>NC_068433.1:21332512-21641262 GCF_023373465.1 Oncorhynchus keta | reverse complement strand
AAATGGCACTGACCAACCGTCATTTTCCATTGCGGTAGACTTAACATGCATCATTCTCTCTCTCTCTCTCTGCTAAAGACAAAAATACCTGCACCACAGGAAGACTGGCCTTCAGTTCTCAACGCTCACCACACCTCTCAGTGCATCAAAACCACACATGTTCTTTTCACACCTCTCTTCATCTGTTCATCTGGATGATAAACACTAGAGCAGACCCCTGCCGCTCAATAAGATGTTCAAAATATAAAATTAAAAATATACCAACAAGATAAAAGTATTTCCCGTACTATAAAGCATTCAAGAAGACTACACAGTACAGATACCTTGTAACTTGACAACAAAAAAGTATAATTTATTTATCGATTTGCCAACTCTTTCCCTTCATGAAAAACATCTTCAGTCAGTATCAATGTTCACAGTGATATTTATTCATGCTTATACACTGTGCTTAAGTTGTAAATTGGGACATGCCGGGGCTCTGAAGTACAGGATGAAAGTAAAGTATCTTTGTAATAAAGCAGTGCATGCATATCATCACATTTGCGCAGTGGCATATAGCAAATAGAGGTGCTTACAGAATTTGCAAACATGGGTAGAATTTAGCCTTTTATACAGGTAAACACATTTCATGCAATTCTATGTCAAATTTATATGATTGGAGAGTTTAGCAGAATCTTTTTTAATACCACACAAAAATTTGAAATGACAGGATACTTTGACACCGAAAAACTGAGAATCTGAGTGTCACGTTCTGACCTTTATTTCTGTTGTTTTTGTCATTATTTAGTATGGTCAGGTGGTGAGTTGGGGTGGGCAGTCTATGTTTGTTTTTCTATGATTTTGGGATTTCTATGTTTCGGCCTAGTATGGTTCTCAATCAGAGGCATGTGTCATTAGTTGTCTCTGATTGAGAATCATACTTAGGTAGCCTGGGTTTCACTGTTTGTTTGTGGGTGATTGTCTATGTTAGTTGCTTGTGTCAGCGCAGGTCTCATTTATAGCTTCACGGTCGTTATTTGTTTATTTTTGTATAGTTTGTATTCAGTGTTCAGTGCTTTCATTTATTAAATATTCATCATGAACACATACCACACCGCATTTTGGTCCTCCGATCCTTCTCGCTTCAGATGAAGAGGAGGACGACCGTGACACTGAGGTCAATAAAAACGACCTTCTCTTGAATTATCTGTGAAGCAATAGTATTTGTATCTCAGAGCCATTTGCATTACTAGATGTAGACTAATGTTAGCTAGCTAACATTGAACCTGGTTGGTTAGCTACCTGAATATTCATGCAGGGTAGTAACGTTATGAGTTGGGATTATGGTTAACTATTTAGCTAGCTATCTACATGTCTAAACAAAAGACTCCACTATACGATTAACCATTTCAATAGAATGTCCATGATGTCACTGTGACAACTGTCAATTGACATATCTGGTATATTCGCTCTGGCTATATACTCCGACTTCAGAGCACTATCATCTGAGAGTGCAGAATAACTGACAAATTTACGAACGCTCAACACCTGTTGAATATGTCCGGGGTCAGTAACTCTAGCAAAAGAGCACAATTAAATTGTTGCCAGCAGCACAGTTTCAGTCACTCTGAATGACATAAAAACAGCCAACCAGCTCTCATTTGTGTCTGGAACTAGCTAGCCAACATTAGCCAGTTAGCTTGGGTGCTTGACTGTTGTTAGGTCAGAATGCTCGGGTCAACCCTATTCCTCGACCAGAGCATCCGGTATGTGCTCTGAATGCTCCAAGAGCGAAACACTCCGAATTTACAAACGGACAATCTGACAACACTCTGAGTTTACGAACGTCCAGAGCACACTCTGGCAGTCCATATTGAATTTATGAAGACACCCGTAGTGTAAACCAGTCTTTAGTCTTTAAATCTTTGGTTGTATAGTACACGGCCTCACATGTGAATCCTTAAAGTGATGGGTTTAGAGGGTGTGAACGATGCTGAATGGGTGTAGACAAAGAAGAGCTCCCCAGTAGGTGATTAAATATTTAAGGGCCATTTTCTAAAAAGTGAGGTTACAAGGTTATCAACTTTCAAAGAAGAATTACTTTCCCATTGTTCCTCAACTGTAGTGTATGATATACCATTTTGTAGCTCTGAGTCTCTACTTTTCTCTAATGTAAAAAACACAATTTCAAATGTTTCTACATAGGACCAAATCGATCCGGTTGGTCACATATGACTCTGGCCAAATAACAACACCTCCTTCATTTGCATTGCTATCTTTCCTGTATATGCTATAACCATGTATAGCTGCTACTGCATCGTCAAATGAATTATCTAATTGTGTTTCAGAGATGGCCAGAATATGAATTTTTCTGATGGTAGTAAGTTTTCACTTTCATGAATATCATTATTAAGTAGATAATAATCATTTTGTGCAAATAAAACGAGTTAGTCAGACCCATTGGGCTAAAGATGAACCAGCCCGCCCATCTGGCATTTGCACAAAATGCCAGATGGCCAGTCCGCCCCTGGGTCTTGCCAACTGTAAGAGTTCCTAAGTTTAGTGATCAACTTGGTGCAGTCAGAAGAGTGCCCCCTAATGGTTAACTACCACTAACTCCAGCCAATACTTACCCACTCCAGGGGGTCTCCCGACCAATACAATTATTAGATCCAATGCAATTCATCATCATTGAGAAAACAGATTCAGATTTGGAATATATGCTCTCATACTATCTTTTTTTCAAAGTTTATTACTTTAAAATGGATGAAATATCATTAACCAGCTGGTCTACTGAAATAAATGTTATACATTTTGAGAACTTACAATTGTATATTTTGAGAACCTCTATGATTGATAAACATCAGTCTACAATTAAAATATCTTACCCATTCTATCTCTCAACCCAACTATTAAATTGTGGTGTAAGCAGCTGTTTGGTTATCACACTATGTCCCGCCCATTATCAGAAATTACATTCGTCTCTCTTACTTGAAGATTCAGTCCTTCCTTAATGGTATCTCAATGCAGACCTACACACAGCATGGCACGTATATATGTACCAGCTCTGGTCCTCTACGGCTTCTGTAAGTTTCTCTATCTTCAGTTCAGATTTTAATAGATTTGGTCATTCAAATAGTTGTGACTGTGTCTAGGTGTGTATGTAGTATATGTGTGCAAAAACACTGTTGTGTGTGAACAATAGCTTTAACTACTGTATCTTGCCTATGCCGCTATGTACCATCACTCACTCATATATCTTTATGTACATATTCTTATCCCCTTACACTTGTGTCTATAAGGTAGTAGTTTTGGAATTGTTAGCTAGATTACTTGTTGGTTATTACTGCATTGTCGGAACTAGAAGCACAAGCATTTCGCTACACTCGCATTAACATCTGCTAACCATGTGTATGTGACAAATAACATTTGATTTGATTTGATATGAAACCACACCAGATATACATTCCATAAGAATTACACAAAAGTTATGTTTCTAAATCTGTTTTCTCTCCTCCAGGTTTGACCCCTGTCATCTTGGTCTCTCCGCCACCCTCAGTGGTGGTCCATCCTGGGGATAATGTCACCCTACAGTGCACTGATGTCCTTAAAGGACCAGGACACGTTTCCTGGTTCAAACAAGTCAACGTCTCAGAGCCTCTGTGCATCGCGTCGATGTACAGCTCTCAGGCATATGTCAAGCATCACAATGGTTTTCAGCCCAGCCATATGGAAATGTTCATCAGCAATAGAATAATCGTCCTCAAAATCACAGAGGTGGATGTAGCTGATTCTGGTCTGTACTGCTGTGGAATGTACGATCAGTACTTCATCTTCACCAACATGACTTTCCTGATGGTTAAAGGTAAATCTTTTCAATAATTTCTCAGCTGTGACAACTGAATGCTATGAAATGTTGTGCTATAGGTATGCACATAAAAGAGTTGGAAACAAGTTAGTGTTCAATCAAGTTTTATGTAGCTGGAATATTAAACTCTATTCAACTCTCCTATTCATCCAAAAGGTTACAAGGATTCTGACAAAGAGCCAGAGCAATGTTCTGAAGGTATGCTTAGTCTGTTATTGTATGGTGAAAATCATTTAAAACATCAATTTCAACCCATATCTTTAATGTGAGCTAGTAATTGTTAGATTAATGGGGTCTAGTTTAACTATTGATCTTGTAGGACAGGATGATGATGGAACCATGTACCTCCTTACCCTGGTTGTGATCCTGGTTGTTGTGACTGCTGTTCTACTGATAGTCATCCTCATCCTGGTCCTCAAGATCAGACGAGACACGAACAGACACAACACAGGTAGAAGCCCATTTCATGATAATATGCGACCTGTGAACTACACTTCAAATGTGAACATTTTTCCCATTATATACTCCACACTGACAATCAGAAGAGACAGTGTGCTCATTAGAATGGAATGATCCATTAATCCGTTCTCTCGTCTCTCTTTTATATCATATTCAGGACCTGATTCTCAAAGACAACCACAAAATGATCAGGTAAATACTGTATCGTTAAATACTTTATTTTCAATGACATTATTTTGTAAGCAAATCAGAAACAGAAAATTACAACTGTAGCCTATTTCATGATGTTTGCAAATCTACAGAACCAAGATCCAGATTCATTGATTTATGCTGCCCTGAATTTCACCTCCAAGAAGAGGAAGATGGAGAGGAGAAGAGAGAAGGAGCTGGACCCCCATGTAGTGTATGCTGCTACAAGATGACAAAGTGGAGGAGGATGGAAGTTTGGTTGGCCATATCTTTGAATACAGTGATTTGCCATATCTTTGAATACAAGTTTAAATCTTGCTACATTGAATCTGTGTCGTTATATTAAATGGATTGATGGATTTAAATGTAAATCAATCAGTCTCTGCAGTGTACGTTTGTTAGTTGTCCCTCAGGGCTACTGTAGCCCTCTCCAACTAAGTTAGGCCACACAGCTCCGTAGTACAGGAGGATGGAAGATGAGAAAATTGGTTGGCCGTATCTTTGAATACATTGATTTGCTATATCTTTGAATACAAGTTTAAATCTTGCTATATTGTTTGTGTAGATAAATGAAATGTTTTGAAACGTAAATCAGAAAATAACTCTGGAGTGTTTGTGAGTTGTACCTCAGGGCCACTGTAGCCTTTTCCAACACAGTTAGGTCACACAGCTCAGTGGTTCAGGGTGTGGTTAGAGAGGAGTTAGAAGTCAAAACACAACTGTTTAATAGTCACAGGGGAATAGTTGCCTCTTTTGGCCTTTCTTAACTTGGGTCTATGTTGTGTGTGTTAGTGAATTGGTATTTTTTTATAGGGTGACCCTGAGGTCCAAAGTACCCAGCAGTAGACAATTGCATTGTATTGATCACTTATAAAGACAAATGAAGAGTTAAACCAAAATTGCCTTTGTCATTGGTTTTCACCCTTTATTATTTCCTGTCTTGGTTTTGCACTGATCACAGACCCTTATTATCAGAATATGATGGGGGGTCTTAGGTAGAGGATGGGCCAGTGAGCAGCTCATGAGACCTGATAAGGAGAATATCCCTGGCCTATCATCATAGACTCTCTCTCTCTCTCTCTCTCTCGCTCTCTCTCTCAGTATGTCTCACCAGATTTACAATCCAATTGCCAACACAACAGCATGGTTGGTTGGTGAAGCATTTAATTGTTGAATCACTTTTTATAACGGGCAAAATATTTAAGTGTCTAAATGCATACACCGGGGAACAGCCAAATGCAGTGGAAATGTTTTTTTTGGGGGATTCAGTTCATTTGCATGGCAAAGAGGGACTTTGCAATTAATTGCAATTCATCTGTCCACTCTTCATAACATTCTGGTGTATATGCAAATTGCCATCATAAAAACTGAGGCAGCAGACTTTGTGAAAATTAATATTTGTGTCATTCTCAAACTTTTGGCCACGACTGTTCTGCCAATGTTTGCCTATTGAGATTGCATGGCTGTATGCTCGATTCTATACCCCTGTCAGCAACGGATGTGGTTGAAATAATCAAATCCACAAATTTGAAGGCGTGTCCACATACTTTTGTAAATACAGTGCGTTTGGAAAGTATTCAGACCCCTTGACTTTTTCCACATTTTGTTTTGTTTAAGACTTATTCTACAATGGATCTAGAAACAAAAATGTCAATCTACACACATTACCCCATACTGACAAAGCAAAAACTGTTAAAAAAAATAATTATAGCAAATTTATTACAAATAAAAAACTTTGTCTTTGTGTAAGGCACATACTCTAGTTCTTCAAGTCACCTCTCCACGGAAACGTTTTGTCCTCTTTCAGATGTGTCGATATCATGCCACTCACACCAACCTACATGCAGGGAACCAGTTTATAGGTACTTGCGGTCTGCACGATGGGGCCGTATCGATGCTTTCCAGGTCTGCTGGCCTTGTACACACGGGACACTGCAACCTGCTCTCTTTGTCTCATTGTGGTTTTCAGAAGGATGTCTACTTGGTGTAAGACTTTTTTTCTTACAATCTTTACTTGTTGTTAATGTTGCCACTGAGAGTTTGCAGCCATGAACTTACTTGGATATGTGTCTATTATCTGATCTGAAATCAGTTCCAAACCACAAGGAACTGCTAACGAACTCTATTTGAACCCCCTGGGTTAACCGTGCACCGTCTATTCTAAATCGTAGAGGCCAGGGGGGAGGGACCTGTTTGTGATGATGTCATGGGAGAATTTTCAGTACTTTCTCAATCAGACAGTTTTTGTAAAGCGCAAAGACTACTGCCGAGTCCTCTGTAAGACAACCAAAAGAGGAGGAGCCTCCTTCTGTTAGATTGCCTCCTATGAGAACAACATTAACCAGAAAGTGAAACAGAGTAAATAACATGTCATGTAGTTGTTGGCTGAAGCTTTCAATAAGACACACACTCTCGGGTGTTACACTTCAGTTATTGGATGTTTCAGTGAATCATAGGGAATCAGATTAACATACAATTGACTTGTTTTATCTGATGTACTGGAACTGTTAAATTACTTGGTCAAAAGAGTATTTGTTAACTTAAGGGGCACTTGATTTATTTTAACCTGTGCAATGGAGACAAGATAGCTTAAATCACGTGCACCTAAAAAAGTGACTGTTAGAACACAAATGGTAAACAAATTGAAAATACAATTTTTACACAGGTCTGGCCAGAGTGAATGTGAGAAATACAAACGACAATTACTTGCAAGACCATTCAGGAGTCAGGGTACGATACAAGACCAATAGACGTCTGAATGAGACGTCAACAAAAATGACGCGTCCAGTTTGACCAATCAACAATAACCCCATTGTTGAAGTGTTATACACATGGGTAGACATTCTCCACTGAAGATGATACCTTCAAAGATGTTCACATTGTCTATGATATTTCTCGCCCTTAAACAAATGGCTATGTCACATTTTTATATTTCTCTGCTCGTGTGATGTGTACAATGAAAAAATACATGGGGTATAGATATTACAGTCGATGTCAGTCAATCCACATTGAATGATTGCATTTTTAAGTATGTGATGGCTAATATACAGTTGAAGTCGGAAGTTTACATACACTTAGGTTGGAGTCATTAAAACTCGTTTTTCAACCACTCCACAAATTTCTTGTTAACAAACTATAGTTTCAGCAAGTCGGTTAGGACATGCATGACACAAGTTTTTCCAACAATTGTTTACAGATAGATCAATTCACTTCTAATTCACCATATCACAATTCCAGTGGGTCAGAAGTTTACATTCACTAAGCTGACTGTGCCTTTAAGCAGCTTGGAAAAATTCCAGAAAATTATGTCATGGCTCAAGAAGCTTCTGATAGGCTAATTGACATAATTTGAGTCAATTGGAGGTGTTTCCAAACGCCTGAATGTACCACATTCATCTGTACAAACAATAGTACGCAAGTATAAACACCATGGTATCACACAGCTGTCATACCGCTCAGGAAGGAGACTCCTGGAGATGATCGTACTTTGGTGCGAAGTGTAAATCAATCTCAGAACAACAGCAAAGGACCTTGTGAAGATGCTGAAGCAAACAGGTACAAAAGTACCTAAATCCACAGTAAAACCAGTTCTATATTGACATAACCTGAAAGGCAGCTCAGCAAGGAAGAAGCTACTGCTCCAAAACCGCAATAAAAAAGCCAGACTACGGTTTGCAACTGCACATGGGGACTAAGATCAAACTTTTTGGAGAAATGTCCTCTGGTCTGATGAAACAAAAATAGAAGTGTTTGGGTCTTCCAAATGGACATTAACCTCTAGCATACTTCCAAAGTTGTGGCAAAATGGCTTAAGGACAACAAAGTCAAGGTATTTGAGTGGCCATCACAAAGCCCTGACCTCAATCCTATAGAAAATTTGTGGGCAGAACTGAAAAAGTGTATGTGAGCAAGGAGGCCTACAAACATGACTCAGTTACCCCAGCTCTGTCAGGAGGAATATGCAAAAATTCCCCCAAGCTTGTGGAAGGCTACCCGAAAAGTTGGACCGAAGTTAAACAATTTAAAGGCAATGCTACCAAATACTAATTGAGTGTATGTAAACTTCTGACCTACTGGGAATGTGACGAAAGAAATTAAAGCTGAAATAAATAATTCTCTCTACTATTATTCTGACATTTCACATTCTTAAAATACAGTGGTGATTCTAACTGACCTAAAACAGGGAATTTTTACTACGATTAAATGTCAGGATTTGTGAAAAACTGAGTTTAAATGTATTTGGCGTAGGTGTATGTAAACTTCTGACTTCAACTGTAGGTAACTAATGTTTATTTTGTGTGTGGTATAGATCATGTTCCAGCTGTGGCACAATCATCAGCCATTCACGTCACCCAATGTTAGAGACACAGTGACATTGCTCTGTATCTATCTATGAAGGTGACATGATATTCTCCAGGTCATGTCAACATTTGACAGTGGTTCTACATTCTACCATGAATTTAAAGGTAACCCTCGCTTCTCAGTGGAAAGTGACAAAGGAAAAAAACCACCTAAGAATCTCAGACATGGAACTCTCTGATTCAGCCTTATACTACCGTGGGAGCGCTTATGGAAACAAGGTGGAGTTTGGAGAAGGAACCATTCTCATTGTAAAAGGTACAGAGATTCCTTTTTTTCAGATAGTTAAAAATCTTAGATTTTAAACAAAGGGTGTCGAAGAATAGCTAAAGTAAATTCAATTATTTTGACAATGAAATGTACATAAAAGGTTGATGTCCGCGCCCCCGCTGAAATATAATTAGCATCATGAAAAATACCTATAAATATCCTTCAATTTAAGCTAGAGATAAGTTTGTGAAAGGTGACAGAGCTAGAGTGGTGTTTGTCAGACCATGAGACATTCCAAAAATTGGTCTTCTCACAAAATTGTCTGTATCATTCGATCGATTTGGCCTACAAGCTGTTATGGCCTACCCCTCTATGGAACGATGAGACTCTCACGAACATGATGGTGTTCTCCATTTTGTTCTACGGCCCCCACAACCATCTTCGGACTCGTCTGCAGTCGGTACATGTCTGTATGTAACGTCCAAACAGTTTGGGCTACACACTAATATGACCCCTCTGTAGAAAGGCGAGACTCTCACGAAAACATAGATGTCGGTAGCTTTGCTCTAGACTTGTCTGAATGTCCCCCAATACCAGTTGAAAAAAATAAATGGAAGTATATATGGAGACTGTTTACTGCTAAAAATAAGGGGTTAAATAAATGTTTTAAAAAATAGCGGCGCCCCTGCAGATCCAGGTTTGATCCCAGGCTGTGTCGCAGCCAGCAGCAACCGGAAGACCCATGAGGCGGCGCACAATTGTCCGCGTTTGGGGAGGGTTTGGCTGACCGGGTTGTCCTTGTCCCATCGTGCACTAGCAACTCCTGTGGTGAGCTGGACGCACTGCACGCTGACACGGTTGCCAGGTCTACTGTGCTGACAGGGTCGTGTTTCGGGGGATGCACGGCTATTGACCTTCGCCTCTCCCGAGTCAGTGAGGGAGTTGCAGCAATTGGACAATACTGTAACTACCAATTGGGGAGGAAAAATGTTACAATAAAAATATTACTTAAAAAAATATGATTTAATGACATGATATTTATTTTCCAACAGCAAGACAGTTCTACAGCAGTCTGTGTCTAAATCTGTCCAGCCAAGAGACTCAGTGACTCTGAACTGTACAATACAAACTGAGACCTGTGAAGGAGAACACAGTGTATATTGGTTCAGGCGTAGCTCAGGCGAATCCCATCCAGGAATAATTTACTCCCATGGAGATAGGAGTGATCAGTGTGAGAACAACCCTGAGGCTGGGTCCCCTACACAGAGCGGTGTTTACAACCTCCCCAAGAGGATTCTCAGCCTCTCTGATGCTGGGACTTACTACTGTGCTGTGGCCTCATGTGGGGAGATACTGTTTGGGAATGGGACCAAGCTGGATGTTGAGTGTGGTCACTGATGATCCACAGATGAGAATCCTGGTCCTTCTCTCTGTCATAAGAACTTGAGGTCTCCTCTGCTGTCTGACCATCTTCATCATAATCTACACCACGAGGAAATACATCAATCTAAGACAAATGTTGATGGACTTTGGTTTTGCAGTAAATGTTGGAAATATCATCACAAAGTAATGAAAAGTAGTATTTATTGAGATTGCTGAGTCGTTTCATATTGCATTTGTTTTTATTAATGGCCTGTGACCTTGTTGATTAAATTGTACTTTTGAAAACCATGTATATGTTGCTTCTTTTAGCATTAAGAAATATACATTTTAGCAACTGATACTGAATAAAATAGACTTGTTCCTTCTTTTGTGTTCTGAACATAAAGTATGTCAGTATGAATGTGTGCAGAGGGCTTCTGCTGACCCAACCTACTGATAAATGCTAAACCCACCCATGCATGTACCCACACAGCAAGATGTTTACAGGTACCTGCACTCTGTGGTCTGCTGTGAGCACAAAACAAGTCAGTCTCTACGCTTTGGACAGGCCTGCTGGCCTTTTACACACTCTGTGTCTCTATGTGGTTTTCAGCAGGATGTCTATGTGGTGTCTCTTTTTTCTCTCATTCTTTCATTGTTGTTCACAACCATGACAATTAGCAACACAGTCCACATATGTACTGTATGTCATTTAGCCTATATCTTGTCGCTTACAAGATCATAGGTTTTATTCATTCAAACTACAATCATTTGTCTACAGAGTTTAAAGTAGAAATTGTATCAATGTACAGCGAAGAGGCCTAACCACGAGTTACACCCCTACTAAAATGCTCAACTAGAAGGTTACCCTTGAGTTAGTACATGCATGACAGGGATAAGACTGACTTTCATTCTGGAGGTGTTTCCTCCACATACCCTCACAGTAATGCTCCACCCATGTTCACCTTACAAATCAGTATATGTTCTATGTATAACAGTCCTCCTATAGGTCATCAGGAGTACTGCTTGTAACTGTTACATGGGGTGGGGCTAAATCTATCTAAGGCACACAACTGAGTTTAATAACAAGAGGATACAGGTTTATGTATGTGTAATGTATGCTTGAAAATGTATTGCATGCATACCAGATAACATAATTTTAACCCACTTTAATAAGGGACATTCAAATATTCTATTTTCACACTGCCTCAGTATTGGACATATTTGATTCAGTTGGTGCCCACATAGCAAACAATATAATGTTAAAAAATAAATACAAAGTAATTATCATCTAGACACCACAAAGTGTGTATGCTTCACCTACCCTCAATAAGATATCCTACACAGTAAGCATTGGTTCACTTTGCATGGATTAAATGAGAGATTTTCACTTACAAAGAACATGGTTGGCTGAATAAATTGTTATCAAAAATGATATGTCCAGTTTGACCAATCACCAATAACCTCATAGTTGAAGTGTTGTCTGCATTGGTGGACTTTTTCCACTCAAGACACAAGTTGTGAAGAGGACATACTGGCACTTCTTGTAGATATGAGGAATTCCAACTTTGATATTTCTCTGCTTAATTAAGGGATGTAGACTCTGGTTCTTTATTGATACAATTCATAGATTAATTTTTTGGGGTATATAAAGGACTTGTGTATGTAATGGATCATGTCTCCGTGTGTATTTTAGCTGCTGCACAATCCTTGGAAATGCATCTTATTATGGCCAATGTTGGAGAGACAGATACTTTACACTGCTTCTATAAAGGCAACCTGGCACGGTACTTTATGTGGTACAAGCAAACATTGGGTGACAATCCTCAACTCTTATCAGTCTTTTACAAGTATAACAAGAATGCAACATTTTACCATGATTTTAAGGGTAACACTCGCTTCTCAGTGCAAAGCGGTGAAGGAATGAATCACCTAAATATCTCAGACATGCAGCTCTCTGATTCAGCCACATACTATTGTGGGAACTCTTATGCCAGTTTTTAGAAGGAGTCGTTCAACATCTGAATTTAGAGAGAAAGGAAATAGTAACTAATGTTCTGTAACTATAGTCTTGAGGGCTTTTCCCACACGTTTTGGATACGATGGCTTAATTATGCTGTATTTGCATAATCCGATATGACTGTGTATGATTTCAACAATGTTAAGTTGGGACACAATATTGGGAAGAGATTTACTGATTTATAAACCTTTGGAAGTGATCAGCCGGATCAAGTGGTCCGACTGCACCCTCTCCTGGAGGTGGGCCCCAGTACAGCCACTACTGATGAGCTCACCTGAGATCAATTGACTGATTACGGTTTGTGCTCTCTTAACTTGGCATTCTTGGGCACAGGGACTATGGTGTTCTGCTTGAAACATGTAGGTATTACCGACTCGGCTAAGGACAGGTTGAAAATGTCAATGAAGAAAGATGTGTGTATATATATGTGTATATATACACAACTCAAAGTGAATTTGGTCAGGTCGTCAAAGTTACACATTGCAGCTTTAATTTGTAGTGTTAAACCGTTTTTTTCTCTTATCATGCTGCTAACACGCCCTCAAACTCACAGCAACCTATTTACAGTTACTCAGTGATCTGTGATGAACACAAGATGAGAATGTATCTTCACTTTTTTTAGGGCCTGTTGGCTTTGTACACAGGACCCTCTGCCCTCTTTCTTTCTCTCTGCTCTTCTCGCTCTCTCTCTCTTTCTCTCTTTCTGTGGTTTTCAGCCGGATGTCTCAGAGCTCTTAGCTCTCTCATGCTGTAGGCTATATTACTTTCTATTCAAGTTGACCATTTTAACAACAGTAAACCAACTCTTTTGATGAGGCAGCGTATCAACACCTATTCGACTGAAATCTGTGAAACACAATGAGCTATTTATTAGGTTATTTCAACTAGATCTGTAGTCAAACACAACACAGTTTTAACAGTGAAGTATTATCATCACCTATAGGCCTAGAGGAATCTGCCTCCTCAATAACAAAATCATGGGAAGGGATTCTATGTATCCAATACAATTGAGAGTAAGTTCTGAATTATATTTTTTAGTGAGGTGATGAGGTGAAGTGACTGTGTGGTGATAGAAGCCCTAGTGGATGACAGTGTCATTGCATGCATCACAAATGAGTCTCTTGATGTTGACCACAGTAGCTGTAGTGATAAAGAATAAGGGATGCCAAACTACATTTGTACAAAATCTATAAGGATAAGAATTTAATACAATCTTTGTCTGATTTAGTCCAGCCTGTGACTCTGTACAATGCGAAGAAGATTGTCCTTCCAGAATAAGGCGTCAACAAAAATGATGCGTCCAGTTCGACCAATCACCTGTAACTCCATTGTTGAAGCGTTGTCAGCATAGGTGGACTTTTCCCACCAAAAACAGGTTGTGAGGAGGATGACAACTTCAAAGAGGATCACACTGTGTCTGGTAATTCCACTTCTTGTAGAGATGGTTAAATCCAACTTTTATTTATCTCTGCTTATGAGATGTTCGCCCTTGATTTGGATGCTTGAGATATCATATGTAATACTTTACAGATACTTTGAATATGCTATGTTGTATTTTGGGTATGTAACATCAAATATACTACACTACCAAAAATATAAAGGGAACACTTAACTTCTTGTGTCGAGCCATCCCGGATCCGGGATCGTGAATACAGCCTCAAGCTCATTACCATAACGCAACGTTAACTATTCATGAAAATCGCAAATGAAATGAAATCAATATGCTAGCTCTCAAGCTTAGCCTTTTGTTAACAACACTGTCATCTCAGATTTTCAAAAATATGCTTCTCAACCATAGCAAAACAAGCATTTGTGTAACAGCATTGATAGTTAGCATAGCATTTAGTGTTAGCATTCAGCAGGCAACATTTTCACAAAAAAACAGAAAACCATTCAAATAAAATCATTTACCTTTGAAGAACTTCTGATGTTTTCAATGAGGATACTCTCAGTTAGATAGCAAATTTTCAATTTTTCCTGAAAGATGATTTGTTTAGGAGAAATCGCTCCATTTTGTGCGTCACGTTTAGCTAAGAAAAAAACCTGTATCCAGGATTGTGTAAATCTATCCGCTAGTTCATTAGCATAACACAACGTTAACTATTCATGAAAATCGCAAATGAAATTAAATCAATATGCTAGCTCTCAAGCTTAGCCTTTTGTTAACAACACTGTCATCTCAGATGTTCAAAAATATGCTTCTCAACCATAGCAAAACAAGCATTT
This sequence comes from Oncorhynchus keta, assembly GCF_023373465.1. Classification (NCBI taxonomy): domain Eukaryota; kingdom Metazoa; phylum Chordata; class Actinopteri; order Salmoniformes; family Salmonidae; genus Oncorhynchus; species Oncorhynchus keta. The sequence continues at coordinate 21,626,590 of NC_068433.1, read as the reverse complement.
GTGTAACAGTATTGATAGCTATTGATAGCTAGCGTTAGCATTTAGCGTTAGCATTCAGCAGGCAACATTTTCACAAAAACCAGAAAACCATTCAAATAAAATAATTTACCTTTGAAGAACTTCGGATGTTTTCAATGAGGAGACTCTCAGTTAGATAGCAAATGTTCAGTTTTTCCTGAAAGATTATTTGTGCAGGAGAAATCGGTCCGTTTTCTGCGTCATGTTTGGCTACCAAAAAAAAAAAAATTCATTCATCAAAACGTCAAACTTTTTTCCACATTAACTCCATAATATCGAATGAAACATGGTAAACGTTGTTTAGAATCAATCCTCAAGGTGTTTTTCACATATCTTTTCATGATATATCGTTCCTGGAATTCTCCTCTCTGTCTCAATCACATGGATGAATGCGAGCAGCTTGGAGATTACGCAGCAATTTCAACAAAGGACACCGGGCGGACACCTGGTAAATGTAGTCTCTTATGGCCAATCTTCCAATGATATGCCTACAAATACGTCACAATGCTGCAGACAACTTGGAGAAACGATAGAAAGGGCAGGCTCATTCCGGGCGCTTTCACAGCCATATAAGGAGACAATGAAAAACAGAGCCTCAAAAATCCTGCTCATTTCCTGTTTGAAGTTTCATCTTGGTTTCTCCTGTAGCATCACTTCTGGGGCACTCACAGATAATATTTTTGCAGTTTTGGAAACAAGTGTTTTCTTTCCAAAGCTGTCAATTATATGCATAGTCGAGCATCTTTTTGTGACAAAATATTGCGCTTAAAACGGGCACGTTTTTTGATCCAATAATGAAATAGCGCCCCCATAGGTTGAAGAGGTTAAACAACACAATGTAACTCCAAGTCATTCACACTTCTGTGAAATCAAACTGTCCACTTAGGAAGCAACACTGATTGACAATTTCACATGCTGTTGTGCAAATGGAATAGTCAACAGGTGGAAATTATAGGCAATTAGAAAGACACCCCCAATAAAGGAGTGGTTCTACAGGTGGTGACCACAGACCACTTCTCAGTTCCTATGCTTCCTGGCTGATGTTTTGGTCTCTTTTGAATGCTGGCGGTACTTCTTTATTTTACCTTTATTTAACTAGGCAAGTCAGTTAATAACAAAATCTTATTTTCAATGATGGCCTAGGAACGGTGGGTTAACTGTCTGTTCAGGGGCAGAATGACAGATTTGTACCTTGTCAGCTCAGGGATTTGAACTTGCAACCTTCTGGTTACTAGTCCAACACTCTAACCACTAGGCTACCCTGCCACTTTCACTCTAGTGGTAGCATGAGACAGAGTCTACAACCCACACAAGTGGCTCAGGTAGTGCAGCTCATCCAGGATGGTACATCAATGCGAGCTGTGGCAAGAAGGTTTGCTGTGTCTGTCAGCGTGTCCAGAGCATGGAGGCGCTACCAGGAGACAGGCCTGTACATCAGGAGACGTGGAGGAGGCCGTAGGAGGGCAACAACCCAGCAGCAGGACCGCTACCTCCGCCTTTGTGCAAGGAGGAGCAGGAGGAGCACTGCCAGAGCCCCGCAAAATGACCTCCAGCAGGCCAAAAATGCACATGTGTCTGCTCAAACGGTCAGAAACAGACTCCATGAGGGTGGTATGAGGGCCCGACGTCCACATGTGGGGGTTGTGTTTGGCATTTGCCAGAGAACACCAAGATTGGCAAATTCTCCACTGGCACCCTGTGCTCTTCACAGATGAAAGCAGGTTCACACTGAGCACATGTGACAGACGTGACAGAGTCTGGAGACGCCGTGGAGAACGTTCTGCCGACTGCAACGTGCTCCAGCATGACCGGTTTGGCGGTGGGTCAGTCATGGTGTGTGGTGGCATTTCTTTGGGGGGCCGCACAGCCCTCCATGTGCTCGCCAGAGGTAGCCTGACTGCCACTAGGTACCGAGATGAGATCCTCAGACCCCTTGTGAGACCATATGCTGGTGCGGTTGGCCCTGGGTTCCTCCTAATGCAAGACAATGCTAGACCTCATGTGGCTGGAGTGTGTCAGCAGTTCCTGCAAGAGGAAGGCATTGATGCTATGGACTGGCCCGCCCGTTCCCCAGACCTGAATCCAATTGAGCACATCTGGGCATCATGTCTCACTCCATCCACCAATGCCACGTTGCACCACAGACTGTCGAGGAGTTGGCGGATGCTTTAGTCCAGGTCTGGGAGGAGATCCCTCAGGAGACCATCCGCCACCTCATCAGGAGCATGCCCAGGCGTTGTAGGGAGGTCATACAGGCACGTGGAGGCCACACACACTACTGAGCCTCATTTTTACTTGTTTTAAGGACATTACATCAAAGTTGGATCAGCCTGTCGTGTGCTTTTCCACTTTAATTTTGAGTGTGACTCCAAATCCAGACCTCCATGGGTTGATACATTTGATTTCCATTGATAATTTTTTGTGTGATTTTGTTGTCAGCACATTCAACTATGTAAAGAAAAACGTATTCAATAAGAATATTTCATTCATTCAGATCTCGGATGTGTTATTTTAGTGTTCCCTTATTTTTTTTGAGCAGTGTATATTGTTCATGTTCCTTAATAGATGTGGTAGCTGGTACTGAATCCTCATCCATACTTCAGGACTGTGGTCTCGTATCAGCCAACGTTGGAAACACAGTGATTGTGCACTGCTTCTATAAAGGCCACATAACCATGCATTTCTCCTTGTTTATTCATTCACTCCTTGTTGGCTAAAAGAGGCAACTACTCTGCGGCCATTAAACAATTGTATTTTGTCTTCTAACTCCTCATTTGTAACCACACCCTGTACCACTGAGCTGTGTGGCCTAACTGAGTTGGAGAGAGCTACAGTGGGCCTGAGGTACAGCTCACAAACATACACTGAAAGAGACTAATTGATTTACATTTCAATAAATTTAATATAACTACACAGATAGAAAATAGCAAGATTTAAACTTGAATTCTAAGATTTGGCAAATCAATATTTTCAAAGACATGGACAACCAATTTCTCTTCCATCCTCCTCCACTTTGTCATCTTGTAGCAGCATACACTACATGGGTGTCCAGCTCTTCTCTCTTCTTTTCTCCATCTTCCTCTTCTTGGAGGTGAAATTCAGAGCTGCATAATTCAGTGTATCTGGATTTTGGTTCTGTAGATTTGCCAACATGTTATTTTCCCGATTGCTGAATTGCTTATATTTCAGTATTTAATCATGCACTATTTACCTGTCCAGTATTACCTGATCATTTTGTGGTTGTCTTTGAAAATCAGGTCCTGAAAATGATATAAAAGAGCGACGAGAGAATGGATCATTCTTTTTAAATGTGCACACTTACTCCTCATGGGAAAAACATCCACATTTGAAGTGTAGTTCACAGGTCCCATATTATCATGAAGTGGGTTCCTACCTGCGTTGTCTGTTTGCGTCTCGTCTGATCTTGAGGACCAGGATGAGGATGACTATCAGTAGAACAGCAGTCACAACACCCAGGATATCAACCAGGGGAAGGGGGTACATGATGGGTTCATCATCCTCTCCTACAATACCGATAGTTCCATTACACTACCACCCATCACAACTAGTGGGAAAAGGTTCATTGATCAATCATCCTTTCCTATCAAAAAAATGTCATTTAGAATCAGAAGTATAAAAACTATACACCATAATTAAACAATTATTAGCTCAGATTAAAGATATGGGTTAATATGGATGTTTTAAATGATTTTCACCATACAATAACAGACTAAGCATACCTTCAGGACATTGCTCTGGCTCTTTGTCTGAATCTTTGTAACCTTTTGGATGAATAGGAGAGTTTAATATTCTGACTACAATAAAAGTTGATTGAACATTGCCTTGTTTCCAACCCTTTCCAAACCTGAAAGAGAGAGAGAACAGATTTATAAACACACATTTCTGTGAAATTATTACAGAATATACATCTGGTGTGATTTAATAAAAAGCTATTGTTCACATGCTAAATATTTTGCACACTTACACATATACTACACACACACACACACACACACACACACACACACACACACACACACACACACACACACACACACACACACACACACACACACACACACACACACACACACACACACACACACACACACACACAGTCCCAACTTTTTGAAAGACCAAATCTATTAAAATCTGAACTGAAGATAGTAACTTACAGAAGATGTAGAGGACCAGAGCTGGTACATATATTCGTGCCATTCTGTGTGTACATCCACACTGCCAGACCATTTAGGAAGGACTGAATCTTCAAATATGAGAGATGAAAGTAACTTGTAATTATGGGTGGGACATAGTGTAACAATCATATAGCTGCATACACCACAGATTGATAACAAGCTACTGGTTTTCAATTTTTGCATTTGATTTGAGAGAGAGAATTATATTGTATCATGATCATAGAGGTTCCCAGAATGTAACATTGTAAATACTCAGAAGTTATCAAATGTTTTGCAATAGACCACATTTTGTCCATTTTAAAGTAATAACCGTTGGAAAAAAGTCTGGATGAAAACAAATACTTAAAATCTGAATCTGTTTTGTCAATGATGATGCCCAGCATGGTTGGATCTAATAACTGTGTTGGTCAGGAGACACCCTGGAGTTGGTAGGTATTGGCTGGGATTGGTGGTGGTTGGCCAAAAGGGGGCACTATTCTGACTGCACTAAGTATATCACTAAACTTAGAATTTCTTACGGTTTGCAGAAGCCATAAAGGGCTGGCCATCTGGCATTTCAGGCAAATGCCAGATGGACTTGTCCATCTTTAGCCACATTGGGCCTCTATAACTTTTTTTTTTTGCTGCACAAAATGATCATTATCTGGCTAATAATGGAATTCGTGTAACTGACAATTTACTAACATCAGAAAACATTCATGTTCTGTACTGTCTGAAACACACTTCGAAGATTAATTTTGATGATAAAGTAGTAGCTATACATGATTGTAGCATATACAGGAAAGATAGGAATGCAAATGGAGGAGGTGTTGCTGTATGTCCAGAGTCATGTTCGTGTTAGGCTGAGAGAGGATCTGATGTCAGATGATGTGGAAGTAATATGACTACAGGTTCATCGGCCTCACCTAAAGCCTATTCTTGTAAGAAGTTTCTATAGACCACCGAGTGCTAAAAGTCCGTATTTGGACTATATGTGTGCAATGCTCAATAATGTATGTAATATCAGAGGTATATTTTCTAGGTGACCTAAATATTGACTGGTTGTCATCAAACTGTCCTCTCAAAATGAAGCTTCAAGTTGTAACCGATGCCTGCAATGTGGTTCAGGTTATCAGTCAACCAACCAGGGTATTTACTAATGTGGCAGATATCTGCTCTAAAGCAGAATCCACACCCATCAGATGTTGTTATCATAATATAATAGCTACAGTGGGAAGAACAAGTATTTGATACACTGCCGATTTTGCAGGTTACCCTACTTAACAAAGCATGTAGAGGTCTGTAATTTTTATCATAGGTACACTTCAACTGTGAGAGACAGAATCTAAAACAAAATCCAGAAAATCACATTGTATGATTTTTAAGTAATTAATTTGCATTTTATTGCATGACATAAATATTTGATCACCTACCAACCCGTAAGAATTCCGCTTCTCACAGACCTGTTAGTTTTTCTTTAACCAGAAGGAGATTAGGGTTCCAATTTGGGAACACCCCAAAACTCTCGTGAGCGTGCGATTCTCACAATGAGAAGCCCCATTGGAAGCAGACATCGCGCTGAAGACAAAGAGACTGTTCCCAGACCTGTAGGTGCTTGGGAAGGGTGGGGGCGATGACGTCAAAGTTGGGCCAACTTTTCTGATGACAAGAGAGTTTGGGAGAATGACTGCCCTGAGAGTTCTGCTTTACATACAGACATAATTTAAACGGTTTTAGAAGCTTTAGAGTGTTTTCTATTCAATAATATTTTTTTATTTGCATATATTAGCAACTTTTGACAAAAATAAATTCTGTTTACTATGGGCACGCAATTACTCCAGAGGGGGCAGTAAAACAGCCCTATCCCCAACAGGTTGAGGCCCTCCTGTTCTCCACTCATTACCTGTATTAACTGCACCTGTTTTAACTCATTACCTGTATAAAAGACACCTGTCCACACACTCAATCAAACAGACTCCAACCTCTCCACAATGGCCAAGACCAGAGATCTGTGTAAGGACATCAGGGATAAAATTGTCGACCTGCACAAGACTATATGTTGAAATTCCAAGATTCCAAAGTGTGGTAATAAAAATGTGTATAAGCGATCATACAAGAGGTTTTGAAATTATTACTATGTCTAAGATATTAAAAATATTTGCTGGTGTGATGTGTGTAATGAGGAACAACCTGATTCCACACTTGAAGCACTTGTAAAATTGCTACTTCCGGTTACTGATAGGCATGCGCTCATCAAGAAATTGACTTTTAGAACTGCCAAATCCTCATGGATAGATGACGAATTGAAAAACTCTATGGCTTAAAGGGACGAGGCAAAGGGAATAGCAAATAATTCTGACAACATAGCAGATTGGAAAACATAGCAGATTTCCACTGGGAATGTGATGAAAGAAATAAAAAGCTGAAATAAATAATTCTCAAAACACATGCGAGTCAGCATGGCATTGTCCCCCATTGTCCTCCAGCATGGCATTGTCCTCCAGAAAGTAGTCTCTCTACTTAAACCCAACTATTTTTAGGGAAGTAATGCTTTTGAGGGCTGTAGCAATACTTTTGCAATTGTCCAAAGCTACATATTTCCAAACATCTGCAGAAGCAAATATGATATATATATACAGAACAGCAAAGCCCCCAATCTTTTATAGACAGAATCATGACTAGCCAGGAAGGATAATTTATTTCTCTCTGTATAGCTCAGAGCTCATAACTAAACATCTTTATTCATATTAACAGATCCAATACAAGTTTTTAAATAAGGTTCACATGTCCAAGAAGGCATTTCTGCAACAACAACAAATATATATATATATATATTTATTTATACAGTGCATTCGGAAAGTATTTACACCCCTGGACTTTTTCCAGATTTTGTTACTTTGCAGTCTTATGCTAAAATGGATTAAATATAACATTTTCATGATGAATTTACACACAATACCCCATAACGACAAAGTGAAAATAGGTTTTTAGAAATGTTAGCAAATTTGTTACAAATAAAAAACAGAAACAACTTATATACATAAGTATTCAGACCTTTTGCCATGAGACTCAAAATTGAGCTCAGGTGCATCCTGTTTCCATTGATCATCCTTGAGATGTTTCTACAACTTGATTGGATTCCACCTGTGGTAAATTCAATTGATTGGACATGATATGGATAGGTACACACCTGTCTATATAAGGTCACACAGTTGACAGTGCATGTCAGAGCAAAAACCAAGCCATGAGGTTTAGGCACAGATCTGGGGAAGATTACCAACACATTTCAGCAGTATTGATGGTCCCCAAGAACACAGTTGCCTCCATCATTCTTACATGGAAGAAGTTTGGAACCACCAAGACTTTTCTTAGAGCTGGCCGCCCGTCCAAACTGAGCAATTGAGAAGGAGAAGGGCCTTGGTCAGGAGGTGACCACTCAGAACCCGATTGTCACTGACACAGCAAAGACAACGCAGGACAAGTTCGGGACAAGTCTCTGAATGTCCTTGAGTGGCCCAGCCAGAGCTCGGACTTGAACCCGATCTAACTTCTCTGGAGTGACCTGAAAATAGCTGTGCAGCGACGCTCCCCTTCCATCTTGACAGAGCTTGAGTGGATCTGAAGAGAAGAATGGGAGAAACTCTCCAAATACAGGTGTGCCAAGCTTGTAGCGTCATTCCAAAGAAGACTAGAGGCTGTAATCACTGCCAAAGGTGCTTCAACAAAGTACTGAGTAAAGGGTCTGAATACTTATGTGAATGTGATATTTCAGTTTTGTATTTTTTAAACATATGCTAACATTTCTAAAAACCTGTTTTTGCTTTGTCATTATGGGTTATTGTGTGTAGATTGGAGAGGGGAAAAAGCAATTGAATCAATTTTAGAATAAGGCTGTAACTGTCATGTTCTGACCTTAGTTCCTTTGTTTTGTCTTGGTTTTAGTATGGTCAGGGCGTGAGTTGGGGTGGGCAGTCTGTGTGTTCTCTATGATTTGGCATTTCTGTGTTTGGCCTGGTATGGTTCTCAATCAGAGGCAGGTGTCGTTAGTTGTCTCTGATTGAGAATCATACTTAGGTAGCCTTTTCCCAGCTGTGTGTCGTGTGTGATTAATTTCTGTTCTGTGTTTTATTTCACCATTCAGGACTGTTCGTTTGTTATTTTATTTATTTCAGTGTTCACTCTTCTTATTACAAAACTAGATGAACACTTACCACGCTGCACTTTGGTAGTCTCCTTCATACGACGACCGTTACAGTAACCTTACAAAATGTGGAAAAAGTCTGAATACTTTCTGAATGCACTGTATTTTTTCAAACAGCCCTACTTTGACAGGAACGCCTCAGTTCCTGTCACTGGTCACATTTAAATTCCACACTATGAGGTTGGAATAATACTGTGTAATTGTGAAAATTATATAATGCCCTTTTAGTGTAAGAGCTGTTTAAGCTGTTTTAAATGTCAGCCAGTTTTGGTGGGATGGAGCTTTGTCCTGCCTGGTGACATCACCAGGCTGTGAGTTAGGTAATAGATCAATACAACAAAGAGAGTTCCTGACCTCTCCACCAAATAACAGCTAGTTTCCAGTCCCCACTAAGACTGCTCCCAGACAATCCTAGCAATATTATTCTGAGAAATGTACTTTGCTGTGAAGCAATTTTTGTTTATTTTCATTGTAAACAATCAAAGTAAGGTACTTAATTAATTGTTATTGTATATTGAGATAAAAATGGCTGAATTGGACACTGAGATGACAGAGATTTTCATGAAGAGAAAGAGTTATTGATATGATACTTTTTCCCCTGAAAAGTGAGAGAAAATGTACATTGTTTTCTTGATGAATGATTTATGGGAAATGCTTTTAGCTTGTTTTTTGTATTCTTCAAACACTCTATAATCTACACCTTAATTGAGCAGCTGGGGTCTGGTGTTTTCGCCCAGATTAACAGATGAAGAGTGGTGTGAAAAGAGCTCGTGGTTTTGATGCACTGAGATGAGAGGTGTGGTGAGAACGGAATGCCAGTCTTCCTGTAGTGCAGGGTGCTCGTCTTTAGCAGAGAAAGATGCATGTTAAGTCCCTTATTTATGACCCCGCCTCAAATCACCTATGCATTTACACTTACATACTTAAATATTTTGCCAATTTTAAAAAAAGAGACTCAACTACTAAATGATTCACCAACTACCTGAGGGCCATCTCATCTCTCCGTGTTAGTCTGTGAGAGGCCCAGGGATGTTCACCTCAGCAGGTCTCACACAACACTGAGTTGCTCCTCCTCACTGGCCCCTCTACATCTGACCCGTATTCTCCTTATAAGGCGACTAGTTGCTTCTCAGAATAGGGGGCTGTGATCAGTGCAAAGTAAAAACAGGAAATACTAAAAGGACGAATAATATCATGAGAATGACAATTTTGATTTAACTCTTTATTTGTCTTTATAAGTGACTAATACAATACAATACAATTGTCACCTGCTGGGTACTTTGCCCTTTAAAGCCACCTTATTATAAATAACTAAATCACCAATATACACAACATAGATCTAAGTTAAAAGAGGCCAGAAGAGGCCAGAAGAAGCATCTACTCCTCTGCGGCCATTAAACGCTTCCCTCTCTAACTACACCCTTACTAGTGGAGTCTTTTGTTTAGACATGTAGCTAGCTAGCTAAACAATGAACCATTATGCCAACTCATAACGTTACTACCCTGCATGAATCTACAGCCAGCTAACTTTAGCGAGCTAGCTAACAGTACGCTTTAACTTGCAATGAAAATGACTTTGACAATTAGAAACGTATAATATCTGACAAGATAGCTAGCTGGACTCTCTTACCCATATACATGGATGAATGCTTCTCCCTCTCTGTCATGGATGTCATGGTTGCCCTTAGTTTGAAGATGTAATCCAGAGACAGGTGCTTTATACAACAGCCTTCAGTGTAAGTTGACTGAGAACACTTTCTCATTTACAGCAATGACCTGGGGAATAGTTACAGGGAGAGGAATGAGCCAATTGGAAGCTGGGATGATTCATTGGCCATTATGGTATGAGGGGCCAGATTGGGAATTTAACCAAGACACCAGGGTTAACACCCCTACTCTTACAATAAGTGCCATGGGATCTTTAGTGACCACAGAGAGTCAGGACACCCGTTTAACATCTCATCCAAAAGACTGCACCCTACATAGGGAAATGTCCCTAATCACTGCCCTGTGGAATTTGAATATTTTATTTTAGACCAGAAGAAAGAGTGCTCCCTACAGGCCTTCCAACACCACTTCTGTCTGCATCTTGTCTCCCATCCAAAGACCGACTAGAGCCAACTCTACTTAACTTCAGAGGAAACAGCAGTGGGATGCAGGGTAGTATGCTTCTGGCCCTAAATCAAACCGTATTGGCAGGATAATTTCTTGGTTCTCTTTGAGAATGTCTTTGAGTCTACTGTATCATCAGTCCTGCTTCGAACAGTGATCCATGAAGTTATATGAAATTCCTGAATAAACCCTATAGGTGTACTTTGACTCAAATGTGTGAAAAGATCCTCTACAGATGTCAGCTAATGCCCATTTTTTGCTGTTTGTACTTCATTGTCTAAGTGCATCAATCACAGTGAGACAGCGATGACCTGATATTATTAGTTATTGGCTCTGGTCATGAGCTAAAATGGTTAGGGCTATACAGCTATGGTTAAGGTTAGGGTTAGGGATCTGGTTAACGTTAGGGATAGGGTTAGGGAGAATGGGATTGGGTTCTGAGGTAGAGGAGGCACCATTGAGCAACACATCACTTCCTGTGGAATGAGTGACAGGAAGGAGCAGCTTGGTGATGAGTGAGACCTGCTGAGTTGAAAATCACTGGGCCTCTCATAGACTAACACCAGGGGATGACATGGCCTTTTTTCTCTCTCTCCAGATTTGCAGTCCACCTGCCAACACATCAGTAAGGTTGGTTAAGCATTTGAGTGTACATGTGTGATTTTAGAGGGATTGGGGATAAGGGGATGTGAGACAGAGACACTGACCAACTGTCATTTTCCATTGCGGTAGACTTAACATAGATCATTCTCTCGCTCTCTCTGCTAAAGACAAGAATACCTGCACCACAGGAAGACTGGCCTTCAGTTCTCAACGCTCACCACACCTCTCAGTGCATCAAAACCACACATGTTCTTTACACACCTCCCTTCATCTGTATGATAAAAACTAGGGCAGACCCCTGCAGCTCAATAAGATGTTCAAAGAATACATAAAAAAAATACCAACAAGATAAAAGTATTTCCCGTACTATAAAGCATTCAAAAAGACTACACAGTACAGATACCTTGTAACTTGACAACAAAAAAAGTATAAATTATTTATCGATTTGCCAACTCTTTCCCTTCATGAAAAACAACTTCAGTCAGTATAAATGTTCACAGGGATATTTATTAATGCGTATACACCGTGCTTAAGTTGTAAATCGGGACATGCCGGGGCTCTGAAGTACAGGAATGGATAAAAGTAAAGCATCATTGTAGTAAAGCAGTGCATGCATATCATCACATTTGCGCAGTGGCATAGAGCAAGTAGAGGTGCTTACAGAAGTTGCAAACATGGGAAGAATTTTGCCTTATATATTGTGGTAGCCTACGTCAGTTCAGCTAAACTTAGGGTATGACAAAGTGGGGTGGGGGGGGATTTTTTTTCTACACCATTTATAAACTCTAAATGACTATTTGGAGAACAGCAAAAACAAATGACCCCAGGAATACAATGTCAAACACTGTATTATATACTCAATCTTATCATAAATTGACTTAAACCTTGTGGAACAGCACATACAGTGCAATGTGAAATAGATGCATAATGAACGCTATCAAGTCACTACAAGGCCGACATCCATAGTTTGGAGAAGATATATTTTCACCATGAAATTGCACTTTTATAATAAAGGATTTCATGCATCTAGAATCACATTTGTCAATCACTCTTACAAAGCAGACAGTTCTGAACAATGCGAGCCTGAGCGCCTAATCAGAAATGTTTCTTCTCCATTCAATGCACAGGAAAAATGTGGGCTTATATAAACATATTTCATGCAATTCTACTACATTTTGTATGACTGGAGACATAAGCTACATCTTTTTTTAATACAAAAAAATGAGTTGCCTACTCTGCTGACACTGACAACTACTTTTCGCTCATTAGAGACAGATGACACTTTTTAATGTGTTCTCTTTTCAGCCATAGCCATTCTCTTTCTGAAATATGCATTTCTTTTACAATTGTATTTTGAAATAATGCTAGATAGGCCTAGGCTTATATAACAGTTTCACTGACTACCACGACTCAACAATAAGCAATTTGGTAGGCTGTTTGTCTTGCCGCGTGCACTGCTCAAATGACAGGCTTAAAACAATCCACAGACCATTTTCTAAATAAGATGATACTCTGTGGCCAAATCATGCTCTCTGGTGTTGTATTTTCAATGATTTGATTTATTTCCGTGTAGCCACGAGTAATTATATAGATAATTAGCTAAATGTGACATCAAAATCAAAGCAATCAGCGAACTTCCTAAACGGCTGACCAGCAAATCAAACTGTCTGGCACTGTCTCTGTTTTCTTAAAGTGAGAGAAAGGTGCACAGGCTGGCAGATTCTCCCCTAGCGATGCTCCGATGCTCCGGATGGTCCTAAAGCCAGCCAGGCAAAATGCTAAACATCTGTTGTATTTGAATCAGGATTAGAATGATTTTAGTCTACTTTTTTGTAGCCTACTTTTACATGTTTAACTGTGATACCCTGCCATACCCAACAGACGGCCGTGTACGTTGGGATTTGGTGAAGCAAGTAACTACATATACTCTGACATTGGCCTTAGCTTTATCTATTTCCTGGTGGTGTAGATGATGAAGATGGTCAGACAGCAGAGGAGAACTCCAGTTCCTATGATGGAGAGAAGGACCAGGATTTTCATCTGTGGATCAGCAACTGAAATAGCAAGTATTCTCTGGCTAGGTTACTATGCGATGCAGTTGCACTTTATTTCTATTTTGTGGTACTTTTATGATATAGCATATTAATTAATTTAAAAACATTGTCACTTAAAAAAACACACCTTCTTCAGTGCTGTTGTCACAGTTTTCTAATGGTGAAGGAGAGTCGGACCAAACTGCAGCGTGTATATTGCGATCCATGTTTAATCACACAAGTAACACGAATCCAAAACACAAACTCTACAAAACAATAAACGTAGTGAAACCCAAAACAGCCTGAACTGGTGCAAACTAACACAGACTAAGGACAATCACCCACAACAAACTCAAAGAATATGGCTGCCTAAATATGGTTCACAGAGTTACACATGGAGTAAACAATTAACAAGTCAATAACACAGTAGAAAAAAAGGGGAGTCTATATACATTGTGTGCAAAAGGCATGAGAAGGTAGGCGAATAATTACAATTTTGCAGATTAACACTGGAGTGATAAATGATCAGATGGTCATGTACAGGTAGAGATATTGGTGTGCAAAAGAGCAGAAAAGTAAATAAATAAAAACAGTATGGGGATGAGGTAGGTGAAAATGGGTGGGCTATTTACCAATAGACTATGTACAGCTGCAGCGATTGGTTAGCTGCTCAGATAGCAGATGTTTGAAGTTGGTGAGGGAGATAAAAGTCTCCAACTTCAGCGATTTTTGCAATTCGTTCCAGTCACAGGCAGCAGAGAACTGGAACGAAAGGCTGCCAAATGAGGTGTTGGCTTTAGGGATGATCAGTGAGATACACCTGCTGGAGCGCGTGCTACGGATGGGTGTTGCCGTCGTGACCAGTGAACTGAGATAAGGCGGAGCTTTACCTAGCATGGACTTGTAGATTACCTGGAGCCAGTGGGTCTGGCGACGAATATGTAGCGAGGGCCAGCCGACTAGAGCATACAAGTCGCAGTGGTGGGTGGTATAAGGTGCTTTAGTGACAAAACGGATGGCACTGTGATAAACTGCATCCAGTTTGCTGAGTAGAGTGTTGGAAGCAATTTTGTAGATGACATCGCCGAAGTCGAGGATCGGTAGGATGGTCAGTTTTACTTGGGTAAGTTTGGCGGCGTGAGTGAAGGAGGCTTTGTTGCGGAATAGAAAGCCGACTCTTGATTTGTTTTTCGTTTGGAGATGTTTGATATGAGTCTGGAAGGAGAGTTTACAGTCTAGCCAGACACCTAGGTACTTATAGATGTCCACATATTCAAGGTCGGAACCATCCAGGGTGGTGATGCTGGTCAGGCGTGCGGGTGCAGGCAGCGAACGGTTGAAAAGCATGCATTTGGTTTTTACTAGCGTTTAAGAGCAGTTGGAGGCCACGGAAGGAGTGTTGTATGGCATTGAAGCTCGTTTGGAGGTTAGATAGCACAGTGTCCAGGGACGGTCCGGAAGTATATAGAATGGTGTCGTCTGCGTAGAGGTGGATCAGGGAATCGCCCGCAGCAAGAGCAACATCATTGGTATATACAGAGAAAAGAGTCGGCCCGAGAATTGAACCCTGTGGCACCCCCATAGAGACTGCCAGAGGACCGGACAGCATGCCCTTCGATTTGACACACTGAACTCTGTCTGCAAAGTAATTGGTGAACCAGGCAAGGCAGTCATCCGAAAAACCGAGGCTACTGAGTCTGCCGATAAGAATATGGTGATTGACAGAGTCGAAAGCCTTGGCAAGGTCGATGAAGACGGCTGCACAGTACTGTCTTTTATCAATGGCGGTTATGATATCGTTTAGTACCTTGAGCGTGGCTGAGGTGCACCCGTGACCGGCTCGGAAACCAGATTGCACAGCGGAGAAGGTACGGTGGGATTCGAGATGGTCAGTGACCTGTTTGTTGACTTGGCTTTCGAAGACCTTAGATAGGCAGGGCAGGGTGGATATAGGTCTGTAACAGTTTGGGTCCAGGGTGTCTCCCCCTTTGAAGAGGGGGATGACTGCGGCAGCTTTCCAATCCTTGGGGATCTCAGACGATATGAAAGAGAGGTTGAACAGGCTGGTAATAGGGGTTGCGACAATGGCGGGATAGTTTCAGAAATAGAGGGTCCAGATAAATAATAATAATAAATAAATAATATGCCATTTAGCTGACGCTTTTATCCAAAGCGACTTACAGTCATGTGTGCATACATTCTACATATGGGTGGTCCCGGGAATCGAACCCACTACCCTGGCGTTACAAGCGCCATGCTCTACCAACTGAGCCACAGAAGGTTTGTCAAGCCCAGCTGATTTGTACGGGTCCAGGTTTTGCAGCTCTTACAGAACATCTGCTATCTGGATTTGGGTAAAGGAGAGGCTTGGGCGAGTAGCTGCGTGGGGGGCGGAGCTGTTGGCCGAGGTTGGAGTAGCCAGGCGGAAGGCATGGCCAGCCGTTGAGAAATGCTTGTTGAAGTTTTCGATAATCATGGATTTATCGGTGGTGACCGTGTTACCTAGCCTCAGTGCAGTGGGCAGCTGGGAGGAGGTGCTCTTGTTCTCCATGGACTTCACAGTGTCCCAGAACTTTTTGGAGTTGGAGCTACAGGATGCAAAATTCTGCCTGAAGAAGCTGGCCTTAGCTTTCCTGACTGACTGTGTGTATTGGTTCCTGACTTCCCTGAACAGTTGCATATCACGGGGACTATTCGATGTTATTGCAGTCCGCCACAGGATGTTTTTGTGCTGGTCGAGGGCAGTCAGGTCTGGAGTGAACCAAGGGCTATATCTTTTCTTAGTTCTGCATTTTTTGAACGGAGCATGCTTATCTAAAATGGTGAGGAAGTTACTTTTAAAGAATGACCAGGCATCCTCAACTGACGGGATGAGGTCAATGTCCTTCCAGGATACCCGGGCCAGGTCGATTAGAAAGGCCTGCTCACAGAACTGTTTTAGGGAGCGTTTGACAGTGATGAGGGGTGGTAGTTTGACTGCGGCTCCGTAGCGGATACAGGCAATGAGGCAGTGATCGCTGAGATCCTGGTTGAAGACAGCGGAGGTGTATTTGGAGGGCCAGTTGGTCAGGATGACGTCTATGAGGGTGCCCTTGTTTACAGAGTTAGGGTTGTACCT
Organism: Oncorhynchus keta; assembly: GCF_023373465.1. Classification (NCBI taxonomy): domain Eukaryota; kingdom Metazoa; phylum Chordata; class Actinopteri; order Salmoniformes; family Salmonidae; genus Oncorhynchus; species Oncorhynchus keta. The sequence continues at coordinate 21,610,330 of NC_068433.1, read as the reverse complement.
GGTGGGTTCCTTGATGATTTGTGTGAGATTGAGGGCATCTAGCTTAGATTGTAGGACTGCTGGGGTGTTAAGCATATCCCAGTTTAGGTCACCTAACAGAACAAACTCTGAAGCTAGATGGGGGGCGATCAATTCACAAATGGTGTCCAGGGCACAGCTGGGAGCTGAGGGGGGTCGGTAGCAGGCGGCAACAATGAGAGACTTATTTCTGGAGAGAGTAATTTTCAAAATTAGTAGTTCGAACTGTTTGGGTATGGACCTGGAAAGTATGACATTACTTTGCAGGCTATCTCTGAGGTAGACTGCAACTCCTCCCCCTTTGGCAGTTCTATTTTGACGGAAGATGTTATAGTTGGATATGGAAATCTAAGAATTTTTGGTGGCCTTCCTGAGCCAGGATTCAGACACGGCAAGGACATCAGGGTTAGCAGAGTGTGCTAAAGCAGTGAGTAAAACAAACTTAGGGAGGAGGCTTCTGATGTTGACATGCATGAAACCAAGGCTTTTTCGATCACAGAAGTCAACAAATGAGGGTGCCTGGGGACATGCAGGGCCTGGGTTTACCTCCACATCACCCGTGGAACAGAGAAGGAGTAGTATGAGGGTGCGGCTAAAGGCTATCAAAACTGGTCACCTAGAGCGTTGGGGACAGAGAATAAGAGGAGCAGGTTTCTGGGCATGGTAGAATATATTCAGGGCATAATGCGCAGACAGGGGTATGGTGGGGTTTGGGTACAGCGGAGGTAAGCCCAGGCACTGGGTGATGATGAGAGAGGTTGTATCTCTGGACATGCTGGTTGTAATGGGTGAGGTCACCGCATGTGTAGGGGCTCCATTGTAAACTAAAACAATGATAACTAACCTGAACAACAGTATACAAGGCATATTGACATTTGAGAGAGACATACAGCGAGGCATACAGTAATCACAGGTGTTGAATTGGGGGAGCTAGCTAAAACAGTAGGTGAGACAACAACAGCTAATCAGCTAGCACAACAACAGCAGGTAAAATGGCGTTGACTAGGCAGAGGGAGGGTCGGATTAACTACACACAGAGCCTGAGTGCGGCTGGGGCCGACAGATAAAACATAAACAAGCAGAATGGAGTACCGTGATTAATGGACAGTCCAGCATGCATCAGCTATGTAGCCAAGTGATCAGTGTCCAGGGGGCAGCGGTGGATGGGGCAGGGAAGCTGGACTGGCGAGTGTTATCCAGGTTAAAAAAACTAACAATGACTAAATAGCTTGTAGCTAGTTAGCTGGTTAGCTTCTGGAGGTTCTTGAGTGTGTTCTAAAAATAAAAAATAATAGCGATTCCGTATCACATTGGGTGAGGCAGGTTACCGGAAGGTATAAACAAATTAAAAATCGAAAAGAGATAGAAAGTAAATATGGGTCCAGTGAGTGTTTGGGACGTGGCGATTCAGACGGTTAGCAGGCCTGTGCTAACAAGATAACAGTTAGTAGGCCGGGGCTAAACAAGATAGCAGTTAGCGGACCGGGGCTAAACAAGCTAGCAGTTAGCAGGCCGAATTAGCAAGCAAGGAGATAGCAAGGGCTAGAGAGTTAGCCTTTGGGGGACGTCGCGATGGGGTGAGTCTGTTTATTCCTCTTCATGCGGTGACATCGATAGACCGGTCGTGGGTCCAGATATTGTAGCCCATGATTATGCTACGGTGGTAGGGTGTCTTGTTTGTCTATTTCTATGTCTGGCCTGATATGGTTCTCAATCAGAGGCAGGTGTTAGTCATTGTCTCTGATTGGGAACCATATTTAGGTAGCCTGGGTTTCACTGGGTGATTGTTCCTGTCTTTGTGTTTGCACCAGATGGAACTGTTTTAGGTTTTCTCACGTTTGTTGTTTTTGTTAGTTATCTCATGTGTAGTTTCTTTATAAATTAAAGAACATGAATAACCCCCACGCTGCATTTTGGTGCGCCTCTACTTCACCTAAAGAATGCCGTTACAGAATCACCCACCACAACAGGACCAAGCGGCGTGGTAACGGGCAACAGCAGGAGAGGCAGCAATGTCTGGACTATACTACTTGGGAGGAAATAGACAGGTGGGCGGTCGACCCAGGAGGAGTGCCGGCGCCTGCCTGGGATTCGCTGGAGCAGTGCGAGGAGGGGTATAGAAGAATGGAGTTGGAGAAGCAAGCACGGCGGCGTGGTAGGAAGCCCGAGAGTCAGCCCCAAAAATGTCTTGGGGGTGGCACACAGGAAGTGTGGCGAAGCCAGGTAGGAGACCTGCGCCAACTTCCTGTGCTTACCGGGGGGCTAGAGAGACCGGACAGGCACCGTGTTATGCTGTGAAGCGCATGGTGTCCCCAGTGCGGGTGCATAGCCCGGTGCGGTATGAAGCCGGCTCTACGCAGCTAGTCTCCAGTGCGTCTCCTTGGGCCGGCTTACATGGCACCAGCCTTGCGCATGGTGTCCCCGGTTCGCCTGCATAGCCCAGTGCGGGCTATTCCACCTCGCCGCACTGGCAGGGCGACCGGGAGCATGCAACCAGGTAGGGTTGGGCAGGCTCGGTGCTCAAGAGCTCCAGTACGCCTGCATGGTCCGGTCTATCCGTCACCACCTCCACGCACCAACCCTCCGGTGGCAGCCCCCCGCACCAGGCTGTCTCTCCGGCTCATCCTTACAGATGCTCCCGCCTATCCAGCGCTGCCAGAGCCTTCCTCCTCTCCGGCGCTGCCGGAGTCTCCCGCATCTCCGGCGCTACCAGAGCTTTCCTCCTCTCCAGCGCTGCCGGAGTCTCACGCCTGCCCAGAGCTGCCGGAGCCCCTCTGCCCAGAGCTGCCGGAGCCCCTCTGCCCAGAGCTGCCGGAGCCCCTCTGCCCAGAGCTGCCGGAGCCCCTCTGCCCAGAGCTGCCGGAGCCCTTCTGCCCAGAGCTGCCGGAGCCCCTCTGCCCAGAGCTGCCGGAGCCCCTCTGCCCAGAGGCGCCTGAGCCCCTCAGCCCAGAGGCGCCTGAGCCCCTCAGCCCAGAGGCGCCAGAGCCCCTCAGCCCCGAGCAGCTGCCCCTCTGTCCTGAGCAGCTGCCCCTCTGTCCCGAGCAGCTTCCCCTCTGTCCCGAGCAGCTTCCCCTCTGTCCCGAGGAGCTGCCCCTCTGTCCCGAGGAGCTGCCCCTCTGTCCCGAGTTGCCCCTCTGTCCCGAGCTGCCCCTCTGTCCCGAGCTGCCCCTCAGTCCAGTGAGGTCATTAAGTAGGGTCGCCGTGGCTAGGAGGCCACGGAAGCGGACAGGGTGGGGGACTAAGACTACGGTGAAGTGGGGGCCACGTCCAGCACCAGAGCCGCCACCGCGGACAGATGCCCACCCAGACCCTCCCCGATAGGTTCAGGTTTTGCGGCCAGAGTCCGCACCTTGGGGGTACTGTCATACCCTGTCCATAGTTATCATGTGTAGTTTCTTTATAAATTAAAGAACATGAATAACCACCACACTGCACTTTGGTCCGCCTCTACTTCACCTAAAGAAAGCCGTGACAGTTGTCTTGATTAAAGAAGCAATAAAACTGGCCTTCTTTAGACTAGTTGAGTATCTGGAGCATCAGCATTTGTGGGTTCGATTACAGGCTCAAATGGGCCAGAATCAAATAACTTTCTTCTGAAACTCATCCATCTATTCTTGTTCTGAGAAATGAAAGCTATTCCTTGTGAGAAATTAGCAAGAAACTGAAGATCTGGTACAACTCTGTGTACTACTCACTTCACAGAGCAATTTGTTTTTCTTCTTCTGGATTTGGAATCTGTTTTTATTGCTAGCTTGAGGTACTTGAGGTGGCATAGAGTTCCATGCAGTCATGGATCTATTTAAAACTCTGTTCTGGACCTGGGGACTGTGAAGAGACCTCGAGTTGCATTTCTTGTGTGATACCGATGAGTGTCTGAACTGTTTGCCAACTGCTTGAGCGGACAGTTCGGTACCTTCAACACATCAACAACTTGCACAAAGACCAATAGTGATGCAGTCAAACTCTCATCAACTTTGAGCCATGCGAGACTGACGTGCATGCTGTTGACATTCACCCTCTGTGTACGTCTAAGTGCAATATATGCTGCTCTGTTGTGGACCAACGTCAATTTGCCTTTGTACTTCTTTGCCGCACATGACCACACAACGAGTCAGGAGTCCAGGTTCAACAAAACTAGTGCCTGTAGGACCAATTTGGTTGATTGAGATGTCAAGAAAGCTGAGCAATGCCTTATAATGTACAGACCACTTCCCACTTAATGGTGGCAGTTATTTTTTTTTACTGTCATAGCAACATAACATGTATACCAGACCTGGGCAATTATTTTCCACGGAGGGCCACATTAGAACATATTTTTGCCATCACGGGCCAGAATGATATTACAGGATTATACATCATGTGTTTGACTGTGTTGACAGATATATCTACTGTAAATCACATGCATGTATGCTACTTATTTGACCTTTTTTAACATGCACAGAAATAAACCACCTCCACGTTCTCCTTTTGGTAAGTATTTTTTTATTAAACATGCAATGAACTACACCGAGGGAAAACTACACTGTGCATTCAGCACCATGGACAGAACTCTTGTTAACGGGTATGCACAAAAACACTAGAAAGAGAGAGAGCTCAACAGTACATGTAAACTACTCAATCAGTGTGAGGAGTGAAGCCTCTGATGGGCATTGACTAGAGCAGTGAAGTCGGGTATAGTTTCTGATGTCGCTATGCGCAGGATTGCTGAGACGTGAGAGTCAGTAAGAGATGGTCTGTGCCTTGACTTGGTATATTTCATCACTGAAAATACATAGATTGCCAAAACAGTACAAACATCTTCTGAGCATGACTCCTAATAGTTGGAAAGCTTTGTTCATCGAGAGACGCATAGAACCTCGTCAGTGACATTGTTTTGAATAGTTCTCCAATCACTGCACCAGACAGAAGATCGATAAGCTCAAGTTGCAGGTCAGTGGGAGCGTTATCCACATTGAAGGCGAAAGGAAACCAACAGCATGTCATTTTCCAAATCCCCAAAAACGACAAGAAAACTCACCCTTCAAAGCACACAGCAGTGGTGTATACTTCTCCCGCTGGTCATCTGATAAGGAACAGACTAGTAGTGTCGGAAGGTGGGTGAGATTGTGGGCTTCTACTTGGCGGGTCAGGACGAGTCATTTTCCCTTGAAGGCTTTGACAAGGCTGTACATCTGATGTGTAAAAAGGCCCTTCCCTTGTAGTTTGGAATTCAGTTCATTCATGAGGGCCATGATGTCCACGGTGAAGGCAAAATCAGCCAACCATTCTTTATCTTGCAGTTAAGGGAAATACACATATTTCCCTTTCACCTTCAGGTCCCACACCCTTTTAAGCACCTACCCCAAACTCAGCCATCTCACGTTTGTGTGGTAGGAGAGACCTGCATGACCCGACTGTTTCTTTCAGCAGTGAGACAAACTGTATGTGGTTTAAAGAGTTTGCTCTTATGAAGATTACCACTTCAGTGACTTTTCAGAACACATTTACAGAGCACCTCCTGATGAATAATGCAATGCAGGAAAATCCTTTTCTGATCTGGGTTCAGCTCAGCTACTTGATCATGTATCCTTTTCAAAAGGCCAATGTTTTTTCCTGTCAAGTTTGGGCACCCATCGGTGGTCACACTGGATAACTTTTCAAAACTCAGTCCCAGCTTTGCCACACTTATTTAACCTCCTCCAATAAATATTTCCCTGTGGTTGTGCTCTTCATTGACTGCACTGAAGCACTCTCCTCTGTAATTTCAAAGTCTGGGGTTATGCCTCGTAAGAATATAAACAACTGAGCCATGTCACCTGCATCACCGCTCTCATCCAGGGCCAAGGAGAAATAGGTGAAATCCTTGACCTTGTTTTTCAACTGTTGTTCTATATTCTCTGCGATGTCCTCAACACGCCGTGTCACTGTTCATCTTGACAGGGATACATTTTCAAACAGCTCTTTATTGTCGGGCAAAGTATTACTGCAGAGTCAATTAAACATTCTTTGAATTCGCCCTCAGCGAATGGCTTGCTATGTTTAGCAATTTTGTGGGACAGTACATGGCTAGCTCTCGCAATTCCGTTGTTTGCTGAATGCACTTTTGTGAAAAGTCCGTGCTGATTTTGCAACTGAGAAAGCAAATCTTTCAATGCGCTTGCCTCCTGCTCAGAAGACATATTCCTATATTTCTCTGCATGCTTTGCCTGGAAGTGTCGGGATAAGTTGCAGTCTTTCAAGACAGCGATGCTCTCTTTGCACAATAATCACACAGCTTTCCCTGATAACTCAATAAATACATATTTCGATGTCCACTCTTGCTGGAACACCCTAAATTCATTGTCTACTTTCGTTTTCTTTGAAATCTATGAAATACTATATTTTGCGCAATTTCTAGCTAGCTACTATTTGTAACTGTGACGTGTGTGTCAGCCTGTCAGTCACTGTCTGTCCTCGTGCAGTTGTTATTTATACGTGTCTTCAAAATAAATGTCCCACAAGCGGTGGGAGTTAAAACATTACACAAAGGCGAGTATTGATTGGGCTTTTAATTTGAATAACTAATACGTTTTTCAAAACTTTACTATCGCAAATTCTTAATGTGATCTGAGCATGATTCCACGGGGCATATTGAATCAGGTTTGAACCAGTAAATGGTGTTTTTCTATTCTTGGGCAGTGGAATGACCTTTGCCTCCCTCCAGGCCTAAAGGAACACACCGTCTGCTAGGCCTAAATTGAAGATGAAGAAAATAGAATTCATAAAGTATTCCGCTGCCAATCTCAGCAATTTACCTTCCTTGTTGTTGGTACCAGGTGGTTTAGCCTTATTTATAAATAGCAATATTTACAATGCTTGTCTTTCATTATTTGGTCCATTATGCATGAATATGAAGGCCCAGCATTTGTTGTTTGCATGTTTCTCCTAAGTTTGTAAATCATGTCAACAAAAAAGCTGTTAAAGTCGTTGTAACGATGTGCGCTGAGAGTCGGGAAGCAAGTTCAGGGAGTGAGTGTTTTAATAAATAAACATAGCATAATACAAAACAAGTAAACACGAACAGCACACAGACATGACACAGAAACAGAAACAATGACGCCTGGGGAAGGAACCAAAGGGAGTGACAAATATAGGGAAGGTAATCAGGGAAGTGTTTTTTTATTTTTTGTGTCAGAGTAATGACGTCGGGTCGGGAACTTCTACAGGCTCTCATGCCTCAACCAGATTGCCAGGCTTCCCTGCCTCAGCCGGCTCGTCAGGCTCCCCTGTGTCGTGTCTTTGGCTTTGCCGGATTAAGTGATATGACATGCTATTCTATAAAATAATTTCTCCATAATTAATATTACCTGATTGAGCTAATCATGTAAATGTAATTAACTAGAGAGTCGGGGCACCACAAAATAATACTTATAGAGCTGTTATGTTCTGAATAAACTCTTAAAGACCTAGTAATATTTTACATCAATAGCAGTCAATATTAATCGCCACCTTAATTCAGTCTCATCTGAAAGTTGTAAATTCTTGGTTATCTTCATGAACCCTGGCTAACAAGTTGAATCAGCAATACAAAATTGGGTTGAATTATTTATTTACTAAATACCTAACTAATCACACAGAATTACACGTACACATAATTAATCATAACTTGATAACAGATATGACAGCTTGTTACACAAAAGAAAAGGGGCTGGGTTTGAGTGAAAGAGTGGGAAGACTGAGTAACAAAGGAAGAAGCTGTGCTGTCGTAAATACAGTATCTTATGCATTCTAAATTACTGCCCATTTGGAAAAGGAAAATGCAATAAATATTTACTCTGAGCTGCGCTTCGGTAGGTTGGTGATAGATGGAAGGCCGTGTTGCCAAACCAAGTCCTTTGTCCTTTGAAGAATGTCTCTGGTGGTCAATTGGATCCGTTGTAGTAACGTCGTAGTGTGATAGACCGGGTACTCTGTCTGTTCCTTCCTAACCCTCGTCTGTTGCTAACTCAACGGCTTGGAGGTATCCCTTCTGTAGTGAATAAGAGTTCAAAGTTCATACCATTTGCAACCAAAGCTCACGCTGATGTTGGCTTCGTTCTGTAGTTATTATCTGAACCATTCTGACATCATTCCAATTCTCACATTTTAGAAGATAAAATCACATTTCATCCCATCACGAATAATTTCATATTCAAAGATATAAATTGAACAACAATTCCATGTGAATCCGATAACTCTGATGTTTAGACTTCCCACTGTAGCGTTTATGTCATCTTATCATTGATGAGAATGTTTCAGATGAAAACCGAACTGACATCATATTCATTAAGTACCACCTCATATGTTCAATTGGTCGGATTACCAGAATATAGTTCATTTCCCCCCACCTTCTAATGTTCCCAGAATATCTATGTTAACCAAGGGGTTTGCAAATGTAACATCAGTAGGGTAGAGAGAGGAAAAGGGGGGGGAAGAGGTATTTATGACTGTCATAAACCTACCCCCAGGCCAACGTCATGACACCTGCTACCACCCGCTCGTCAGGTTCTCATGCCTCAGCCGGATCGCCAGGCTCCCCTTCCTCAACTGATCTGTCAGGTTCCCACTCCCCAGCTGACTCGACAGGTTCCCGTGCCTCAGCTTGTATCGGGGAGGGGTACTGGGGAGGGGGTACGTCGGGGAGGGGGTACTGTCATGTATACTCCCTCTCTGGCCTCTAGGTCATCAAGCTGCTGATTGTCCCGCACACCTGTCACCATCGTCTCGTGCACCTGCTCCTAAAGACACTCAACTGAACTACATCACCTCCTTGATTATCTTCCCTATATCTGTCACTCCCCTTTGTCCTTTCCTGTTATTTACTCTTTTTTCATGTCGGTGCTTTGTTTGTGTTACGTGTTTATTGTTTAATTTATTTATTAAAACACTCACAACCTGAAGTTGCTTCCTGACTCTCAGCGCACTAATTACAGTGGTTTGCATTACCAAAGGGATTTGTGATGAACAAGCCATCTGTCTCAATTAAGCATTCTTTATATAGAGTAATTGTATCTTTGTTCCATATTATAGTTACTTCTTATTTTTGTTTAGTTTAGTTACAGGATTTCTCAATTTACTGAATGTTTGCCAATCTGCTATATTGTCAGACTTTTTTGCTCTTCCCTCATCCCTCTCAGCCATACCGTTTTTTAATCAATCATCTTTCCATGGGGATTTGGCAGTTCTAATAGTCCGTTTCTTGATTGGCGTATGCCTTTCAGTAACCGGAAGGAGCATTTTCATACAGTAAATGCTTCAAGTGCATCGTCAGGTTGTCCCTCATTACACACATCAAACCAACAAATATGTTTCATGTCTTTGACATAGGAATCATTGTATAACCTCTTGTACACTCAGAAAAGAAGGTGCTATCTAGAACCTAAAAGGGTTCTTCGGATGTCCCCATAGGAGAACCCTTTGAAGAACCATTTTTGGTTCCAGATAGAACCCTTTTGAGCTCCATGTAGAACTCTTTACACAGAGGGTTTCTTCATGGAACCCAAAATCGGTTCTCCTATGGCGACAGCTGAAGAACCCTTTTGGAAACTTTTGATCACTAATACACAATTTTAGTCCCAGTCTATATATGGCTATTATATTCTGATCACTACATCCAGTGGGTGTGGATACTGATTTAGAGCAGATTTTTGCCAAATTAGTAAATATGTGGTTAATACACGTGGAAGATTTAGTTCCTCTTCTGTTTGTAATTACATTGGTAGGGTGACAGACAACCTGAACAAAATTGCAGGCATTGGTTACAGCTTGAAGTTTCTTTTTGAGTGGACAGCTTGATGACCACCAGTCAACATTTAGGTCACTCAGACAATATAACTCTCTGTTGATATCACATGCATTGTTGAGCATTTCACACATAAAGTCCAAATACTGACTTTTGGCACTTGGCGGTCCATAGCATCTTCCCACGAAAATAGGTTTTAGGTGAGGCAAATGAACCTGTAGCTATATTACATCCACATCATCTGAGATTAGGTCCCTTCTCAGCCTATCAGGACTATGTAACTTGTTTCAGGAAATGAGGCTCAGGAAATGTTGCACGTCACTACTTCACAGGAGAGCCATTTGAATGTGAACCTTTCTTTTGTTTTATCAAAATTTGTTTTTTTGGCAGAAATGCCTTCTGGAACATGTGAACTTTCATGTGCCTTATTAACAAACTTGTATGCCATCTGTAAATACTAATTTTAAAAAATCAGATGTTACAAGTTTCTATTTTTGTCAGAAAGTCATTTTCTTTTCAAGTTAAAGTGTACTGTTAGCTAGCTAGCTAATGTTAGGTGGCTGGCTCACTAGCTAACGTTTATTGTAGTGTATTAGCGACACCTAGTAGTGCAATACCAGCGGGGCATAAGGAGTCACTGGAGGAACAGAAGGAGGCTGAGCCTGAGAGACCAGGAATAAAGTACAAGTCAATGATTCCCGAGTCTGAATCAAGTCGATTCATTACAACCAGCGACGAGGATATGGAATTAAAATAAACCTTATCCACTCAAGAAGCTGGGAGAGTGCAGGAAAAGTGAATATGTAAAGGGACTTTTCACAAAAACCTAGCCGTTCAGTTAACACAGCTAACAAGCAAACAAGTGCGCTAGCAAAAGAAACTAAGAATAAAGGCACTGAGTTTACCTTCTCTCTCGCCATTTGATCTGCATTCCGACCCAGCCAGTGTTGGTTTGCGATGGGAAAAATGTATTAATAGTTTCAAACTGTTCATCACTGCTTCAGGAGTCAAAGATGCAGCCCTGCTGGTCAAGTTAGGTCCCTCTTGCGCAGAAACCATTTGCGCAACACATTCGAGTGACATTTGTTTAGGCAAGCTGAACAAGCAAAGGGGGAATCATTGGACACGTTGTGGGCAGACTGAAACAGTTGGCTGCTACATGTGATTATGGAGATGTGAAATATGATTACATAAAGGACCAAGTGATTGACAATTGTCACTCAAATGTGTTGCGCAAATGGTTTCTGCGCATGAGAGACCTCACTCTCACCGCTCTAATGGATGAAGCAAGAGCATTGGAGGCTGTTGACCAGCAGGTGGACAGAATGGAAAGACTAAATGTGAATGCAATTCAACAAGGGAAAAGTGAACAAAAACAACCCAGACGGGAATGGAGCAAAATATAAAAAAGGTAAACAATATTTGCTTCATCCATCAAAAGCAAACCATCGAATGATGACCAAACTGTTAACTGTTTCAGATGTGGTCAGGAGGGCCATACTGGACGGGTAAGTTCCATCACACAAGGTAAACAATGTGACAAAGATGGACATTTCTCCAAAATGTACAGGACAAGCACAAAACAGAATGTAAATCAATTCACAAACACACCTGCCATACAAAATGATAAAACAGACAATGTGAATTCTGACTGAAGGAGATAGAGTTCATGAGTTACATTGCCTCGAAGAACGGCTAGTAAACTACTGTGGCATATTTAACCCTAATCTAAACCACTGAGAAGACTCACAAAAGCATCATGAGACGTTTCTTTTGTGAAACTTTGGATACAACCACAGTCAGGACAATGGACTACAAGTGACAGAGACAAAATGGACTACAAGTGGCAGAGTCTGACACACTGCCTAGACAAGTGACAGCACCTGACGAGGCCATTCAACTACAGCCTTGACTCAAGTCAACAAGTTGTGCATCTGAAGGACTATGTAAGATAGATATGTTGCCAGAATGGAGCAGAATAATCTCTGGCACAGTCTCATTGGCGGGGCAGTCTACCCCTAGCCATCACAGAAAGTTCCGGCAAGAATTCTTGGCAAATAAACATTGTTAACGAAAGAGTTCCAGCAATGTATCCAGAGTTATGGTTGGTAGTTTAACGAAAGTCGAAAATAAACATTACAGTATGTTATTGTTGGAAAATACGTTAATACTGTATACAAGAGATACTTTATTTTGAGTACTAGATAATGTTTTGTTACGTTATAATGCATAGATTAGCGGCGGCAGGTAGCCTAAGGGTTAGAGCATTGGACTTGTAACCAAAAGGTTGCGAGATTGAATCCCCGAGCTGACAAGGCTATGCTTGAGAGACCAGAAATAAAGTACAAGTCAATGATTCCCGAGTCTGAGTCAAGTCGATACATTAAAGTTACGTGTATGATCGGAGTAGTACTATTATTTATATCTCAGAGCCATTTGCATTGCTACTTATAGCCTAATGTTAGCTAACTAACATTGAACCTGGTTGGTTAGCTACCTGAATATTCATGCAGGGTAGTACCATTATGAGTTGGGATTATCTTTTAATTGTTTAGCTAGCTAGCTACTTGTCTAGACAAAATAATCCACTCTACAAGTAACCATTTCAATAGAATGTTCATGAACTTACCAGTTACATCTATCGACAGTTAGACGTAACTGGTCAATTCGCTCTGGCTATCAACCCCGATTTCAGAGCACTCTCGTCTGAGTGTGCGAGAGCGCAGAATAACTGACGAATTTACGAACGCTCAACACCCGTTGAATTTGGCTGGTGTCAGTAAATGATAACAAACGTTCATAATTCAATTGTTGCCAGCAGCATAGTTGCAGTCACCAATGCTCTGAATAACATAAGAACAGCCTAACCAACGCTGCTAGGGCAAGTAAAATGGTCAGAGTGAACTGTTCTCTAATTTGTGTCTGGAAGTAGCTAGTATACGTTAGCCAGATAGCTTGAGTGCCTGACTGCTGATGTTAAGTCAGAACGCTCGGATCAACCCTACTCCTCAGCCAGAGCGTCCAGTGTGCGCTATGCCCGCTCCAAGAGCGAAATGCTCTGAATTTATAAACGGACAATCTGACAACACTCTGAGTTTCCGAACGCCCAGAGCACACTCTGGCACTCCAGATTAAATTTACGAACACACCCGTAGTATAAACCAATTTTAAGTCTTTAAGTCTTTGGTTGTTCTGTACATGGTCACACATGTGAATCCTTAAAGAGATGGGTGGGGCTAAGGCTTTAGAGGGTGTGAACAGTGCCTAATGGGTTGTAGATAAAGAAGAGCTCTCCAGTAGGTGCACTAAAACAATTAATGGCAGGGTTTCTCAAAAGGGAGGTTTCAAGTTTATCTACTTCCAAAACAGAATTACCTTCCCATTGTTTCTCAAACATTTTCTAGCTCTGAGTCTATACTTTTATCTAATGTAAAAAAAAACATATGTCTCTCTGGCCATACATAGCAAGACCTCCTTCTTTTGCATTCCTATCTTTCCTGTATATGCTATAACCATGCACAGCTGCTACTGCATCGTCAAATTATCTATGTGTCTTTCAGAGATGGCCAGAAATTGAATGTTTTCTGATGTTAGTAAGTTGTCAATGTCATGAATTTCATTACAAGCCAGATAATGATCATTTTGTGCAACAAAAAAACAACTTAAGACAGGCCCATTGGGCTAAAGATGGACCAGCCCACCTGACATTTTCCCGAAATGCCAGATGGCCGATCCGCCCTCGGCTCCTGCCAACAGTAAGAGTTCCCAAGTTAAGTGATCTACATGGTGCAGTCAGAAGAGTGCCCCCTATTGGTTAACCATCACCAATTCCAGCCAATACTTACCCACTCCAGGGGGTCTCCTGACCAATACAATTATTAGATCCAGCCATGCTGGGCATCATCATTGAGATGCCTAGCATACTTGGAATATATACTCTAATATAGACTCTTTTTCCCAAAGTTATTACTTTAAATGAACAAAATATGTTTAACTAACTGGTCTACTGAAATGCATTTGATCAATTTGGAATATTTACAATTTAAAATTTTGGGAACCCCTATGATAATGATATAAGTCAGTCTACAATTAAAATATCTTATCGTTCTCTCTCTCAAACCAAATGCAAAAGTGGAAAACCAGTGACTTGTTAATAATCTGTGGTGTATGCAGCTATATGGTTGTCACACTATGTCCCGCCCATTATCATAAATTACATTTGTCTCTCTTATTTGAAGATTCAGTCCTTCCTTAATGGTATCTCAATGCAGACCTACACACAGAATGGCACGTATATATGTACCAGCTCTGGTCCTCTACGGCTTCTGTAAGTTACTCTATCTTCAGTTCAGATTTTAATAGATTTGGTCATTCAAACATGTGTGACTGTGTCTAGGTGTGTATGTAGTATATGTGTGCAAAAATGATTTTGTGTGTGAACAATAGCTTTTTATTAAACCACACCAGATATACATTCCATGAGAATTACACGGAAAGTTATGTTTCTAAATCTGTTTTCTCTCCTCCAGGTTTGACCCCTGTCATCTTGGTCTCTCCGCCACCCTCAGTGGTGGTCCATCCTGGGGATAATGTCACCCTACAGTGCACTGATGTCCTTAAAGGTCCAGGACACGTTGCCTGGTTCAAACAAGTCAACGTCTCAGAGCCTCTGTGCATCGCGTCGGTGTACAGCTCTCAGCCGTATGTCAAGCATCATAATGGTTTTCAGCCCAACCATATGGAAATGTTCATCAGCAATAGAATAATCGTCCTCAAAATCACAGAGGTGGATGTAGCTGATTCTGGTCTGTACTGCTGTGGAATGTACGATCAGTACTTCATCTTCACCAACATGACTTTCCTGATGGTTAAAGGTAAATCTTTTCAATAATTTCTCAGCTGTGACAACTGAATGCTATGAAATGTTGTGCTATAGGTATGCACATAAAAGAGTTGGAAACAAGTTAGTGTTCAATCAAGTTTTATGTAGCTGGAATATTAAACTCTATTAAACTCTCCTATTCATCCAAAAGGTTACAAGGATTCTGACAAAGAGCCAGAGCAATGTCCTGAAGGTATGCTTAGTCTGTTATTGTATGGTGAAAATCATTTAAAACATCAATTTTAAGCCATGTCTTTAATGTGAGCTAGTAATTGTTAGATTAATGGGGTCTAGTTTAACTATTGATCTTGTAGGACAGGATGATGATGGAACCATGTACCTCCTTACCCTGGTTGTGATCCTGGTTGTTGTGACTGCTGTTCCACTGATAGTCGTCCTCATCTTGGTCCTCAAGATCAGACGAGACACGAACAGACACAACACAGGTAGAAGCCCATTTCATGATAATATGCGACCTGTGAACTACACTTCAAATGTGAACATTTTTCCCATTATATAATGCACACGGACTATCAGAAGAGACAGTGTGCTCATTAGAATGGAATGATCCATTAATCCGTTCTCTCGTCTCTCTTTTATATCATATTCAGGACCTGATTCTCAAAGACAACCACAAAATGATCAGGTAAATACTATATTGTTAAATACTCTATTTCGAGTGACATTTTCTAAGCAATTCAGAAACAGAAAATTATAACTTCAGCCACTTTCATGATGTTATACAGAACCAATATCCAGATTAATTGATTTATGCTGCCCTGAATTTCACCTCCAAGAAGCGGAAGATGGAGAGGAGAAGAGAGAAGGAGCTGGACACCCATGTAGTGTATGCTGCTACAAGATGACAAAGTGGAGGAGGATGGAAGTTTGGTTGGCCATATCTTTGAATACATTGATTTGCCATATCTTTGAATACAAGTTTAAATCTTGCTACATTGAATCTGTGTAGTTCTATTAAATGGACTGAAATGGATTTAAATGTAAATCAATCAATCTCTGCAGTGTATGTTTGTTAGTTGTCCCTCAGGGCTACTGTAGCCCTCTCCAACTAAGTTAGAGCTCCATAGTACAGGAGAATGGAACGGGACGAAAATTGGTTGGCCGTATCTTTGAATACATTGATTTGCTATATCTTTCAATACAAGTTTAAATCTTGCTATATTGTATGTGTAGGTAAATTACATGTTTTGAAACGTAAATCAGAAAATAACTCTGGAGTGTTTGTGAGTTGTACCTCAAGGCCAATGTAGCCTTTTCCAACACAGTTAGGTCACACAGTTCAGTGGTTTAGGGTGTGGTTAGAGAGGAGTTAGAAGTCAAAACACAACTGTTTAATGGTCACAGGGGAATAGTTGCCTCTTTTGACCTCTCTTAACTTAGTTCTCTGTTGTGTGTGTTAGTGAATTGGTATTTTTTTATAGGGTGACCCTGAGGGCCAAAGTACCCAGCAGTATTTGTCACTTCTAAAGATAAATAAAGAGTTAAACTTAAATTGCCTTTGTCATGATGTTATTCGTCCCTTAGTATTTCCTCTCACTCTCTCTCGCTGTTGAATCTCTTTTTTAATGGGCAAAGTATTTAAGTGACTGTAAATGAGGGGATGATTTAAGGGGGTTAGACAGTGACACTGACCAACTGTTATTTTCCACTGTGGTGAGCCTTACATGCGTCATTCTCTCTCTCTCTCTCTCTCTCTCTCGCTCTCTCTCTCTCTCTCACGCTTTCTTTCTTTCCATGTCTTTCTCTTTCTCTCTATTTCTCTCTCTTTCTGCTGAAGACAAGCAACCTGCACTACAGGAAGACTGGCATTCAGCTCTCACCACACCTCTCAGTGCATCAAAACCACACGCTCTTTTCACACCTCTCTTCATCTGTTCATCTGGACGATAACTCCGGACCTCTCCCCCTCAGTTAAATGTGCTAAGTACACTCTTTTTTGAACCTGATAGGGTTATTCGGCTGTCCCCATAGGAGAAGTCTTTGGAGAACCCTTTTTGGTTCCAGGTAGATCCCCTTTGGGTTCTATGTTGAACCCTCTTTCAGAAGGGTTTTAGCTGTAACCAAAAAGGGCTATCCTATTGGGACAGCTACAAAAACACTTTTGGAAACAAACAAGCTAAACTATTTTTTCAGTACCCTGATCTGCACACAATACCCCAAAATGACAAAGCAAAAACATATTTTTATAATTACTTGCAAATGTATTAAAAATAAATGACTGAAATATCAAATCTAAATGCCAAAACACTACAAGCTTGGCACACCTGTATTTGTATAGTGCATTCGGAAAGAATTCAGACCTCTTCCCTTTTTCCACATTTTGTTACGTTACAGCCTTATTCCAAAAAAAAATCAACCTACACACAATACCCCCTGAAGACAAAGCAAAAACAGGTTTTTGAAAATGTTTTCAAATGTAAACAACAGAAATATCTTATTTACACAAGTATTCAGACCATTTGCCTTTGAGCTCAGGTGCATCCTTGTAACGGTTTTCATGTGGTGAAGGAGAGTCGATAAACGACGATAAACACCTGCCTCTGATTGAGAACCACTTCAGACAGCCATAAACTTACCTAGAACACCCCACTAAGCTACAATCCCACTACATACACACCACATACAAAAACCCATGTCACACCCTGGCCTGACCAAATACATGAAGATAAACACAAAATACTTCGACCAGGGCGTGACAGAACCCCCCCCCCCTAAGGTGCGGACTCCCGAACGCACCTCAAATCAATAGGCAGGGTCCGGGTGGGCGTCTGTCCATGGTGGCGGCTCCGGCTCCGGCGCGGGACGTGGACCCCACTCAGTTAATGTCTTAGTCCCCTCTCCTTGCGTCCCTGGATAGTCCACCCTCGCCGCCAACCATGGCCTAGTAGTCCTCACCCAGAACCCCACTAGACTGAGGTGCAGATCGGGACTGAGGTGAAGCTCGGGACTGAGGGAAAGCTCGGGACTGAGGGGAAGCTCAGGATTGAAAGGAAGCTCAGGAGTGAAAGGAAGCTCAGGAGTGAGAGGAAGCTCAGGAGTGAGAGGAAGCTCAGGCAGGTTGATGGATCTACCAGATCCTGGCTGACTGGCAGATCCTGGCTGACTGGCGGATCCTGGCCGACTGGCAGATCCTGGCTGACTGGCAGTTCTGGCAGATCCCGGCTGACTGGCAGATCTGGAAGAGTCTGGCTGACTGGCAGATCTGGAAGAATCTGGCTGACCCATGCTGACTGGCGGCTCTGACTGCTCCACGCTGACTGGCGGCTCTGGCTGCTCCATGTAGGCTGACAGCTCTGGCGGCTTCTTACAGACTAGCAGCTCTGGCGGCTCCGTGCAGACTGGCAGCTCCTTGCAGACTGCCAGCTCCTTGCAGACTGGCAGCTCCTTGCAGACTGGCAGCTCCTTGCAGACTGACAGCTCCTTGCAGACTGACAGCTCCTTGCAGACTGACATCTCTGGCTGCTTCATGCAGACTGACAGCTCTGGCTGCGTCATGCAGACTGACAGCTCTGGCTGCTTCATGCAGACTGACAGCTCTGACTGCTCCATGCAGGCTGACAGCTCTGACTGCTCCATGCAGGCTGGCAGCTCTGGCTGCACTGAACAGACAGGAGACTCCGGTAGCGCAGGAGAGGAGAAAGGCTCCGACAGCGCTGGAGAGGTGGGAGACTCCGACAGCGCAGGAGAGGCGAGGCGCACTGTAGGCCTGATGCGTGGTGCTGGCACTGGTGGTACTGGACCGAGGACACGCACAGGAAGCCTGGTGCGGGGAGCTGCTACCGGAGGGCTGGGGTGTGGAGGTGGTACTGGATAGACCGGACCGTGCAGGCGCACTGGAGCTCTTGAGCACTAAGCCTGCCCAACCTTACCTGGTTGTATACTCTCGGTCGCCCTGCCAGTGCGGCGAGGTGGAATAGCCCGCACTGGGCTATGCAGGCGAACCGGATACACCGAGCGCAAGGCTGGTGCCATGTAAGCCGGCCCAAGGAGACGCACTGGGGGCCAGATGCGTAGAGTCGGCTTCATGGCATTTGGCTCTACGCTCAATCTAGCCCGGCCGATACGCGGGCTATGCACCCGCACTGGAGACACCGTGCGCACCACAGCATAACACGGTGCCTGCCCGGTCTCTCCAGCCCCCCGGTAAGCACAGGGAGTTTGCGCAGGTCTCTTACCTGGCGTAGCCATACTCCCTGTGAGCCATACTCATACTCCCTGCCCTCCCCCAAGAAATGTTTGGGGCTGACTCCTGGGCTTCCATCCGTGTCACCGTGCTGCCTCCTCATACCAGCGCCTCTCCGCTTTCGCCTCCTCTAGTTCTTCCTTGGGGCGGCGATATTCACCAGGCTGAGCCCAGGGTCCTTTTCCGTCCAGTTCTTCCTCCCATGTCCAATTCTCCAAGTGGTGCAGCCTCTCCCACTGCAGCTGCTTCTGTTGCCTCTCCTGTGGCTCCTGCCTGTTAACACGCTGCTTGGTCCGTTTGTGGTGGGTGATTCTGTCACGTCTAATCAAGGTGGGTGATTCTGTAACGGTTTTCATGTGGTGAAGGAGAGTCGGACCAAACTGCAGCGTGTAGATTGCGATCCATGTTTATTGAAACAAACGTAAACACGAATAAACACAAACACTACAAAACAATAAACGTAACGAAAACCGAAAACAGCCTATACTTGTGTAAACTAACACCGAACAAGGACATCAGGACACTAAGGACAATCACCCACAACACAACCAAAGAACATGGCTGCCTAAATATGGTTCCCAATCAGAGACAACGATAAACACCTGCCTCTGATTGAGAACCACTTCAGACAGCCATAAACTTACCTAGAACACCCCACTAAGCTACAATCCCACTACATACACACCACATACAAAAACCCATGTCACACCCTGGCCTGACCAAATACATGAAGATAAACACCAAATACTTCGACCAGGGTGTGACAATCCTGTTTCCATTGATCATCCTTGAGATGTTTCTAAAAATTGTTTGGATATTCAGAGACTTGTCCCAAAGCCACTCCTGCGTTGTCTTGGCTGTGTGCTTAGAATCGTTGTCCTGTTGGAAGGACTAATCCTTTACTGCCTTTGCAGCAGTTAACAGGGATCAATGACAAATACAAATACACCCATGTAGACAGGAGTGATCAGTGTGAGAACAGCCCTGATGCTGAGTCTCCTACACAGAGCTGTGTCTACAACCTCCACAAGAGGAACCTCACCCTCTCCGATGCTGGAACTTACTACTTTTGTAATGCTCATCTATGGTGGAAGAAGAGGAGGACCAATGCCCAGCGTGGTAAGTGTCCATATTGATAATTTATTATCATGAACACAAAAACAAGATAACGAGAACGAACAAAACGAAACAGTCCTGTATGGTGAATACACAAAACAGAAAACAATCACCCACACCACACAGGTGGGAAAAGGCTACCTAAGTATGATTCTCAATCAGAGACAACTAACGACACCTGCCTCTGATTGAGAACCATACCAGGCCAAACACAAAAACACCACATAGGAAAAGGTACATAGACAACCCACCCAACTCACGCCCTGACCATACTAAAACAAAGACATAACAAAAGAACTAAGGTTAGAATGTGACAGTACCCCCAAAGGTGCGGACTCCGGCCATAAAACCTGAACCTATAGGGGAGGGTCTGGGTGGGTGTCTGTCCACGGTGGTGGCTCTGGTGCGGGACGTGGACCCCACTCCACCATAGTTTTTATCCGCCTCTTAACCCGCCTCTGTGGCGCCTTTCGAGCGGCGACCCTGAGGGGCGATTCCGGCAGCACCGGAGTAACGGACGACTCTGGCAGCTCCTGACTGGCGGGCGACTCTGGCAGCTCAGGACAGACGGCGACTCTGGAAGCCCAGGACAGACGGGCGACTCTGGCAGCTCAGGACAGACGGGAGACTCTGGCAGCTCGGGACAGACGGGCGACTCTGGCAGCTCGGGACAGACGGGCGACTCTGGCAGCTCAGGACAGACGGGCGACTCTGGCAGCTCAGGACAGACGGGTGACTCTGGCAGCTCAGGACAGACGGGAGACTCTGACAGCGCTGAGCAGGCGGGAGCACCTGTAGGGAGGAGACGGAGAAACAGCCTGGTGCTATGCCTGCCCGGTCCACCTCTCTCCACGGTAAGCACAGGGAGTTGGCTCAGGTCTCCTACCTGACTTAGCCACACTCCCTGTGTGCCTACCCCCAATACATTTTTGGGGCTGCCTCTCGTCCCAGCCGCGCTGCCGTGCTGCCTCCTTATACCACCGTCACTCAGCTTTCGCTGCCCAGGGTCCCTTGCCATCCAGAATCTCCTCCCATGTCCAGGAGTCTTGAGATTTCTGCCGCTGCCCGTTACCACGCTGCTTGGTCCTTGCTTGGTGGGTGATTCTGTAATGCTCGTCTGTGGTGGAAGAAGAGGAGGACTAATGCACAGCGTGTTGGGTGTCCATATTGATAATTTATGATCATGAACACAAAAACAAGAAAACGAGAACGATCGAAACGAAACAGTCCTGTACGGTGAATACACAAAACAGAAAACAATCACCCACACCACACAGGAGGGAAAAATCTACCTAAGTAACAAAATAACTAAGGTCAGAACGTGACAACTGTGCTGGATGTTGAGTGTGGTCACTCTGGTGATCCACAGATGAGAATCCTGGTCCTTCTCTCTGTCATAAGAACTGGAGTTCTCCTCCACTGTCTGACCATCTTCATCATCATTAACACCACCAGGAAATACATCAAAGATAGATGTTGATTGACTTTTTGCATTAAATGTTGGAAATTGTATCCCTATGTATTGAAAATGAATATTTATTGAGATTTCTGAGTTGTTTAATATTGCATTTTTTTTTTATCTATTGACATGCGACCTCGTTTAAAAAGTTGGATGTCAGTTGAATAAATAGCTCTTCAGAAATCCCTGAGTACGCTACGCTTCTTCTTTTAGTACTAATAAATATCCATTTAAACAACTGACTGACTAAAATAGACTTGTTCCTTCTCTTGTGTTCTGTTCAGTATGTCTGTATGAATGTGTGCAGAGGGCTTCTGCAGACCCAACCTACTGATAAATACAAAACCCACCCATGCATGCACCCACACAGCGAGATGTTCACAAGTACCAACCTGCACACTGTGGTCTGCTGTGAACACAAAACAAGGCCGTCTCTACGCTTTGGACAGGCCTACATACCCCGTGTCTCTATGTGGTTTTCAGCAGGATGTCTATGTGGTGTCACTCTGTTTTCTCTCATTCTTTCATTGTTGTTCACAACCATGACAATAAGCAACACAGTCCACTTATATACTGTATGTCATGTAGCCTATATCTTGTCACTTACAAGATCATAGGTTTAATTAATTCAAACTACAATCTACTACAATTTACTGAGTTAAAAAATTGTATTAATGTATATTATGCTACAGTGTAGAGGTCTATCCATGAGGTACACCCCTACCAAACTAGTAGCCTACACTTGAGTTAATACATGAAAGACAGGGATGAGACTGACTTTCACTCTGTGTTTCCCCCATATACCCTTACAGTAATGCTTCACCCCTGTACACCCTTTATACAAAACATTACCAAAGGTATGTGGACATCTGCTCTTTGAAAATCTCATTCCAAAATCATGGGCATTAATATGGAGTACGTCCCCCCTTTGCTTTGTAACAGCCTCCACTCTTCTGGGAGGATTGTCCACTAGATGTTGGAACATTGCTGCGAGGACCTGCTTTCATTCAGCCACAAGAGATTTAGTGAGGTCGGGCACTGATGTTAAGTGATTATGTCATGAGTCTAGTAGAAAGAGTCTAGTAGAAATAGTGGTCCAACAAATTATACAATAGACAATATTATTCTGAAGTCACGTCATCTGGATTTTTTGGGGGCATTTTAGATAACTCTTTTCTAACCTTAATCTAATTCTCCTGGCCTGCCACATTAACACTCCGAACCTGCCACGTCAATTATCTTAACCTGCTGCGTAAGTTCTCCTAACCTGCTACAAAAAAGTCTGCAGACCAGTCCTGAGAACAGCCTTGGTTTCCACTAATGCGATACAGCCTCAAACTGGCTTGCCTGCTCTTTCTCTTCACTAATAATGCCAGTGTGTTCAGTCTTCAGTGAGTGTGTTCAGTCTTCAGCGTTTTTCTAGTCTATTCATCAAAGATAGGCCCTGCTTTACTGAAGTTGCTAGACACTGCAAGCCAAGAAATTGTGATATACAGCATTCCATTGCGAGTTACAGCTTTTGATTTTCCCATCCATAGGTCTAGTGCATGGATTCAGGTGCCTGACTGCCTGCCTGCCTTCCCTCTCTCTCCGTCCCTCGCTAGTTCGCTATGAAAGATGCCAGTGTTTATGTTCTCAAGCCTAGTTCACATTACCCATAAGAACTCTATTAGGTCGCGCCGGTTGTCATGCATTTAAATGAGAACGTCCACAATGGAGTGGAATCGCAACGCACCCTTACAGTTGAAGATTCCGTTGCGAGACAGACACGGCATACTTAGAATTGCTCAAACTTTGCGTCGTCTTCAGTCCTGCCAGAGTCCATCGAAGAACAGGAAGTTACCAAACCACAGAAGAAGATGAAAATATGTGGTTTTCGGTGATGGGTTTTATTGGATAGTTGCCAACTTGTAAACATTTACCCATTCCCATAAGTGAGTTATTTTTTCAGTACTAATTTTTAAAAATACACATTGGCCGTTATGCCAATTATATTATATGACTGCTGCCTCCTGTTGAATTTTTTTGTGATGGTAAAGATGTTTGTTTTTGATGATAATTATTAGGTAGAGGTTCCTAGCTACTAGTGGTGTCTTTAATCTAGCCTAGCTTTTAGCGAGCTAGCTAGCTGCTCTTCCGTGCAAGCTAGCTCGAGGAAAAATTAACTAAACAAAACATGTTTTATTATCACATGAAACAATATATTTTTCCTGTTTTGAATGAAAAGGTCATATTTTGCAATCTCCCAAAATAAATGTGATCTCTGACAAGAGACTTGCGTTAGAAACACTACACTTGTCCGTTCCGTATAATGGGGCAAGACTCCGTAAAGATGACATAAGGTGTAATGAAATACATCACAATGTGTACAGGCATCAGAAGTACAGTAACTAATCAGTTTCCTCCGTTCCAAAAACACTGAATCTTAGGAGTCGATTCCTTGCGGAAGTCAGGAGTCGAGGAGTCAATTATTTTGGTGTAGACTCTCCACCACTACGTCAAAGCCGTTAACAGTTGGAAAAATCGCAGAGAAAGGCAAGCGACAGCAGCAAAGTCCTGTATGACAATAATTTGAGAAGTTTAACGAGGTGGAATTGAGATACCGTAATAGTAGGTGCAAGGTGCAATGCTTAGCCATCTGAAAGGGACGCACCATGGAACCCAAAGCGTTGCTTGCAGCAGCAGTGGTGCATTGTGAATTTACATGACATTTGGGAAATTTTTCTTATTGTTTTAATGGAAAACCCATTTAAAAAAATGCAGTTTAAATGTTAACAATTGTTTTGCACATTTATAACATGTTATAAATCTCTTTCAGCCTCATAGAATAGCCAGGATCTGACAGGTCAAACGGTCCTCCTCATTGAATCTACTTAACTACTTATGTCAAATAAGTAATCATGAGCCACAATCACTCAAAATGAAAAAAAAAGTGATATGATGAAGACAGTAATTTTCAGTGTGTAGTTTTTTAATTGAGTTCCAGGAAATCTTTGCACACAATCCTCATATCACCCATGGAACATGTTTTTTTTTTTTTACATTTAAACATTTTGCCCCCTTTTTCGTGGTATCCAATCTGTAGTAGTTACTGTCTTGGCTCATTGCTGCAACTCCCATACGGACTCGGGAGAGGCGAAGGTCAAGAGTCAGGCGTCCTCCGAAACACAACCCAACCAAGCCACACTGCTTCTTCACACAATGCACATCCAACCCAGAAGCCAGCCGCACCAATGTGTCGGAGGAAACACTGTGCACCTGGTGACCTGGTCAGCGTGCACTGCGCCCAGCCCACCATGGGAGTCACTAGTGCGCGATGAGACAGAGATATCCCTGCCGGGCAAGCCCTCACTAACCCAGACGATGCTGGGCCAATTGTGCGCCGCCCCATGGGCCTAGTGGCTTAGACCACTGCGCCACCCGGGAGGCCCCTCCTCTGAAATGTTTTGTCTTCTTTCAGACGTCTCCATATCATACCACTCACACCCACCTACACACAGAGAACCAGATCACAGGTACACTGCGGTCAACTCTAAGCAAGATGAGGCCGGTATCTACCCTGCTACCTGCACTCTGTGTCTCCTTGTGGTTTTCAGCAGGATGTCTATTTGATGTAGGTTTGTTGTTCTTACAATCTTTACTTGTTGCCACTGACAATTTGCAGCCGTAAACCTACTCTATGTGTATAGTTATCTGAAATCAGTTCCAAACCACAACGACCTGCTAATGAACTCTGTTTCAACCGTCTGAATTAACAATCTCAGTCCAGGGGGGAGGGACAAGTTAGTGATGATGTCATGGGAGAATTTTCAGTACATTCGCAATCAGACATCTATTGAGAGGCACAAGGACTACTGCAGGGTCCTCTGGGGGAAGACCAAAAGAGGAGGAACCTCCTTTTGATAGATTCCCTCCTATGAGAACAACATTCACCAGAGAGTGATTGGCTGAGCTTTCCAATCAGTGATGCAGTGGATGTTTCAGTGAATGATAGGGAATGAGACTGCCATGCAATTGATTTGTTTTATCCTGTCATCTAATTAAATGACTTGGTCAAAAGAGTATATGTTATCTTTAGCGGCACTTATGGAATGGAGACAAAAAAGTGACTGTTAGAACACAAATGGTAAACAAATAGAAAATTACATTTTCACAAAGGTCTGACCAGAGTGAATTGGAGAAATACAAACCACAATTTCTTGCAAGACCATTCAGGAGTCAGGGTACAATACAAGACCAAAGGTTGTCTGAGTGAGGCGTAAACAAAAATGACGCGTCCAGTTCGACCAATCACCAATGACCCCATTGCTGAAGTGTTGTACACATGGTTAGACTTTTTCCACTCAAGGTGACACCTTCAAAGATGATCGCACCGTGTGTGATATTTCTCCTCCTTAAACAAATAGGTAAGTCAAATTGTTTTATTTCTCTGCTTGTGTGATGTGTACTATAAGATGTTTTATTGGGTACTGATATTACAGTCGATTTCAGGCAATCCACCTATCATGATAGCATTTTTAAGTATGTGCTGTCTAATATATGTGAGTAGCTAAGCAATTTTTGTTGTTGTGTGTGTTATAGATCATGTTCCAGCTGTAGCACAATCCCCAGCCATTCGTCTCATATCACCCAATGTTGGAGACACAGTGACTTTGGACTGTTTCTATGAAGGTGACATGGCAGTAACATTCTCCTGGTACAAGCAACCCTTTGGAAATATTCCTCGCGTCATGTCAACATTTTTTTTTAAGTATGATAGTGGCGCTACATTCTACCATGAATTTAAAGGTAACCCTCGCTTCTCAGTGGAAAGTGACGAAGGAAAAAATCACCTAAGAATCTCAGACATGGAACTCT
The DNA here is from genome assembly GCF_023373465.1 of Oncorhynchus keta. Classification (NCBI taxonomy): domain Eukaryota; kingdom Metazoa; phylum Chordata; class Actinopteri; order Salmoniformes; family Salmonidae; genus Oncorhynchus; species Oncorhynchus keta. Next base: position 21,584,055 of record NC_068433.1, on the reverse strand, counting down.
CTGATTCAGCCTTATACTACTGTGGGAGCGCTTATGGAAACAAGGTGGAGTTTGGAGAAGGAACCATTCTCATTGTAAAAGGTACAGAGAGAATTCTTATTTTGAGATAGTTAAAAATCTTAGATTATACACAATGAGTGTAGAATAATAGCTAAAGGAAATTGAATTATTGTGACAATCAAATAAAAGGTTGATGTCCTCGCCCCCGCGGAAATCTAATTAGCATAATACACAAAAAACACACAAATCCTTCAGTTTAAGCTAGAGATATCTGTTGTTTTTTTTTGCGTTGGATGAGTCTCAATCCACTGCAACTGCCTATCCCACTCTTCCGCATCTGCGGTGAGAGTGATGTTTGGCAGACCATGAGACAATTCCTGACAATTCCTGACAATTCCGTCTTCTCACAAAATAGTCTGTAGCATTCGATTTGGCCTACAAACTGTTATGGCCTACCCATCTATGGAACGATGAGCCTCTCATGAACATGATGGTGTTCTACGTTTTGCTATACGGCCCCCACAAGCGTCTTGGGACTTGTCTGCAGTCGGTACAGCCGATCTGCCAACTTCTGTCTGTAATGTCTGTACAGTTTGGGCTACACACTGATATCACCCCTCTGACTTTCACGAAAACATACATGTCGGTTGTATACATGTCAGTCTAAAGCATGGAGGTATATATGGAGACTGTTTACTGCCAAAAATAATGGGTTAAATAAATGTTTAAAAAATATATATATTATATCTCTCAGACAGAGGACAGACACTTCAGAACAAACTTCCTTAAGATGTTTTTTTTTTTGGGGGGGGGGGAACTATCTGTTGTTCCATGTAGTGAATATGTTATTCAATGTGTTTGTATGTGCTAATAGCAATAAAGCCAAGTACAATTTTCAATCAAATAATTGTTTAATATTTTTTGTGGGACACTTCAAGGAGTCTTAAAATTAAAAATCAAATAGCAACATGATCCTTGGTATAACCTAACCATTCAGCTTAGTAGAATCCCCCAACCCCTTCCCTGGCTTAGACAGGGCTTTAGTAAAAACACTTTACTAAAAAAAAGAAACGGGTTGTAAATAAATGGACCCTTATGGGTTAAGTATTGTCATAATGAGAGCCTATCATTATTCAACAAATGTTAGGTAGGGATGTTTTGGATATTCAAAAGATTTACTGACATCGCCATTGTGCCATGAAGCCGAGCGGCCTGGCGGGATTGTGTTTCAGAGGACGCATGGAACGATGGAACGATGGGACAATACTGTACTACCAATTGAATATCACGGAATTGGGGAGAAAAAGGGGTAAAAGAATAATAAAATAATAACAAAAATAAAAAATATTCACTTATTTTCAGGTTCAGAGTCCAACAGTAAGACAGTTGTACATCAGTCTGTCTCTAAATCAGTCCAGCCAGGAGACTCTGTGTCTCTAAACTGTACGATACACACTGAGACCTGTGCAGGAGAACACAGTGTCTATTGGTTCAGACATGGCTCAGGAGAATCCCGTCCAGGAATCATTTACTCCATTGGAGACCGAAGTGATCAGTGTGAGAAGAACTCTGAGGCTGAGTCTTCCACACAGAGATGTGTCTACAACCTCCCCAAGAGAAACCTCAGCCTCTCTGATGCTGGAACTTACTACTGTGCTGTGGCCTCATGTGGGGAGATAGTGTTTGGGAACGGGACCAAGCTGGACATTGACCGTAAGTGACATTGTGTTTTGTTATAATCTAGATTGCAGGCAAGGTGTCATTCAGTTACTTTTGTTTTTCTCTTTCATTCAGAAATCTTTGTTTTCTGTATCATTCAGATATCTTTGTCTTTCTCTTTCATTCAGATATCTTTGTTTTTCTATATCCTTCAGCTATCTTTGTTTTTCTCTTTCATTCAGATATCTTTGTTTTTCTATATCATTCAGATATCTTTGTTTTTCTTTATCATTCAGATATCTTTGTTTTTCTATATCATTCAGATATCTTTGTTTTTCTATATCCTTCAGATATCTTTGTTTTTCTCTTTCATTCAGATATCTTTGTTTTTCTATATCATTCAGATATCTTTGTTTTTCTATATCCTTCAGATGTCATTGTTTTTCTATATCCTTCAGATATCTTTGTATATGAGAGAATAAAATATGACTCAGATCAAGCCGAGTCTTGTTGGTGTCTCTAACATTGTCATAGCTTTATCCCTCAGTGTCTCAGTGTCTCCATCCCTATTTGATATTTCACAGATGGTTGTAAGGAGGACCATCTTCTGTTCATGTATTGCCTTGGCGCAGCGTTGGGTCTGTGTGTCCTCCTCATCATTGTCCTTACTTGTGTTTTGTACAAGATGAGCAAGTGCATAGGTAAGTGACAATATTGTGCAAGATCCAGTATGCTTATCAATTGTTGGTACAGTTACATTAGTTGACATGTTTTGGTCAAAATTGGTCATAAATGCTGTTCATTGTATGATGATGATGATTATATTGATTAATGTGTTTTATTCAAAGGAACCCACCTTCAGCCAAGTACTCCTGCAGTCCCCAGTCATGATAACCAGGTAACCTGATCTAACACTTGTTTAGTTGTTGCTGAATCAATGTATTTTTCCTTCAATCAAAATATGAAAATATAAATTTTATTAGAAGTTTTATTTCACAATACCATAATGTTTAGTCTAATACCAAATATTGGATTTACATTTTTGCTATTGCTCTCAGGATCAAGGTGTTGACACACTCCATTACGCCGCTCTGAACGTCGTCCACAAGAAACCAATGTCCGGGAGACAGAGGAGCGCCATGGAGACAGACACGGTGTACTCTGGGGTGACTCCGGGAGACAGAGGAGCGCCACGGAGACAGACACTGTGTACTCTGGGGTGACTCCGGGAGACAGGGGAGCGCCACGGAGACAGACACTGTGTACTCTGGGGTGACTCCGGGAGACAGAGGAGCGCCACGGAGACAGACACTGTGTACTCTGGGGTGACTCCAAAACATGGACAGAAACGTGAACTTTTCCACTTTAATAACTTGAATTGATTTTGTGTCTTCTACACTGTATGTATAATTATGTTTTTTTTAGTGTGTTACAATGACTTGTAATCTGCCAAGCTCATTTTCACATTGATACTGTTGTTAAATTTTGATTGAATAAAACATTAAACTGCTTTCATAGAGAGGAATTGTTTGATTAGCATTCATATTTTTGTCATTACATTTCTACACTTTCACCCACAGATTCAGCATGCAACAACCATAGCAAGCCGATGCTCAATGTAAAAAAAATGGTTGGTTGCATAATAACTGTAAATATGTATCTATTGCTGGTGTTTTAGCCTCTCAAACTGTCTTCTTTTAGCTTTATCCTGTATCACAGCTCTCTGTGGTGTTCTGACTGCCCTAAATAGATGTTCCACTCACGTAAACTCAACTATAACCCCCAGAAATGAGCGTCAATCCTAACCACGCTCTCTTTACACACCTCTGTGCATCCAAACAACAAAGATCCATTTCACTAAGAACACATCTGCCTCTCCAAGACAGTGGCGTTCAGACTTTTTTTCATGAGCATGGCCTTATTTCTATTACAGCATATTGGGTGACTGTCATTCACCCAGTTCAATGTAACAGCGATTGGTTTAGGCAATTACATGGTACTCAAATTGTCTCTATACCCATCATGAGGTTGCTACAACCTAGCCTATGAACGAAAGTTTACAACGTAGGTGCACACAGATCGAGAGACACATTTGAGGTAATGGAAAGTGACACATGGACAGACAGTGACATTCAACACGCCTTGCACACTCTTGCCTTCATCTAGCTGAACAAGGAGAAAATCATTAGTCCAACAGTTGCAAATGAGAGTTTCTATTGGAAAAATTCAAGTATGTTAATCCACTTTTTGTTCGGTTTGCTACCATTTAAGAAACGTTTTTCAACAGAATCACTTGTGGACTTCAATGCACAACACATCAGCTGTATGTGACCAGGGGAAAAAACCTTTCCAAGCCAAACCGCTACACATAGCCTACATTGTTGTCACCATATTAGCTAAAGTAACGTCATAGTCAGCATAGCTAATAGAACTAACGCGTTAGTAAACTAGCTACAATCATGCATTAACGTTACAGTGTACGGTCCATAAGCAGTTACCCCGGCGGTCCCCGGTGACAATAAATTATTAAAACCAAAAGCTTACCTTGACTTGGAAGATTGGAAGAGTTCCAGTATTGTGTTGGATAGTCATAGCCAGCTAGCTAACATAGCATCCCTCTATTTGAGCAGGGTGTATCAGTAGGCTAAACTAGCTAGCCTCTTTTGCTAGCTACGTAAGTGAAACTGAAAAGTGAAGAAAAAAAATCCTTCATTTTGGAATAAATTAATTTGTTCAAAACTATTAAAATATTGTCTTTCCCTCTCTTTGAGTCAACTACTCACCAGATGTTATGCACTGCAGTGCTAGCTAGCTGTAGCATATGCTTTCAGTCTTAGATTAATCTTCTGATCCTTTGATTGGTTGGACAACATGTCAGTTCATGCTGCAAGAGCTCAGATAGGTTGAAGGACATCCTCCGGAAGTTATTTTAATTACTGTGTAAGTCTATAGATGGGGGTGAGAACCATGAGCCTCCTAGGTTTTGTATTGAAGTCAATGTACCCAGAGGAGGACGGAAGCTAGCTGTCCACCAGCTACACCATGGTGTTACCCTACTGAGTGCTGTTGAAGCTACTGCAGACCTTTGCGAAATCGTTTTTTAAAATCAATTATTTGGTGATTTGATTATATTAGTATAGTTTCATCTAAAATATTATAACTTTTGAAATGTTTTTATTCTTATGAAATCCCTTCCTCCACTGAGGAATTACCACTGCTCCATGAGATAAGTAAACTAAAAATAAACTTAGCGGAATATACTTTGAACGGAATTGATATGGTTGAGAGACTGATTTCAAATATGACAATGTTCACATTGTAACTGAGCAGTTTTCACAAACTATTGACAAAATGTGAATATGTATAAGTGCACCTTGCAGAACTGCAATCCGTTTCTTTTTCAACAGGGAGCAGCAGTGAATGTGGAAGTCCCCATAACTGTCTCAACAGTAGAATTGGCAGCAACTTGTAGAAGGGCTCAAAATGTCCATGAATTTGATGAAGTATCATTAACAGCGTGCTTTTATGTGATAGTTCATGTGTCCAGCATAAATAGCAGTCAAACTTATGCCAAAAATGTAAATTACTACTAACCTCAACATAGTTATAATAAAGTGTAGCTCAGTAACAAGGAGCAACAATAACTCAAAATGAAACCGGTAGTAGAGTGATCTACATATGATGAAGACAATGACTCATTTGTTTGAGTGTGTAGTTTTGTAATTGAGTTCCAGGGAGTCCTTGCATAAGTAAGGCACACAACCTATTGTTTTACAGTCATATCTCCTTTGAAATGTCTTGACCTTCTTTTAAACATGTTGATAGCATGACACTCACATCCACCCACACATCTAACAAGTTCACAGGTACTTGCGGTCTGCTCTAAATACGAGGCCTTATCTAGGCTTTGGTCCGGCCTGCTGGCCTTGTACACACCCTCCTACCGGCTATCTGTGTCTCTGTGGTTTTTAGCAGGATGTCTATCTGTTGTTTTCACATGTGTTACTGTTGCATGTGTTACTGTTACTGTTATTAGTCGTCACTTGAGCCGAATACAACAGTGAAATGTGAAATGCTTACTTACGAGCCCCTAACCAACAGTGCAGTTAAAAAAAAATAAGAATAAGAGATAAAAGTCACAAGTAATTAAAGATTAGCAGTTAAAAAAAATAACAATATATACAGGGGGGTGCCGGTACAGAGTCAATGTGTGGGGGCACCAGTTAGTTGAGGTAGTATGTACATGTTGGTAGAGTTATTAAAGTGACTATGCATAGATGACAACAGAGAGTGGCAATGGTGTGGAGAACAGGAGGGGGGCAATGCAAATATACTGGGTAGCCATTTGACTAGATGTTCAGGAGTCTTATGGCTTGGGGGTAGAAGCTGTTTAGAAGCCTCTTGGACCTAGACTTGATGCTCCGGTACCGCTTGGACCATTTAGCAGATGTTATTGCGGGTGTAGAGAAATGTTTGTCTTCCTAGCTCCAACAGTGCAGTAATATCTAGCAATACACAACAATACACACAAATCTCAAAAGTAAAAGAATGGAATTAAGAAACATAGAAATGTTGGGACGATTAATGTCAGATTGCAGAGTAGAAATGTATGATGGGATGTACAGACAATGGACAGTATATGGATAGAATATGTAGTATACCGGAAGAATAGAATAGAATAGAATAGAATAGTATATCGCCAGCAATAGTTCATTAGGATAGGCCTTGACTAGTATACAGAATACAGTGCATTCGGAAAGTGTTCAGTCCCCTTGACTTTTTCCAAATTTTGTTACGTTACAGCCTTATTCTAAAATGAATTAAATTGTTGTTTTTTCCTCATCAATCTACACACAATACCCCATAATGACTTAGCAAAAACAGGTTTGTGGAATGTTTTTCAAATGTATAAAAAATGTAATACTGAAAAATCACATTTACACAAGTATTCAGACCCTTTATTCAGTACTTTGTTGAAGCACCTTTGACAGCGATTACAGCTTCAAGTTTTCTTGGGTACGATTCTATAAACTTGGCACACCTGTATTTGGTTAGTTTCTCCCATTCATCTCTGCAGATCCTCTCAAGCTCTGTCAGGTTGGACGGGGAGTGTCAATGCACAGCTATTTACAGGTTTCTCCAGAGATATTCAATCAAGTGTGGGCTCTGGCTGGGCCACTCAAAGACATTCAGAGACCTGTCCCGAAGCCACTCCTGCGTTGCCTTGGCTGTGTGTTTAGGGTCGTTGTTCTGTTGGAAGGTGAACCCCAGTTTGACATCCTGAGCTCTCTGGAGCAGGTTTTCATCAAGGATCTCTCTGTACTTTGCTCTGTTCATCCTACCCTCAATCCTGACTAGTTTCTCAATCCCTACAGCTGAAAAATATACCCACAGTATGATGCTGACACCACCATTCTTGACTGTAGGGGTGGTGCCTGGTTTTAGACGTGACACTTGCATTCAGGACAAAGAGTTCAATCTTGGTTTCATCAGACCAGAGAATCTTGTTTCTCATGGTCAGGGTCCTTTGCCTTTTGGCAAACTCCAATGTACCTTTTACTGAGGAGTGACTTCCGACTGGCCACTCTACAATAAAGGCTTGATTGGTGGAGTGCTGCAGAGATGGTTGTCCTTCTGGAAGGTTCTCCCATCTCCACAGAGGAACTCTGGAGCTCAGTCAGAGTGACCATCGGGTTCTTGGTCACCTCCCTGACCAAGGCTCTTCTCCATGATTGCTCAGTTTGGCCGGGCGGCCAGCTCCAGGAAGAGTATTGGTGGTTCCAAAATTCTTCCATTTAAGGATGATGGAGGCCACTGTGTTCTTGGGGACCTTCAATTTTGCAGAAATATTTTTGGTAACCTTCCCCTGGTCTGTGCCTGGATACAATCCTGTCTCGGAGCTCTACAAACAATTATTTAGATCTCATGGCTTTGATTTAGCGCTGACATGCACTGTCAACTGTGGGACCTTATATAGACAGGTGTGTGCCTTTCCAAATCCAATCAAGTCGTAGAAACATCTCAAGGATGATCAATGGAAACAGGATGCACCTGAGCTCAATTTCGAGTCTCATAGCAGAGGGTCTGAATACTTATGTTTTGTTGTCTTCTGCAATGGAGGCAAGATAAATCAAGTGTGACTAAAGTAGGTTTGAGAAAACAAATAGCCTACTATTTTGACCTAGTGTTCTCCAGAGGTGAGAAAACAAACAACCTACTATTTTGACCCAGGGACCTCCAGGGAGGTGAGGAAACAAATAGTCTAACATTTTGACCCAGGGACCTCCAGGGAGGTGAGGAAACAAATAGTCTAATATTTTGACCCAGGGACCTCCAGGGAGGTGAGGAAACAAAGAGTCTAACATTTTGACCCAGGGACCTCCAGGGAGGTGAGGAAACAAATAGTCTAATATTTTGACCCAGGGACCTCCAGGGAGGTGAGGAAACAAATAGTCTAATATTTTGACCCAGGGACCTCCAGGGAGGTGAGGAAACAAATAGTCTAATATTTTGACCCAGGGACCTCCAGGGAGGTGAGAAAACCACGAACCACCAAACAAGCAAAACTTTCAAGACAGTTATTTGCATTCTACAGCTTCCCGTGTCTCAGTGAGTCCAGCCAGTAGACTGTGTGACTCTGTATGGTGCAATAGACCACAAGACCATGGTCGTCTGAATGAGGCGTCAACAAAGAAGATTGGGTCCAGTTCAACCAATCACCCACTAGCCCTTTGTTGAAGTGTTGTATACATGGGTCGACTTTCTTCACTCAAGATGGGATATTCAAAGATGTTGTCACTGTGATATTTCTAAGTCTCAAAGGAATGGGTAAGTTATATAACTTATATATTTCTATACTTATGGAATGTGCACCCCAAAAAAGGCATGGGTATTTCAAGATTATTCACAGTTTGAGGCTATCAACACTCAATTTGTTGTATTTTGAGGTGTATAATGGCTAATAATGGCTAATATTTTGAATACGGTAGGTCATGTTTTTTTTGTGTGTTTAGTCTAGATCATGTTCTAGCTCCATCCTCAGACATTCATCTCATATTAGCCAAGGTTTCACTGCACTACAATTTCCCAAATAAATAAGCAGCTTGATCAAGCTAATATTTGATTGCCTTTATTCAATAACTCTGATTTGCTTTATATTGTCTCCTTCACAGGCTTTGCCCGGGATGTTCAAACTATGTTAGGACAGAGAATAAATATGATAGTACTTTTTATTCCTGTTTAGAATAAGAATGCCATATGATTTAGTTAGTATGGTCAGGGCGTGAGTATGTTTGTTTGTCTTTTTTTCTATTCCTGTTTTCTCAATCAGAGGCAGGTGTCATTTAAAATCCACCAGTTTCACTGTGTGTTTGTGGGTGATTGTTCCTGTCTCTGTGTGTGCTAGGACTGTTTTTGAGTTTTCATTTCTTGTTTTGATGTTTGTTCATGTGTACCTTAAAGCATTAAAAAGTACCATGGACAATTACCACGAATGCCATCAAGAAGAGGAGGAAACTCATTACACTGTGCATGAAGCTGCCCCTTTGTCAGAGACAAACTCTGACATTACAATGATGAATAGACATTGATCTATCTTTTTGCTTTATGCTAACTTGTGTAAGAATTGTGAATTTAGATCCTTTTTAAAAAAAGCTTTTGGAATCCATTTGAATGACTTTATAGTATGAATATTACACGTATTTTGTATGTTTTTTTTGGTCTATATCTTGATCTTCAATCGACTATATTGTTTGTTTCCTTTTACAGTTTGTTCCTTTATCAAGGCACATAGTCCAACCAGGCCTGGTCATGGTTACTGAGATGGGAGGTAGTGTGACTATCACTTGCTTTTGGCCGCTTGGTTCAGGCAGACTGTTGGACAGAGACCCCTTCTCATGGCATCATCACTTTTCATTGGCCAAGAAGGTTTTTACTACAACAGCTTTACCAAGGACTGCACTGGGACTAAACGTCTGATTGTGAAGAGAGGAGTTGACAGCTTTAACCCGACCATCTCTAAGACACAGTTAGGGGACTGAGCTACATACTGATGTGTTGCTATTGAAGTGGGCAAAGTCACATTTGGAGGAGCTGTTTTGATTGTCAAAGGTAACCTAACCTACTTTATTTTAGATTTTTCTTTTGCATCCATGAAATTCTAAATATACATTACTAATTGTTGATGAATAAAAGTAGCAGTGCAATACAATTTACACACCATGATCTTACACTGTATGTCTTTTAAGATTTAGAGTCCAACAGCATGTCTGGTAATGGGACCAAGCTGGATGTTGAGTGTGGTCACTCTGATGATCAACAGATGGGAATCCTGGTCCTTCTCTCCATCACAAAAACTGGAGTTCCCCTCTGCTGTCTGACCATCTTCATCATCATCTACACCACCATCCAAACGTTTGGAATGGTTGGTGGGGATCCAAACAATAATCATGTCATATCATTTAGTGTTTTGTGATGTTATTGCGGATGGTATAACAACATAACTGTAACTCTGAACGTGTACACATCCTAGTTATCAGGTTTGCATCTAAATGTTGTATAAAATAAATGATTAAGTATAAGACTACTTTTGTGAAGATGTGATTTGTGTGACAATGTGATTTCAGCCTTCTAAAATGAGAGAAAAAAAATCCAATTAAATCTATGCTCAGTCAGTGGCCACAAGTATAAAACCCTTCGTAATGAAATTGACATTAGATCAAGCAGGTGGACGGTGTGAGCTGACTGTGGACGTGGACATGGTCCACACGTTGAAATGGTTAATACTACCAGAAAGACCAGAAAATGGTAAGACCAGCTGAAACTCTCGACGAGTGAAGAAGGTAAAGACTAGACCAAACATTCACAGTCTGCAGCTGGGTATGTAAAGTAGTCTAGGACAATTTAACCAAAGACGAGAGGGAAGGACAGATCCCCCTGACCACTGTGTGATGTGGTGATGTATCCAATCTAAGAACACTCTGAGACAAAGAAGCCTACAACTAAGGACATTGTGAACTCTGATGGACAACCAGAGATTTACATCGAACTACTCCCTATAGGTCTTGGATGATTTATTTTGATTTTCCCATGATGTCAAGCAAAGAGGCACTGAGTTTGAAGGTAGGCATTGGAATACATCCACAGGTACACCTCCAATTGACTCAAATTATATCAATTAGCCTATCAGAAGCTTCTAAAGCCATGAAATCATTTTCTGGAATTTTCAAGTTGTTTAAAGGTACAGTCAACTTAGTCTATGTAAACTTCTGACCCACTGGAATTGTGATACAGTGAATTACAAATGAAATAATCTGTCTGTAAACTATTTTTGGCAAAATGACTTGTGTCATGCACAAAGTAGATGTCCGAACTGACTTGCCAAAGCTATAGTTTGTTAACAAGACATTTGTGGAGTGGTTCAACACGTCACTGTCTTGAATCTGAGGGGGGTGGAGCCATGATAATATACAGTGGCTTGCGGAAGTATTCACCCCTTGGCATTTTTCCAATTTTGTTGTCTTAAAACCTGGAATTAAAATGGATTTTGGGGGGGGTTGTATCATTTGATTTACACAACATGCCTACCACCAACATATGTTTTATTGTGAAACAAACAAGAAATAAGACAAAAAAACAGAAAACTTGAGCATACATAGCTATGTTTTCCCTTAAACCACTCAAGTGTTGCTTTTGCAGTATGCTTAAGGTTTGGGACGGAGGTTCACCTTCTTGCTGGAAGGTGAACCTCCGTCCCAGTCTCAAATCTCTGGAAGACTGAAACAGGTTTTCCTTAAGAATTTCCCTGAATTTAACAGCATCCATCATCACTTCAATTCTGACCAGTTTCCCAGTCTCTGCCAATGAAAGACATCCCCACAGCATGATGCTGCCACCACCACTGCCTCACTGTGGGGATGGTATTCTTGGGGTCATGAGAGGTGTTGGGTTTGCGCAACGATATAGCGTTTTCCTTGATGGCCAAAAAACTACATTCTAGTCTCATCTGACCAGAGTACCTTCTTCCATATGTTTGGGGAGTCTCCCACATGCCTTATGGCAAACACTAAATGTGGTTTCTTATTTTCTTCTTTAAGCAATGGCTTTTTTCTGGCCACTCTTACGTAAAGCCCAGTTCTGTGGAGTGTACGGCTTAAACTGGTCCTATGGACAGATGCTCCAATCTCCACTGTGGAGCTTTGCAGCTCCTTCAGGGTTATCTTTGGTGTCTTTGTTGTCTCTCTGCACTCCTTGCCTGGCTGTGAGTTTTGGTGGGCGGCCCTCTCTTGGCAGGTTTGTTATGGTATGGATGTAATGGTGCTCCGTGGGATGTTCAAAGTTTCTGATATTTTTTTATAACCCAACCCTGATCTGTACTTCTCCACAACTTTGCCCTCGACCTGTTTGGAGAGCTCCTTGTTCTTCAATGTGCCGCTTGCTTGGTGGTGCCCCTTGTTTAGTGGTGTTGCAGAATCTGGGGCCTTTCAGAAAAGGTGTATAAATACTGAGATCATGTGACATATCATGTAACACTTAGATTGCACACAGGTGGACTTTATTTAACTAATTATGTGACTTCTAAAGGTAATTGGTTGCACCAAATCATATTTATGGCCTTCATAACAAAGGCGGTGAATACATAGGCACGCACCACTTTTCCATTTTGAATTATTTTAAACAAGTTATTTTTTTCATTTCTCTTCACCAATTTGGACTATTTTGTGTGTGTCCATTACATGAAATCCAAATAAAATTGATTTAAATTACAGGTTGTAAATGCAACAAAATAGGAGAAACACCAAGGGGGATGAATACTCTTGCAAGGCACTGTACATTTTGATAACAGCATGATCTACTATATAATGTTTCTATATCGAGAAAACACTCTACAACAGACATGACTGTTCAGACTGTACACCCACTACGATGACCTGACAGTCAGTGGAACAGTGACAGGCAGACGTTCTATGGAAAAAATGTAACATTACACACAGAACAGCACAAACTGTCTCTAACCAGAATTGAAAAACATTGAGACTGGTGTTTTGCAGGTACTATTTAAAGAAGCTACCAGTTGAGGACATGTGAAGGTCTGTTTCTCAAACTAGACACTAGACACTAATATACTTGTCTTCTTGCTCAGTTGTGCACCAGGGCCTCCCACTCCTCTTTCTATTCTGGTTAGAGCCAGTTTGCACTATTCTGTGAAGGGAGTAGTACACAGCGTTGTACGAGATCTTCAGTTTCTTGGCAATTTTGCGCATGGAATAGCCTTCATTTCTCAGAACAAGAATAGACTGAAAGAGTTTCATAGGAAAATACTTTGTTTCTGGCCATTTTGAGCCTGAAACCGACAAATGCTGATGCTCCAGATATTCAACTAGTCTATAGAAGGCCAGTTTTATTGCTTCTTTCATCAGAACTACAGTTTTCAGCTGTGCTAACATGATTGCAAAACAGTTTCTAATGATCAATTAGCCTTTTAAAATTATAAACTTGGATTAGCTAACACAACGTGCCATTGGAACACAGGAGTGATGGTTGCTGATAATGGGCCTCTGTACACCTATGTAGATATTCCATAAGAAATCTGTCGTTTCCAGCTAGAGCAGTCATTTACAACATTAACAATGTCTAAACTGATACATTTCTGATCAATTTGATGTTATTTTAATGGACAAAAAATGTGCTTTTCTTTCAAAAACAAGGACATTTCTAAGTGACCCCAAACTTTTGAACGGTGGTGTATATTAACAAAATAAAGTATTTTGTTATATTTTCACCTGTCAGCATTAACAAGATTCCATCAGCAAACAGCATATGATTCAAGAAAATCTTCCCACAATTGTAGGTCCCAAGGTCCTCTTGCCATGTGGCAGAAATGTTGAAATGGTGAAATGTGTTTTTGCCAGCCAACACAGAGAATCACCCACCATCAAATTCATTGTAGAATGGTACATCACTCTGGTACTTTGAAGATTTAGTAATGTATTGAAGCACCATGTCAGTGGTGAGTTTGTACCATACCATGTAGTTTATGTTCTCACTGGTCATGTGGCAATCAATAGTCACATTGCCTCCTTCTGGAAAGAAGCAGGCTGAACAATGATTTGTGTTTTAGATACTCCTGAATTATAATAACCCTCCTCTCCTCCCTTTCTGCATCCTTTGACTCTCTATGTCCCCTATCTTCCAGGCCGGCTTGGTCCTCCCCTCCCGCTCCGTGGCTCGACGACTCATTGCGAGCTCACAGAACAGGGCTCCGGGCAGCCGAGCGGAAATGGAGGAAAACTCGCCTCCCTGCGGACCTGGCATCCTTTCGCTCCCTCCTCTCTACATTTTCCTCCTCTGTCTCTGCTGCTAAAGCCACTTTCTACCACTCTAAATTCCAAGCATCTGCCTCTAACCCTAGGAAGCTCTTTGCCACCTTCTCCTCCCTCCTGAATCCTCCTCCCCCTCCCCCTCCTCCCTCTCTGCAGATGACTTCGTCAACCATTTTGAAAAGGTCGACGACATCCGATCCTCGTTTGCTAAGTCAAACGACACCGCTGGTTCTGCTCACACTGCCCTACCCGGTGCTCTGACCTCTTTCTCCCTCTCTCTCCAGATGAAATCTCGCGTCTTGTGACGGCCGGCCGCCCAACAACCTGCCCGCTCGACCCTATCCCCTCCTCTCTTCTCCAGACCATTTCCGGAGACCTTCTCCCTTACCTCACCTCGCTCATCAACTCATCCCTGACCGCTGGCTACGTCCCTTCCGTCTTCAAGAGAGCGAGAGTTGCACCCCTTCTGAAAAAACCTACACTCGATCCCTCCGATGTCAACAACTACAGACCAGTATCCCTTCTTTCTTTTCTCTCCAAAACTCTTGAACGTGCCGTCCTTGGCCAGCTCTCCCGCTATCTCTCTCAGAATGACCTTCTTGATCCAAATCAGTCAGGTTTCAAGACTAGTCATTCAACTGAGACTGCTCTTCTCTGTATCACGGAGGCGCTCCGCACCGCTAAAGCTAACTCTCTCTCCTCTGCTCTCATCCTTCTAGACCTATCGGCTGCCTTCGATACTGTGAACCATCAGATCCTCCTCTCCACCCTCTCCGAGTTGGGCATCTCCGGCGCGGCCCACGCTTGGATTGCGTCCTACCTGACAGGTCGCTCCTACCAGGTGGCGTGGCGAGAATCTGTCTCCTCACCACGCGCTCTCACCACTGGTGTCCCCCAGGGCTCTGTTCTAGGCCCTCTCCTATTCTCGCTATACACCAAGTCACTTGGCTCTGTCATAACCTCACATGGTCTCTCCTATCATTGCTATGCAGACGACACACAATTAATCTTCTCCTTTCCTCCTTCTGATGACCAGGTGGTGAATCGCATCTCTGCATGTCTGGCAGACATATCAGTGTGGATGACGGATCACCACCTCAAGCTGAACCTCGGCAAGACGGAGCTGCTCTTCCTCCCGGGAAGGACTGCCCGTTCCATGATCTCGCCATCACGGTTGACAACTCCATTGTGTCCTCCTCCCAGAGCGCTAAGAACCTTGGCGTGATCCTGGACAACACCCTGTCGTTCTCAACTAACATCAAGGCGGTAGCCCGTTCCTGTAGGTTCATGCTCTACAACATCCGCAGAGTACGACCCTGCCTCACACAGGAAGCGGCGCAGGTCCTAATCCAGGCACTTGTCATCTCCCGTCTGGATTACTGCAACTCGCTGTTGGCTGGGCTCCCTGCCTGTGCCATTAAACCCCTACAACTCATCCAGACTGCCGCAGCCCGTCTGGTGTTCAACCTTCCCAAGTTCTCTCACGTCACCCCGCTCCTCCGCTCTCTCCACTGGCTTCCAGTTGAAGCTCGCATCCGCTACAAGACCATGGTGCTTGCCTACGGAGCTGTGAGGGGAACGGCACCTCAGTACCTCCAGGCTCTGATCAGTCCCTACACCCAAACAAGGGCACTGCGTTCATCCACCTCTGGCCTGCTCGCCTCCCTACCACTGAGGAAGTACAGTTCCCGCTCAGCCCAGTCAAAACTGTTCGCTGCTCTGGCTCCCCAATGGTGGAACACACTCCCTCACGACGCCAGGACAGCGGAGTCAATCACCACCTTCCGGAGACACCTGAAACCCCACCTCTTTAAGGAATACCTAGGATAGGATAAAGTAATCCCCCCCCCCTTAAAAGATTTAGATGCACTATTGTAAAGTGGCTGTTCCACTGGATGTCATAAGGTGAATGCACCAATTTGTAAGTCGCTCTGGATAAGAGCGTCTGCTAAATGACTTAAATGTTAAATGTAAATAATAATACATGTACCATGTTGAAAGCACATGCACCAAATATAGTAAGAACCTGTGAGGTATGTTTAAGAGTTATAAGATTAGTAAATTGACCTAGATGTTACTTACAAGCTTTCCAGATGAAAAAAAGATGAAATAGAGAGTTTGTCCATCTTGCTTGTTCCTTCAAGTGATGATATTGACCTGTGTGAAATGCAGTCTCTCTACAGAAGAGAAAGGAAACTTGTGTTTGCTTTCATTGGTTGATCTTCGGTACCATCTGATCTGGATGTTCAAATTTGATTGGCTCACGAATGCAACAAACGCTGTACATTCATGTTGTTGTACAGCTTGAACATGTGTTGCACAACTTCATCACATTGCAAGTTTGAATGACTATGTTAATAGCACTTTTTTTTAACTGAATGTGACTGTGAATTTATTCTTTATAATACAAAAATACAGCTCATACTGTCTACAATACTATGTACTACAGCCGTCCACCTGAGGGCTTGTCCACCTGAAAGTATAAGACATAACCACAAGCATCAATGGATCACTTCACTTCATCTGTTGTTATTGCCGTTGTTGTCCATGGGAATCATACAGTAGTTGGAACTTTGTTGGCCACATGTTATGACACTGTCATCCTGTAGGGTTTCTAACACAAAGACACATCTACAGAAAACATGATAATTGTCTTTGCTTAACCAGCAATATCTCACATACAAAGTATTATCCAATGTATGGACAGATAAAAGCCCTCCAATGATATAAATATGAGGAGGCTCATCCTTCTTGTCCCAGATGATGATGATGCTTTACATCAGAGAGAGAGAAAGAGAGAGAGCGAGAGAGAGAGAGGTTCGGTAGGTCCTGTGCAGAAGCCCAACAGGCCTCACCAAAGTACATCTAGCTACAACCTCGTGTTTTGTTCATAGCAGAACAAAGCCTACCTTGAAATAGGTTGCTGTGTATGTGAGGGTGTGTGTCCCATGCAATAAGTAGGCAGATGTCTTAATAAAAACTCCTCATTCCATGGTAGTGGCTGTTGTGCAACTTTCACTATGAGTAGTTCTGTTGCAAATAATTTACCATAACATGATGCAGTACTGCTAGACTTCACATAATTAAGTAAACTTTGACCTACACATTTGTGTTGAGAAGTCCTTGTTGCACTAAAGGTCTGTTTCACACTAAGGTGTGTGAACAATACAGGGCCCTAAGGGACAAAGTGGAGAGTAGTGTGGGTGCAGGTCAGTCTTCCTGTGTTAAATGTCTATAAGAGGTTAGTTTCCATCAGTGGAAAGTTACTGCAACACTTCCACCTTCACCACAAGGCTTTGTAAACAGACCATAATGTCTGAGACAGTTAAGAGCATCTGTCTGTACATCAGAGAGGCTGAGGTTCCTCTTGGGGAGGTTGTAGACACATCTCTGTGTAGGAGACCCAACATCAGGGCTCTTCTCACACTGATCACTCCAGTTTCCATGGGTGTAAATGATTCTTGGATGGGTTTCTCCTGAGCCATGTCTGATCCAATAGACACTGTGTTCTCCTGCACAGGTCTCAGTGTGTATTGTACAGTTCAGAGTCACAGACCCTCCTGGCTGGACTGACTCAGACACAGGCTGCTGGAGCACTGTTGGACTCTGAGTGTGAAAACAGAGAGAGAGACTAAAGTAAGACTAAGATGTGTTGGTGAAATACATAAAAGGCCATGTATTTATAACTAGCATTTGACGTAGCACTCACACGGACATACCAATATACAGGGCCATACATTTTTAAAATGAAGAAGCAAATGTTTAGTTACTTTTGACAAATGAAACAGTTCTGTCTCCAATTGATTGCTCATAGATGGAATTAGTGGAACAATAGTATATAGCTGTATGTAGCTGTTACAGCTGCATTCTCCTCTCCTCACACCCAAACGTTTGGTCTCAGTAAAGTCCTTGATAAAGTTGTTGGAATCATAACTACCTTGGCCAACATCACAGGGGTTGGTTGGATTACGTTTGGTTTGGTAAAAGCAAAAACTGTCAAAGCAAACAAACAAAATGGATCAAAGACAAACACATGGTTGATGCTAATTTATAAAACCTCTTAGGCATCACTCCCCCCTATTTGAGATTTCTACTGCAGCCCACATTCTACACATACATAAGAACTAATTCTTAATTTTAATGACAGCCTAGGAACATTGGTTTAACTGCCTTGTTCAGGGGCAGAATGACAGATTTGAACCTTGTCAGCTCAGGGATTTGATCTTGCAACCTTTAAGGACTAGTAATAGTCCAACGCTCTAACCACTAGGCTACCCAGAAGTAAGCATTTCGATGTTGTATTCGGCACATGTGACTAATATAATTTGAATTGATTTGATCAGTACAAAGCCAAGACAGGAAATACTAAGGGGTGAATAACATCATGGCAATGGCTGTTTATTTGTCTTTAGAAGTGATCAGTATAATACAGTTGTCTACTGTTGGGTACTTTGTCCCTCAGGGTCACCCTATAAAATAATGACCAAATCACTGACACACAACAGAGATCTAAGTTAAGAGAGGTCAAAAGAGGCAACTATTCCCCTGTGACCATTAAAACAGTTGTGTTTTGACTTCTAACTCTTCTCTAACCACACCCTGTACCACTGAGATGTTTGGCCTAACTGAGTTGGAGAGAGCTGAGGTAAAACTCACAAACATACACTGCAGAGATTAATTGATTTACATTTAAATAAAGGTCAATACATTCAATATAACCACACAGACACAATATAGCGATATTTAATCTTGTATTCAAGCATATGGGAAATCAATGTATTCAAAGATATGGACAATTCATTTTCCTCTTCCATCCTCCTCCACTTTATCATCTTGTAGCAGCATACACTACATGGGTGTCCAGCTCCTCTCTCTTCTCCTCTCCATCATCCTCTTCTTGGAGGTGAAATTCAGAGCGGCATAATTCAATGTATCTGGATCTTGTTTCTGTAGATTTGCAAACACCATGCAGTAGTTGTCATTTTCTCAGTTTCTGAATTGCTTATATTTCCGTATTTAATCATGCAGTATTTACCTGATCATTGTGTTGTTGTCTTTGAGGATCAGGTCCTGCATATCAAAGAGAGATGAGAGAACGAATGAATGGATCAATCCATTCTAGTCTACACACGGAGTCTCTAATCATCAGTGTACAGTATGTCAGGGGAAAAACATCCACATTAAAGGTATAGTTCAAAGGTCCCATATTATCATGAAATTGTCTCCTACCTGTGTTGTGTCTGTTTGCGTCTCGTCTGATCTTGAGGACCAGGATGAGGATGACTATCAGTAGAACAGCAGTCACAACACCCAGGATCACAACCAGGGGAAGGAGGTACATGGTTCCATCATCCTCTCCTAGGTATATGTCATCATCCTCTCCTTGGTATATGTCATCATCCTCTCCTACTAGACTGCTAGTTCCATTACAGTGTCCTATTAGATTACATTTTATTAAATCACTTGGTGGTCCTTTAATGACAGACCTAAACATTTCATCATGTAGATATTTTTTCATCTACATGACTCTCTTTAGATTACTCTGGTATTTCCTCACCTCCGTTGTGCCCTATAGCATTGCGATTAGTAATAATAGAGAAGTATATATTTTTTTCAAAATTATAATGCAAAACAAATATGTCCATCAATGGTCTGCCTTTGTTTCATGATAACTCCTGATTAGGTTGATGAACATTTTCAAATGTATCAAAAGCCAGATAAATAATTGAAAACGTACCTTGAATCTTTAGATATGTTGCGTTGACAAAGAACATGTGGCTATATGGAAACAATCCACAGAAATACAGACCACAGTCACCTATTTCCACATTTGTAATTGTGAGAAAGACAGTGGTGTTGTTGCTGAACATTTCCAAATGGCTCCTTTGAAAACTATTGTGGAGATCAGGTGTTGAGTTAAAGCCGTACATAGACGAGATGCACACAGGCTCTGATCCGTTGACTTGCTTGAACCATGCTGTGTGTCCCACAGCCGTTGTAACATTGGAGCACTGCAAGGTGATGGTATCCCCAGTACGGACCTCCATAGTCTGACACTGAGAAACCAACACAGAGACCAAACCTGAAACACAGAGAACAAAGTCCAACATTAATGACTGTAATCGGTGATATCACATGTACATGTAAGAAATGAGGAAGAAATGATGCCCTGAACATTCTGGTTATACTTGACGAATGCAGTCAATCTTACTCTGTCTCCATGATAGTTTTAACAGTAGTTTACTTACTCAATCCATAGAGCAGTAGAGCTTGTAGGAAGGTTCTCGCCATTCTGTGTGTAAATCTATTCTGCTCTGTCTGGTTGTGAATCAGAGAACACCTCTTTATTCACGCTAAGATCACAGTGAGATCAAAAGGGATTTCATCGGTAGGGGGAGTGGTAGTATTGGACCACAATGTCTATTTACAGAAAGCAGAATTGACACAGACATATTATGTGGAATGTAAAAACAGAAATGTAGCATATTTGTGTTCAATCAAAATGGAGATGGTGTCTGGGTTCGGTTGGGTTCATATAGGTCAGCGATTCTCAAACTGAAGGTTGTGACCCCATGTACTGTCTGTCCCCTTATTTAAAAATGTGCACATGAGAAAAAAATCTTAAATAAAATGTACAAATTGCTCTTGGATCATAGAACCAGGGTTACATCAGTAACCTAAAGTAGCTGCGAGTTGCAGTTGTAATAAACAGAGTGGTTTTTGTTTTCTTCCCACAAATGTGTTTCTATCATTTAAACGGTTTAAGTTAAAAAATATTATGACCCCATCACTGAAAGATAAGACTCTTACGAACAATTATGTGTTTTCTGTTTCCCTCTACAATGTCCACAATCAGTCAGGACGTATTAGAACAGAGTGGACAGGACCAAGCACTAAATAAAAATGGGGGGGGGGGCATCATCCATTGTTTTCTACACAGAATATCATGCCACTGATATAGGTGTTTGGGTTTGGTGGGGTTCATAGAGGACCACAAGGCTTCACCCTATAGATGGATTGCACATGCTGTTACGTTCCCCAGTTTCTGTGTTGTTGTGGGTTTGTATGTGTGTCTATTTCAGGAAATGGCTTCCTGGATTCCTAAAGCAGCTGATTGGTCGGCCCCATCGCTGATTCGAGCACTGACCCCTCCCTCTCGTCAGGGGATACTGTTTCTTCAATTACCAACTTCTTCTCCAGCTTGATGAAAGCCAGTGTTCCAATGTCAGAGAGCTTTTTTTCTGTCCTGTGTTGGTTGTTGTGGCGGTCAGTAAAAGCTTTTTTTTTTAAATATTATTTTGTAGCCGCTCCTTCAGATGTATGTGTATGACAATAGGACTTAGTGTTTGTGGTTATTGACATTTCACACTTAAGAGTATTGATTGGTAAATTATTCTGTTTCATTTGTTCCCCAAATGCACTTTGGAAGTGTTTAGGCAAGAGGCCCGCGGGCATACATAACCCGTAGCATTTAATCTGTCTATGCACACTAGGTAAGACCTGGGCGGACCACCTCCTGTTTTTTGGTTAGTGCGCCAAGTGGTGCTAAAGGTTAGGTTAGAAGGCAGATAAGGTAGGAGAGGGGATTCCTTAAATGTTTACTTTCTTTGCTTTAGTTCCATCCAGCCCATTTTTCCCAACATTACCTTGTGTTAGGAATAATAAATTCCCTGTAAACGGTATTCTCTGCCTTCGTCATCCTTCTCCGCACCTACGATCACACTTTTTTCACTCCACAGGGAGTTGAAATGTAGCTGGGTCTTGCGTTCCCTCCAAGAGGCGTACGCAACAATGATCAAACTAACTGTTCACCAACCCTAACCCTTAACTCCAGCTCTAGCCTAACCCTAGCCCTAACCCCAGCCCTAACCCTAGTCCTAGCTGTAACCCTAGCCAAGCCAAACCCTAACCAACCTGAACCCTAGTCTTTTATTTATTTAACTAGACAACTCAGTCACAAATTCAGTCACAAATTCTGATTTACAATGAGGGCCTACCAAAAGGCCTCCTACAGGGGCCTGGGATTAAAAATTTAAAATACATACAATATATAGGACAAAACACACATCACAGCACTACATCAACAGAGACCTAAGACATCAACAAAGCAAGGCAGCAACACATGATATCACAGCACTGTTGCAACACAACATGGTAGCAGTACAAAACATGGTACAAACATTATTGGGCACAGACAACAGCACAAAGGGAAAGAAGGTAGAGACACCAATACATCACACAAAGCAGCTACAACTGTCAGTAAGAGTGTCCATTATTGAGTCTTTGAATCAAGTCTAACCCTAACCCTAACTGTCCAGTTTGCTTGCTTTTTGCAGCTCATTCCATCGCTAGCTGCAGCGAAGTGAAAAGAGGAACGACCCAGGGATGTGTGCTTTGGGGACTTTTAATAGAATGTGACTGGCAGAACGAGTGTTGTATGTGTAGAATGTGGGCTGCAGTAGAAATCTCAAATAGGGGGGAGTGATGCCTAAGAGGTTTTATAAATTAGCATCAACCATGTGTTTGTCTTTGATCCATTTTGTTTGTTTGCTTTGACAGTTTCTGCTTTTACCAAACCAAACGTAATCCAACCAACACCTGTGATGGTTACTGAGCTGGGAGACACTGTGACTCTCACTTGCTTTTGTCCCAAATTGTCAGTGACCAGGTTTGATTGGTTCAAGCAGAGTTTTGGACAGGAACCCCTCCTCATGGCATCATCTCTTTATATTGGCAAAGATAGTTATTATTCCCACAACTTTATCAAGGACTTTACTGAGACCAATCGTTTGGGTGTGAGGAGAGGAGACTACAGCTATAACTTGACCATATCCAACACAGAGCCAGGGGACTCAGCTACATACTATTGTTCCACTGCAGCCATCTATGAGCAAACATTTGGAGAGGGAACTGTTTTAATTGTCAAAGGTAACTAAACATTTGCTTCTTCATTTTAAAAATGTATGGCCTTGTATGTTGGTATGTTTCTGCAACTACTTTATCAAATGCTAGAGATGAATACATGGCTTGTTTTTCACCCACTTAGTCTTACATTAGTTACTCACCTTCTTCAGATTCAGAGTCCAACAGCATGTCTGTGCTCCAGTAGCCTGTGTCTGAGTCAGTCCATCCAGGAGACTCTGTGACTCTGAACTGTACAATACACACTGAGACCTGTGCAGGAGAACACAGTGTCTATTGGTTCAGACATGGCTCAGGAGAATCCTGCTCATGAATCATTTACACACATGGAGACAGGAGTGATCACTGTGAGAAGAGCTCTGAGGCTGCGTCTCCTACACAGAGCTGTGTCTATAACCTCCCCAAGGGGAACCTCACACCCGCTGGGACTTACTACTGTGCTGTGGGCTCATGTGGGGAGATACTGTTTGGAGACGGGACCAAGCTGGACATTGACCATAAGTCATACTTCTGACCTCTATATAGTCAAAGTTCTTTAGATTGCAGACAAGGTATCGTTCATATATTTTTTTAATTATTCAGATATCTCTGTTTTTATATCATTCAGGTATCTTTGTTTTTCTTCATCACTCAGATATCTTTGTTTTTCTATATCATTCACATATCTTTGTTTTTCCTATATCATTCAGATATCTTTGTATTTGAGAGAATAAAATATGACTCAGATCAGGCCCGGGTCTTGTTGGTGTCTCTAACATTGTCATAGCTTTATCCCTCAGTGTCTCAGTGTCTCCATCCCTATTTGATATTTCACAGATGGTTGAAAGGAGGACCATCTTCTGTTCATGTATTGCCTTGGCGTAGCGTTGGGTCTGTGTGTCCTCCTCATCATTGTCCTTACTTGTGTTTTGTACAAGATGAGCAAGTGCATAGGTAAGTGACAATATTGTGCAAGATTCAGTATGCTTATCAATTGTTGGTACAGTTACATTAGTTGACATGTTTTGGTCAAAACTGGTCAAAAAAGCTCTTCAATGTATGATGAATATCATTGGATTGATTATTTGTGTTTGATAAAAAGGAACGCACCCTCAGCCAAGTACTCCTGCAGTCCCCAGTCATGATAACCAGGTAACCTGACCTCACACTTGTTTAGTTGTTGCTGAATCAATGTATTTTTCCTTCAATCAAAATATGAAAATCTTGTTTTTTTTGGAGGATTGTTTCACTATACCACAATATTTAGTATAATACCAAATATTTTGATTTTAATTTTATTCCTCTCAGGATCAAGAGCCTGTTACTCTCCATTACGCCGCTCTGAACGTCGTCCTCAAGAAACCAAAGTCCGGGAGACAAAGGAGCGCCACGGAGACAGACACTGTGTTCTCTAGTGTGAGACGCCAAAACATGGACTGAAATGTCAACCTGTCCTCTTTAATAACTTGCACTGATTCTGTGTTTTCTACACGGTATGTTTGACTGTGGCTTTTTCATTGTACGTTACAATTACTTCCATTGATACTGTTGTTCCATTTTGATCAAATAAAACATTCAACTACTTTCATAGAGAGGAATTGTTTGATTAGCATTCATATTTTTTGTCATTACATTTCTACAACACTTTCACCCACAGATTCAGTGTGCAACAACCATATCAAGCCTATGCTCAATGTAAAACATAAGGTTGGTTGCATAATAACTGTAAACATCTATTGCTGGTGTTTGAGCCTCTCAAACTTCTTTTAGCTGTATCCTGTATCACAGCTCACTGTGGTTTTCTGACTGCCTTGAATAGATGTTCCACTCACGTAAACTCAACTCTAACCCCCAGCAATGACCATCAGTCCTCACCACACTCTCTTTTCACACTCCATCTAAACCACCAACATCCATGTCACTAAGAGCCCAACTCTCTCTCTCTCTCCATAACAAAAGACTGAACTAAAAATAAACTTCTTAGCTGAATATACTTTGAACAGAATTGATGTGGTTGAGAGACTGATAATACACATGACCATGTTCACTTTGTAATGGAGCAGTTTTCACAAACTGTTGACAACATGTGAATATGGATAAGTGCACCTTGCAGGACTCCAATCCATTCATTGTTCAACAGGGAGCAGCAGTGACCGTGGAAGTCCCCACAACTGCCTCAACAGTCAAGTTGGCAGCAACTTGTAGCTATGAAGAATCTATAACAAGGGAATATAGTTGTTACATGATTATTACACATCTATAACATGTTAGAAATCATTTCCAGCATCTTTAAATAGCAGCCACCAAACAGGCTAAACAGTCGTCATCCCTGGATCATGACTACTAACCTCAACATAGTTATAATAAAGTGTAGCTTAGTAACAAGGAGCAACAATCACTCAAAATGAAACAGGCAGTAGAGAACTGTATGATGAAGACTCATTTGTTTGACTGTGTAGATTTGTAATATAGTTCCAGGGAGTCCTTGCATAAGTAAGGCCCACAACCTACTGTTTTAAAGTCCTATCTCCAATGAAATGTCTTGACCTTCTTTTAGACGAGTTGATAGCATGACACTCACATACCCCCACACACATCTAACAAGTTCACAGGTACTTGAGGTCTACTCTAAGTATGAGGCCTTATCTATTCTTTGGTCAGGCCTGTTGGCCTTGTACACACAGGACCCTCCTACCTGCTCTCTGTGTCTCTGTGGTTTTCAGCAGGATGTCTATTCTGGTGTCAGTCAGTTGTTTTCACATTTGTTATTGTTGTTCATGTTTCTACTGACAGCTTGCAGTCACAGCAAACCAGTTCTTTATAAAATTACTTGGATATATATAGTTATCTGAAATCAGTTACAAACCACAAAGAACTGCTAATGAACTCTCCAAGTTAAGCATCTCATGTCATAATACGGAACCATCTATTCTATATCTATCTGCTCAGGGTGAGGGGCTATTTTAAGATGATGTCATGGGAGAACTAGTGCGTTCTCAATCAGACAAGTGTTCTAGGACTACTGCAGGGTTCTCTGTAAGGAGACCAATAGAGGAGGATCCTCCTTCTGATAGATTGCCTCCTATGAGAACAACAGTAACCAGACAGTGATACAGAGTGGATAAAGTGTGTCATGTGTATTGGTTATATTAGGCTGGGGTGTCCAATCAGTGATGCACTCACAGGTGTTACACTAAAGTTAATTCATGTTTCTGTAAATGATAGGGAATGAGACTGACATACAATTGACTTGTTTCATGCTGTAGGTGTTTATCCCATATACACTTCCAATGCTCTACTCCTGTTCACACTTACATTTTAGTAATTTCGAAGACACTCTGATTCAGAGCAGTTTACCGGAGCAAGTAGGATTAATTGCAAAAAAAAAAATAAGTTATAGACCTTTAACAAGGACTTCACTGGGACTAAATGCCTGAGTTCGGAGAGACGAGTTGACAGTGTTAACCTGACCATCTCTAAGACACAGTTAGGGGACTCAGCTACATGCTAATGTGCTGCTATTGAAGTGGGCAAAGTCACATTTGGACAAGGAGCAGATTTGATTGTCAAAGGTAAACTAACTCAAGTCTTTGTTTTGGATTTTCATTTTGCATTCATGAAATTCTAAATATACAATATAAATTGTTCATAAAAAAAATCTAGCAGGACAAACAGTTGACACACCATGATCTTACTCTGTCACTCTTTTCAGAATTAGAGTTCAAGAGCATGTCTGTTGCACAGCAGCCTGTGTCTGTGTCAGTCCAGCCAGGAGACTCTGAACTGAACAATACACACTGAGACCTGTGCAGGAGAACACAGTGTCTATTGGTTCAGACAAGGCTCAGGAGAATCCCATCAAGGAATCATTAACACTCATGGAAACAGGAGTGATCAGTGTGAGAAGAACTATGAGGCTGGGTCTCCTACACAGAGCTGTGTCTACAATCTGCCCAAGTGGAACCACAGCCTTTTTGATACTGGGACTACTGTGCTGTGGCCTCGTGGGGAGATACTGTTTGGGAACAGGATCAAGCTGGATGTTGAGTGTGGTCACTCTGATGATCCACAGATGAGACTCCTGGTCCTTCTCTCTGTCATAAGAACTGGAGTTCTCCTCCACTGTCTGACCATCTTCATCACCATCTACACCACCAGGAAATAGATCAATCTAAGACAAATGACGATGGACTTTTTGCAGTAAATGTTGGAAATATCATCAACTTGTATTGAAAATTAGTATTTGTTGAGATTGCTGAGTTGTTTTGCATTCTAAAAATAAATGGCCAGTGACCTTGTTTAAAAAGTTGTGTCAGTTGATTAAATTGTACTTTTGAAATCGATGTATAAGTTGCTTCTTATAGCATCAATAAATATCCATTTAAACAACTGATACTGACTGAAATAGACTTGTTCTTTCCCCTTGTGTTCTGTACATACAGTATGTCTGTATGAATGTGTGCAGAGGGCTTCTGCAGACCCAACCTACTGATAAATGCCAATCCCACCCATGCATACACCCACACAGCGAGATGCTCACATGTACCTGCCCTCTGTGGTCTGCTGTGAACACAAAACAAGACCGTCTCTACGCTTTGGACAGGCCTGCTGGCCTTTTACACACTCTGTGTCTCTATGTGGTTTTCAGCAGGATGTCTATGTGGTGTCACTCTGTTTTCTCTCATTCTTTCATTGTTGTTCACAACCATGACAATAAGCAACATAGTCCACTTATATACTGTATGTCATGTAGCCTGTATCTTGTCACTTGCAAGATCATAGGTTTAATTCATTCAAACTACAATCATTTGTTTACTGAGTTTAAAAATTGTATTAATGTATACTAGGCTACAGTGAAGAGGCCTATCCATTAGGTACACCCCTACCAAACGCTCAACTAGTAGCCTACACTTGAGTTAGTACGTGAATGACAGAGATAAGACTGACTTTCATTCTGTAGGCGTTTCCTCCACATACCCTCACAGTAATGCTCCACCCCTGTTCACCCTTCATGTCAGGGCATGTTCTTTGTATAACAGTCCCCCTAAAGGTCATCAGGAGTACCGCCTGTAACTGTTACATGGGGAGGGGCTAAATCTATTTTAGGCACACAACCGAGTTTGACAACATGAGGATACAGGTACATTAATTTGTAATGTATGCTTGAAAATGTACTCCATACTTACCAGATAATATTATACTTTTAACCCCAATAAATTAAAGATATACATATATTCTCTTTACACACTGCCTCATTGTTGGACATCTTTGATTCAGCTGGTGCCCACATAGCAAACTAAGCGTTTCCCCCCCAAAGAAATTATTCTAGACACCACAAACTGTCTACCACAAACCTGTACTGGGGTACAGGTTTGTCGAGCTAATTGAGGTAATATGCACATAGGGGTAAAGTGATAATTCATAGATAATAGATTATAAATAGTGAGTAGCAGCAGCGTGAAAAAAAAGGTGTGTGTGTGGGGGGGGGGAGCTGTTAGTCCCAGACTGCAACCAGTCAGTCTTTGACAATGCCTTCCTCTGATGGTGCATGGCAGGAAGCTTGAGACATTTTTCTCGATGGTGCAGGAGACATCTCAGGACCCATGTAAAAACCTTTCAGTCTCCTGAGGGGAATTAGGCGTTGTCGTGCCCTGTTCACGACTGTATTGGTGTGTTTGGACCATGATAGTTTGTTGTTGGTGTGGACACCAAAAAACTTGACGCTCTCAACCTGCTCCACTACAGCTCCATCAATGAGAATGGGGGCATGCTTGGTGCTCCTTTTCCGGTAGTCCACGATCATCTCCTTTGTCTTGATCCCATTGAGGGAGAGTTTGTTGTCCTGGCACCAACCCTAACCCTAACCCATCAACGAGCAACATTCTCGCGTAAGTCTTCCTTTTGTCCAGGTGAGAAAGGGCAGTGTTGAGTACAATAGAGATTGCATCCTCTGTGTATCTGTTGGGGCGGTATGCAAATTGGAGTGGGTCTAGGGTTTCTGGAATGATGGTGTTGATGTGAGCCATGACCATCCTTGAAAAGCACTTCATGGCTACAGATGTGAGTTCTACAGGTCGGTAGAAATTTAGGCAGATTACCTTGTTGTTCTCGGGCACAGGGACTATGGTATTCTGCTTGAAACATGTTGGTATTACAGGGACAGGTTGAAAATGTCTTTAAAGTAAGATCAATAACTCAAATTATAATGTGAAACCGTTTTTTCTCTTCTCATGCCACTAACACTAACACACCCTCAAACAAACAGCAACCTATTTACAGTTACTCTGCGGTCTGCGATGAACACAATATGAGGATGTATCTACACTTTGTTATGGCCTGCTGCCAATGTATTGTACACAGGACCCTCTGCTCTCTCTCTCTCTCTCTCTTCTCTCTCTCTCTCTCTTTCTCTCTCTCTCTCTCTCTCTCTCTCTCTGTTTCTGTGGTTTTAAGCCGGATGCCTCAGAACTCTTAGCTATCTCATACTCTAGGCTATACTACTTGCTCTTCAAGTTGACCATTTTAACAACAGTAAACCAACTCTTTTGATGAGGCGGCTAACCTTAACATAGTCGACTGAAATCTGTGAAAAAACACAATGAGCTATTTATTAGGTCATTTCAGCGCGAGCTGTAGTTCTTAGACAATCACAACACAGTTTTAACAGTGAAGTATTATCATCACCTATAGGCTTAGAGGTATCGGCCTCCTCAATAACAAAATCATGGGAAGGGATTCCCATGTGTAAGTCCTGAATTATGTTTTTTCAATAGATGTTTTTTTTAGTGAGGTGAAGTGACTGTGTGGTGATAGAAGCCCTAGTGGATGACAGTGTCATTGCATGCA
The DNA here is from genome assembly GCF_023373465.1 of Oncorhynchus keta. Taxonomy (NCBI): domain Eukaryota; kingdom Metazoa; phylum Chordata; class Actinopteri; order Salmoniformes; family Salmonidae; genus Oncorhynchus; species Oncorhynchus keta. The sequence continues at coordinate 21,554,329 of NC_068433.1, read as the reverse complement.
TGTTCCCAACACGTTCACAACTGAGTCTCTTGACGTAGACAACAGTATCTGTAGTGATGAAGAATAAGGGATGTCAAACTTGAATGATTATTACTACATTTGTACTAAATCTATACTCTGTGACTCTGTACAATGTGAAGAAAATTGTCGTACCGGAATAAGGTGTCAACAAGAATTATGCGTCCAGTTCGACCAATCACCTGCAACTCCATTGTTGAAGTGTTGTCTACTTAGGTGGACTTTTTCCACTCAAGTCAAGTTGTGAGGAGGATGACAACTTCAATGAGGATCACACTGTGTCTGATATTTCCACTTCTTGTAGAGGTGGGTAAGTCCAACTTTTATATTTCTCTGCTTATGAGATGTCCGCCCTTGATTTGGATGTCAGTCCAGCCAGGAGACTCTGTGACTCTGAACTGTACAATACACACTGAGACCTGTGCAGGAGAACACAGTGTCTATTGGTTCAGACATGTCTCAGGATAATCCCTTCCAGGAATCATTTACAACCATGGAGACAGGACTGATCAGTGTGAGAAGATCTCTGAGGCTGGGTCTCCTCCACAGAGCTGTGTCTACAACCTCCCCAAAAGGAACCTCAGCCTCTCTGATGCAGGGACTTACTACTGTGCTGTGCCTCATGTCGGATGATACTGTTTGAGAACGGGACCAAGCTGAACATTCAAGGTAAATCCCATTTAATCTGTAAATATTCCCAACAATACCGTATATTCGTGTAAATATCCTACCTTCAAATGATCCCATACATTTGTCTCAACAAGCTATACAATATCACCATCAGCTTTTGATTCAATATTTTACTGTTTGATGATCTTCCTAAGCGCTCATGAATACAATATGAATTCACTGATACCCTTTCCACAGTGCCAGAACATGATTGTCCATTTGATCTGAGTCCTACTGTTGTGGCCTTGGTCATGTCCAACATCATTCTTGGGATAGTGACCCTTCTACTTGTCTGGGCGCTGTGCAAGACTCAGAACAGAGATAGCAGAGGTATTACTTTATATCTAATGTTGTGTCTGATGTCACATGCATCTCAATGCAATGTACATTCTGTAAATATCCATTAAATGCCCAACATATCAGCATTGTTAATTAACTACATGAGGTTAAATATAGATAGATTATCATAAAAAATCATAGCTGGCCTTCCTCTATTTCAATCTCTATGAAGGGAGGACTGATGTCCCAACGTCCCAGGGAAATCAGTTAAACTTGTCAACATTTATAAATATATAATATTTGTAGTTTTTACAAGAAACTGCCATACAGCTAGTGTTTAGCTTAATTGTGCATTTTTTGTTATTACGCTTTCTTGTAAGTAATAGGTCACTGTGATAGATGTAGCCTACTTATCTTTGTGATTGTTAATTTTTCTGTGGAACTTCTGCCTGTCACTGTTCCACTGACTGTCAGGTCATCGTAGTGGGTGTACAGTCTGAATAGTCATGTCTTTTGTAGTGTTTTCTTCCACAGGAGAATTGAAACACTACATAGTTGTCACGCCCTGACCTGAGTATTCTTTGTTTTCTTTATATATTTTGGTTAGGTCAGGGTGTGACGAAGGTGGTATGTGTGTTTTTGTCTCATCTAGGGTGTTTGTACTGTCTAGGGGTTTTGTAGATTCATGGGGTTGTTTCCATCTAGGTGTTTATGCAGGTCTATGGTTGCCTAGATTGGTTCTCAATTAGAGGCAGGTGTTTATCGTTGTCTCTGATTGGGAACCATATTTAGGCAGCCATCTGCTTTGGGTATTTTGTGGGTTATTGTCTATGTTATACGTTAGCACATTTTTTATATAGTGGTCACGGTTGTCTTATTTTTTGTTTAAGTGTTCTTCATTAAATAAAGAAGAATGTATTCTAACCACGCTGTGCTTTGGTCTACTCCATAAGACAATCGTGACAATAGTAGATCATGCTGTCATAATGTATTTTCACCCCCAAGAAGAAGTCCTCCTCTAGAAGAGCAAGAGAGAAGACCAGCAGAGAGGATGCTGTAAAATGTAAATGTAAGGATGCAGTGTACTCTGATGTCAGGAACCTGGAGCAGCAGTGAAAGATATCACCACTGTCACAAAGACTACAAGAAGAAATGTTACTATTTGTAGCATAATAAAACTGCTTTTAGTAACAAACATTTGTATGGAGTTTTCAAAGTATTTAACACCGTTTTGCGGGTACTATTCAATGAAGCTGCCAGTTGAGGACTTGTGAGGCATCTGTTTCTCAAACTAGACACTCTAATGTACTTGTCCTCTTGCTCAGTTGTGCACCAGGGCCTCCCACTCCTCTTTCTCTTCTGGTTAGAGACAGTTTACACTGTTGTGTGACGGGAGTAGTGCACAGCGTTGTACAAGATCTTCAGTTTCTTGGCAATTTCTCGATTGGAATAGCTCAATTTCTCAGAACAAGAATAGACTGAGGAGTTTCAGAATAAAGGTCTTTGTTTCTGGCCATTTTGAGGCTGTAATCGGACCCACAAATGCTGATGCTCCAGATACTCAACTAGTCTAAAGAAGGTTTTATTGCTTCTTTAATCAGAACTACAATTTTCAGCTGTGCTAACATAATTGCAAACGAGAGCTACAATAGTAATTTACAACATTAACAATGTCTACGCTGTTTTTCAGATAAATGTGATGTTATTTATTGAACAAAAAATGTCTAAGTGACCCTAAACCTTTGAATGGTAGTGTACACAATAGTAGCATCAACATATATTGTAGTGTAATTCAATTTCACATATTTAATTGTTCTTTTGGTTCAACCATAATGCATAATAAGCATCATCAACAGGGGGAATATATTGGGTGTGTGCGGATTAGCTCTAGAAAGAATATATCAATTTATAAGACTTTTTCAAAAAAATAGTCTTTCCCACATGAACAGGTGATGAGATGATACCCCGAACAGGGTTTTTCGACCTGTATGTGGGTGTCTGAAGAAGGATGTTTTTATTGTGATATTGCACTGTGCGCAAGAGACACATTTGTAGTTCCCATTTGGAATGTGTGTCAAGAATGTCTGAGTGGGCTCAGGGTGTATGTCTGATCTCATGAAGCTATCTCCAATATTGCGACCACCGGGACATGGACTTGTACCCATGTACCAACTTCCTATGAAAAAGTGTCATTCCAGGGAGATTTCGCAAATACATCTTGTCTTGAGCTGCAAAGGATGACTTGAGTTTTATTTTGCCCATACTAATGTTGGTTCGTATCATTGTGGAATATTCTGGTATAATGAATAGAGATGGTGCATATGCCATGAAGGTCAGTGAAGAAACTGAAAGTTTAGTAGCAAACTATGTTTCCAATTTGAATTTCAGTTCATTTTCCATCAGAATGTCGAAATGTTATGTGGTTCTCTTTAGCCAATTGTCACGTTCTGACCTTAGTTCCTTTGTTGTGTCTTTGTTTTAGTTTGGTCAGGGCGTGAGTTGGGGTGGGTAGTCTGTTCTTTTTTATATGATAAGATCATCTATCATTGGTGTTATATATGATAAAAATTACAGACCTCTACATGCTTTGTGAGTAGGAAAACCTGCCAAATCAGCAGTGTATCAGATACTTGTTCTCCCCACTGTATGTACACTAATGAACAATATTTTCAAGTGAAATTAAATAGAACGGTATTAATTACTGGAAAGGAAGACCCAGAGTTACGTCTGCTGCAGAGGATTAGTTCATTAGAGTTACCAGCCTCAGAAATGGGCAATTAACTTGAACCCCGGATTGCATCTCAAAGAAATGCTTCAGAGTTCAAGTAACAATGTCACGGTTGTCATAAGAACGGGACCTAGGCGCAGCGGATGTTGAGTTACACATATTAATTGCAAAGTGAAACTTAAAGAAAAAAACTATAAATCAAATAAACAAACAACTAAAAGTAACTAAGTGGTACACAAAACAATATCCCACAAATGCAGGTTGGGGAAAAAGCCTACCTAAATATGATCCCCAAACAAAGGCAACGATAAACAGCTGCCTCTAATTCGGAACCACATTAGCACCAACATAGAAATATATATACTAGATCACCCCCTAGTCACGCCCTGACCTACTACACCATAGAGAACTAAGGGCTCTCTATGGTCAGAGCGTGAAAAACAGACACGTCTCAACATCAACTGTTCAGAGGAGACTGTGTGAATTAGGCCTACATAGTCTAATTACTGCAAAGACACTAATAAGAAGAAGAGTCTTAATGGGCCAAGAAACACGAGCAATGTACATTAGACTGGTGGAAATCTGTCTTTTGGTCATGATTAGTCCGAATTTGAGATTTTTGGTTCCAACCGCCGTGTCTTTGTGAGACGCAGAGTAGATGAAAGGATGATCTCCGCATGTGTGGTTCCCGTCGTGAAGCACGGAGGAGGAGGTGTAATGTTGTGGGGTGCTTTGCTGGTGACACTGCCAGTCATTTATTTAGAATTCAAGGCACACTTAACCAGCATGGCAACGACAGCATTCTGTAGCGATACACCATCCCATCTGGTTTGCGCTTAGTAGGACCATCATTTTCATCAGGACAATGACCCAACACACCTCCAGACTGTGCAAGGGCTATTTGACCAAGAACGACAGTGATGGAGTGCTGCATCAGATGACCTGGCCTCCACAATCACCCATCCTCAACCCAATTTAGATGGTTTGGGATGAGTTGGACTGCAGAGTGAAGGAAAAGCTACACACAAGTGCTCAGCATATGTGGGAACTCAAGACGATTGGAAAAGCATTACAGCTGATGCTGGTTGAGAGAATGTCAACAGTGTGAAAAGCTGTCCTCAAGGCAAATGTTGGCTGTCCTCAAGGCAAATGTTGGCTACTACTACTAAAATCTAAAATATAATTGTATTTGTTTAATACTTTTTTGGTTACTACATGATTCCATATGTGTTTCAAACTGTTGATGTCTTCACTATTATTCTACAATATAGAAAACAGTACCGTATATTATTCAATTGCGGTTACAAATAATATTAGTATTTAATGTTGGAGGCTTATGATGAAAACCAATAGCCAGAAATGCAGCTTCTATGCCGGGCTGGGTTAGGGTTGGTAGTATCAGCAGCACTAGAGATATTTCACTGTTTCTTGTCCAAACATCAATTTAATTTCAGAAAATGTTAAATTTTTCTGAAAAAAGAAACAGCCGTATCAGGCAAATATTTGATAGCCTTGATCTAGTAACTCTGAATCGCTTTATAATGTCTTCTTGGAAAGTCATTCCCGTGATGCTCACACTATGGTAAGCCAGAGGACACACTTCTAAGATTGTCGTCAGCCAATAAAATCTCTAGTTTCAGTGTTCCCTCCTACTGTATGATGGGTACATCTAAAGTGCCATCATATATAAGGTGCATATAACGTCACCCACTGTCAGACCCACACACTATACAGTGCAGAAGGGAGCAATGCTACAATGATGAATAGAGAAGTATTTATATTTTACATCAACTTGGGTAAGAGTAAGACATTTTAATTGAGTTCCTTATTTAATCATTTGTAGTATGCAGTTTGAATATAATAAGTGAAGTTGATGTTCTGTCTGTAATGTGTAGAAATGCCTGTGACTTTGTTCCATGTTGTTTGTTTGCTTTGACAGTTTGTGCTTTTACCAAACCAAACGTAATCCAACCAACCCCTGTGATGGTTACTGAGCTGGGAGGCTCTGTGACTTTCACTTGCCTTTGTCCTAATGTGTCGGTGACCAGATTTAATTGGTTCAAGCAGAGTTTTGGACAGAAACCCCTCCTCATGGCATCATCTCTTTATGCTGGCCAAGATAATTATTATTCCAACAACTTTATCAAGGACTTTACTGAGACCGAACGTTTGAGTGTGAGGAGAGGACTCTACACCTGTAACCTGACCATTTCCAAGACAGAGCCAGGGGACTCAGCTACATACTATTGTTCCACTGCAGCCATCTATGAGCAAACATTTGGAGAGGGAACTGTTTTGATTGTCAAAAGTAATTAAACATTTGCATCTTCAATTTCAAAATGTATGGCACTGTACATTGGTATGTTTCTGCAACTACTTCATCAAATGCAAGAGATGAATACATGGCTTGTTTTTCACCCACTTAGTCTTACATTAGTTACTCACCTTCTTCAGATTCAGAGTCCAACAGCATGTCTGTGCTCCAGCAGCCTGTGTCTGAGTCAGTCCAACCAGGAGACTCTGTGATTCTGAACTGTACAATACACACTGAGACCTGTGCAGGAGAACACAGTGTCTATTGGTTCAGACATGGCTCAGGAGAATCCCGTCCAGGAATCATATACACCCATGGAGACAAGAGTGATCAGTGTGAGAAGAGCCCTGATGTTGGGTCTCCTACACAGAGATGTGTCTACAACCACCCCAAGAGGAACCTCAGCCTCTCTGATGTTGGGACTTACTACTGTGCTGTGGCTTCATGTGGGGAGATACTCTTCGGGAACGGGACCAAGCTGGACATTGAGGGTATATGATTCGGCTTCTATTTCATTTGATATCTACTGTATAGTCTACTATGTAGAACATACATTTACTTGCTATTCTGGTTTCTTCTATTACTGTTTGAATTTCAACAGACCATAGAGCAGATCCTCTTCTCTTGGTGTCCTGCCTGGGTGTAGTATTGTGTGTCACGTTCACCTTGATCATTGTCCTGGTTTGCATCATGTACAAGATGAACAACACAACATGTGTGCAGTGCAGAGGTAAGTTACTATCCCTTGATATTCATTGATGTCACCATTTGTTGTTGTTTCAGTAGTGGAAGAAGTAGAAGTATCCTAATCTTTTTTGTCATTCGTTTTAGGACTCGTCTCTCAGACCAGAGGTCCTGCAGTTACCAGGTCAGATGTAGGGGTAGGCAGGAATCATTTTATATTTTTTGAAGTCTATTGTGAAGCCTGTCTTTAACCAACTTCACTATTTTGGGTTTAAAAAAAACTACATTTAAAATAATTGATTGTCAACGATGCTATTTTGTGCTTCACAGGACCAAGATGGAGACAGTCTCCATTACGTAGCTCTGAATCTGAGCAACAAGAAGAACAGGTCTAGAAGACAGAGAGGTCACATGGAGACAGTGGTGTATGCTGGGATCAGACAGTAGAACTGGATGAATGAAACAATGATCCTTTTATACTAGATAACTCTTTATTAACTAGTTCTAGCTTCATTAACTATCTATGAACGCATAAGCAGTCAAATGTGATGAAAACAGTGGTCATAGCTTGTTTGTTATTCAATGTTGAAATAATTGAATGCATTGCTATTTTTTTATTTTAATAATAATAATAATAATTAGAGGTGGTGCTTATATTTGTCTTGGTACACAAGTGTGTAATGAAAATGTTTTGTGTTGTTGTTGCTAATCCCAACTCCCCCTGAGACACCCGCAGGGAGTGGGTTCACAGCCAGGGTCACCATTGTATAGCACCATTGGAGCAATTCGGGTTAAGTGCCTTGCTCAAGGGCACCTTTACAGATTATTATTATTTTATTGTATTTGTTGTGCCTATTTTAGCAACAGTAAACCAGTTGCTTGTGTAAAGAAAAATAAAGTATTTCCAACTGTTTGAATTTGAATACATTGAACCCACTACATACTATGATGATATGGTGCGTTGTACAGACAGATGCTCTTAACTGTCTCAGACATTATGGTCTGTTTACAAAGCCTTGTGGTGAAGGTGGAAGTGTTGCAGTAACTTTCCACTGATGGAAACTAACCTCTTATAGACATTTAACACAGGAAGACTGACCTGCACCCACACTACTCTCCACTTTGTCCCTTAGGGCCCCTTACTGTTCACACTACTTAGTGGGTGTGAAACAGACTCTTAGTGCAGCAAAATCCTCTCAACACAAATGTGTAGGACAAAGTTGACTTAATGATGTGATGTCTAGCAGTACCACATGTTATGGGAAATGATTTAGGCCTCTTGCAATAGATCTACTCATCGTGAAAGTTGCACAACAGCCAGCACCACAGAACGAGGACAGGCCATAGTCAGCCGTCATTATTATTTTTTTTTTAAGACATAACATAATAAACCAATTTTACACTCTGTATATCTCTATTCTCTGTCTACAGAACATCTGTGCCACCACATATACACATTTACAGTATTATTAAAGGAATATCAGTTTAGCTGAATATGTGTCAGGCTCCATCACACCATTAGAAATGGAGGAACACCAACACACATCTATTTCTTATCACAGATGAAGTGCCTTTTTATTCAACCTTTATTTAATTACGTTTAGTCTCGTTGAAATGTAAAAAAATACAAGTAAAATTCAAGAGAGACCTTGTGCCGCAAGAATCTCTTTGACTCTACATACCTCATAGATATACAGTTGAAGTCGGAAGTTTACATACACTTAGGTTGGAGTCATTAAAACTCGTTTTTCAACCACTCCACAAATTTCTTGTTAACAAACCATAGTTTTGGCAAGTCGGTTAGGACATCTACTTTGTCCATGACAACAAGTACATTTTCCAACAATTGTTTATAGACAGATTATTCATTTTCAAACACCTGAAGATACCATGTTAATCTCTACAAACAATAGTACGCAAGTATAAACACCATGGGAACACGCAGCCGTCATACCGCTCAGGAAAGAGACGCGTTCTGTCTCCTAGAGACGAACATACTTTGGTGCGAAAAGTGCAAATCAACCCAAGAACATGAGTAAAGGACCTTGTGAAGATGCTGTAGGAAACAGGTACAAAAGTATCTATATCCACAGTAAAACGAGTCGTATATTGAAATAACCAGAAAGGCTGCTCAGCAAGGAATAAGTCTCTGCTCCAAAACTGTCATAAAAAAAGCCAGACTACGGTTTGCAACTGCACACGGGTGATCCTAACTGACCTAAGACAGGGAATTTTTACCAGGATTAAATGTCAGGAATTGTGAATAACTGAGTTTAAATGTATTTGGCTTAGGTGTATGTATTCTTCCGACTTCAACTGTATACACATTGCCGCTCTTGCTGCTGGTGAGTGTCTGATCCACCTCTACGCAGACGACACCATTCTGTATACTTCTGGCCCTTCTTTGAACACTGTGTTAACTACCCTCCAGACGAGCTTCAATACCATACAACTCTCCTTCAGTGGCCTCCAACTGCTATTAAATACAAGTAAAACTAAATGCATGCTCTTCAACCGATCGCTGCCTACACCTGCCCAGCATCACTACTCTGGACGGTTCTGACTTAGAATATGTGGACAACTACAAATACTGTACCTAGGTGTCTGGTTAGACTGTAAACTCTCCTTCCAGTCTCACATCAAACATCTCCAATCTAAAGTTAAATCTAGAATTGGCTTCCTATTTCACAACAAAATATCCTTCACTCATGCTGCCAAACATACCCTCATAAAACTGTCCATCCTACCGATCCTTGACTTCGGCGATGTCATTTACAAAATAGCCTCCAACACACTACTCAACAAATTGGATGCAGTCTATCACAGTGCCATCCGTTTTGTCACCAAAGCCCCATATACTACCCACCCCTGCGACCTGTACGCTCTCGTTGGCTGGCCCTGGCTTCATACTCGTCGCCAAACCCACTGGTTCCAGGTCATCTACAAGACCCTACTAGGTAAAGTCCTGCCTTAACTCAGCTCGCTGGTCACTATAGCAGCACCCACTCGTAGCACGCGCTTCAGCAGGTGTATTTCACTGGTCACCCACAGGGCCAATTCTTCCTTTGTCTGCCTCTCCTTGCAGTTCTCTGCTGCCAATGACTGGAATGAACAACAAAAATCTCTGAAACTGGAAACACTTATCTCCCTCACTAGCTTTAAGCACCAGCTGTCAGAGAAGCTCACAGATCACTGCACCTGTACATAGCCCATCTTTAAAACATAGCCCATCTATAAATAGCCCAAATAATTACCTCATCCCCTAATGTATTTATTTATTTTGCTCCCTTGCACCCCAGTATTTCTACTTTACACATGCACCTACTGCACATCTACAATTCCAGTGTTTTTAATTGCTATATTGTATTTACTTCGCCACCGTGGCCTTTTTATTGCCTTTACCTCCCTTATCTCACCTCATTTGCTCACATCGTATATAGACTTGTATTTGTACTGTATTATTTACTGTATGTTTGTTTATTCCATGTGTAACTCTGTGTTGTTGTATGTGTCAAACTGCTTTGCTTTATCTTGGCCAGGTTGCAGTTGTAAATGAGAAATATACTGTATATATATATATACACGTATATGATTTACAGTAAATGCTCTCTTTGTAAGAAGTGCAGTGTCTGTTCACACACCTACCAGGAAGGGTGTTATTTGATAAATCTCCCACCAATCAGAGAAAATAGGTGACTTTCTGTCTTTCTCTGTAACTGTCAGGCAAGAAGCCTACTGATCAAATCAAATCAAATTTTATTTGTCACATACACATGCTTAGCAGATGTTAATGCGAGTGTAGCGAAATGCTTGTGCTTCTAGTTCCGACAATGCAGTGATAACCAACAAGTAATCTAACCAAGAATTCCAAAACTACTGTCTTATACACAGTGTAAGGGGATAAAGATTATGTACATAAGGATATATGAATGAGTGATGGTACAGAGCAGCATACAGTAGATGGTATCGAGTACAGTATATACATATGAGATGAGTATGTAGACAAAGTAAACAAAGTGTCATAGTTAAAATGGCTAGTGATACATGTATTACATAAGGATGCAGTCGATGATATAGAGTACAGTATATACGTATGCATATGAGATGAATAATGTAGGGTAAGTAACATTATATAAGGTAGCATTGTTTAAAGTGGCTAGTGATATATTTACATAATTTCCCATCAATTCCCATTATTAAAGTGGCTGGAGTTGGGTCAGTGTCAATGACAGTGTGTTGGCAGCAGCCACTCAATGTTAGTGGTGGCTGTTTAACAGTCTGATGGCCTTGAGATAGAAGCTGTTTTTCAGTCTCTCGGTCCCAGCTTTGATGCACCTGTACTGACCTCGCCTTCTGGATGATAGCGGGGTGAACAGGCAGTGGCTCCGGTGGTTGATGTCCTTGATGATCTTTATGGCCTTCCTGTAACATCGGGTGGTATAGGTGTCCTGGAGGGCAGGTAGTTTGCCCCCGGTGATGCGTTGTGCAGACCTCACTACCCTCTGGAGAGCCTTACGGTTGAGGGCGGAGCAGTTGCCGTACCAGGCGGTGATACAGCCCGCCAGGATGCTCTCGATTGTGCATCTGTAGAAGTTTGTGAGTGCTTTTGGTGACAAGCCGAATTTCTTCAGCCTCCTGAGGTTGAAGAGGCGCTGCTGCGCCTTCTTCACGACGCTGTCAGTGTGAGTGGACCAATTCAGTTTGTCTGTGATGTGTATGCCGAGGAACTTAAAACTTGCTACCATCTCCACTACTGTTCCATCGATGTGGATAGGGGGGTGTTCCCTCTGCTGTTTCCTAAAGTCCACGACCATCTCCTTTGTTTTGTTGACGTTGAGTGAGAGGTTATTTTCCTGACACCACACTCCGAGGGCCCTCACCTCCTCCCTGTAGGCCGTCTCGTCGTTGTTGGTAATCAAGCCTACCACTGTTGTGTCGTCCGCAAACTTGATGATTGAGTTGGAGGCGTGCGTGGCCACGCAGTCGTGGGTGAACAGGGAGTACAGGAGAGGGCTCAGAACGCACCCTTGTGGGGCCCCCGTGTTGAGGATCAGCGGGGAGGAGATGTTGTTGCCTACCCTCACCACCTGGGGGCGGCCCGTCAGGAAGTCCAGTACCCAGTTGCACAGGGCGGGGTCGAGACCCAGGGTCTCGAGCTTGATGACGAGCTTGGAGGGTACTATGGTGTTGAATGCCAAGCTGTAGTCGATGAACAGCATTCTCACATAGGTATTCCTCTTGTCCAGGTGGGTTAGGGCAGTGTGCAGTGTGGTTGAGATTGCATCGTCTGTGGACCTATTTGGGCGGTAAGCAAATTGGAGTGCGTCTAGGGTGTCAGGTAGGGTGGAGGTGATATGGTCCTTGACTAGTCTCTCAAAGCACTTCATGATGACGGAAGTGAGTGCTACGGGGCGGTAGTCGTTTAGCTCAGTTACCTTAGCTTTCTTGGGAACAGGAACAATGGTGGCCCTCTTGAAGCATGTGGGAACAGCAGACTGGTATAGGGATTGATTGAATATGTCCGTAAACACACCGGCCAGCTGGTCTGCGCATGCTCTGAGGGCGCGGCTGGGGATGCCGTCTGGGCCTGCAGCCTTGCAAGGGTTAACACGTTTAAATGTCTTACTCACCTCGGCTGCAGTGAAGGAGTGTTTTCGTTGCAGGCCGTGTCAGTGGCACTGTATTGTCCTCAAAGCGGGCAAAAAAGTTATATAGTCTGCCTGGGAGCAAGACATCCTGGTCCGTGACTGGGCTGGGTTTCTTCTTGTAGTCCGTGATTGACTGTAGACCCTGCCACATGCCTCTTGTGTCTGAGCCGTTGAATTGAGATTCTACTTTGTCTCTGTACTGACGCTTAGCTTGTTTAATAGCCTTGCGGAGGGAATAGCTGCACTGTTTGTATTCGGTCATGTTGCCAGACACCTTGCCCTGATTAAAAGCAGTGGTTCGCGCTTTCAGTTTCACGCGAATGCTGCCATCAATCCACGGTTTCTGGTTAGAGAATGTTTTTATCGTTGCTATGGGAACGACATCTTCAACGCACGTTCTAATGAACCCGCACACCGAATCAGCGTATTCGTCAATATTTTTATCTGACGCAATATGAAACATGTCCCAGTCCACGTGATGGAAGCAGTCTTGGAGTGTGGAGTCAGCTTGGTCGGACCAGCGTTGGACAGACCTCAGCGTGGGAGCCTCTTGTTTAAGTTTCTGTCTGTAGGCAGGGATCAACAAAATGGAGTCGTGGTCAGCTTTTCCGAAAGGGGGGCGGGGCAGCCTTATATGCGTCGCGGAAGTTAGAGTAACAATGATCCAAGGTTTTACCACCCCTGGTTGCGCAATCGATATGCTGATAAAATTTAGGGAGTCTTGTTTTCAGATTAGCTTTGTTAAAATCCCCAGCTACAATGAATGCAGCCTCCGGATAAATGGTTTCCAGTTTGCAAAGAGTTAAATAAAGTTCGTTCAGAGCCATCGATGTGTCTGCTTGGGGGGGGATATATACGGCTGTGATTATAATCAAAGAGAATTCTCTTGGTAGATAATGCGGTCTACATTTGATTGTGAGGAATTCTAAATCAGGTGAACAGAATGATTTGAGTTCCTGTATGTTTCTTTCATCACACCATGTCTCATTAGTCATGAGGCATACGCCCCGGCCACTCTTCTTACCAGAAAGATGTTTGTTTCTGTCGGCGCGATGCGTGGAGAAACCCGTTGGCTGCACCGCCCCGGATAGCGTCTTCCCAGTGAGCCATGTTTCCGTGAAGCAGAGAACGTTACAGTCTCTGATGTCCCTCTGGAATGCTACCCTTGCTCGGATTTCATCAACCTTGTTGTCAAGAGACTGGACATTGGCAAGAAGAATGCTAGGGAGTGGTGCGCGATGTGCCCGTGTCCGGAGTCTGACCAGAAGACCGCTACGTTTCCCTCTTTTACGAAGTCGTTTTTTTTGGGGTCGCTGCATGGAATCAATTCCGTTGACCTGTTTGTAAGGCAGAACACAGGATCCGCGTCGCGGAAAACATATTCTTGGTCGTACTGATGGTGAGTTGACGCTGATCTTATATTCAGTAGTTCTTCTCGACTGTATGTAATGAAACCTAAGATGACCTGGGGTACTAATGTAAGAAATAACACGTAAAAAAAAAAAAAAACTGCATAGTTTCGTAGGAACGCGAAGCGAGGCGGCCATCTCTGTCGGCGCCGGAAGATCACAGTACTGCACCAGTCCATTTGGTTCAGGGCAGGCGAGAGTAACCACGAAGGATGGACTGCAAGATGACCCAATTATTATCTGTCTGGTGATTCTGCATCTCACTTGTAAGTACTGTATGTGCATATCTACAGTAGACTGCCTAGTCCATTTCTCATGTGTTTCAGTAGCTATTTACGCTAAAGATTACTGACATTGTCTTCTACCTTGGCTCAATTTACTGACATGGCTTCACTGTAACTCTTATGCAAACTGTGAATTTATACATTTTTCTTCTACATCAATTAGCCAAACTTGAGCCCTTTACCTCTGAATGATTTACACCATGTGCAAATACAGGGGCGAACTGGGACCAAAAATCATAGTATTTTAGTATTTTGATACTTTGTAGATAGGGCCTCCTGAGTGGCACAGCAGTCTGAAACACTGCATTGCAGTACAAACTGCGTTGCTACAGATGCTGGTTCGATACCCATGCTGGCCGCGACTGGGAGACCCATGAGGCGATGCACAATTGGCCCAGCGTTGTCCGGGTTAGGGGAGGGTTTGGTCAGCCGGGATGTCCTTATCTCATCGCGCTGTAGTGACTCCTGTGGCGGGCCAGGCACATGCATGCTGACATGGTCACCAGGTGTACAGTGTTTCCTCTGATACATTAGTGCGGCTGGATTACGGGTTAAGTGTGCATTGTGTCATGAAGCAGTGCAGGTTGGCGGAGTTCTTTTTCTGAGGTCGCACGGCTCTCGACCTTAGCCTCTCCTGAGGCCATACGGGAGTTGCAGCGATGGAACAAGACAATCACGAAAAGGGTGTAATAAATACAATTATTTAAAAAATGGTGGATGGGTATCATTTGTATGTACAAAATGTATAATAGCAATAGTTAAAATTAGTAAATCGGGTGATTTTGTATACATTTATTTAAAATTGCATAGGGACGCTTCTGGGGGGATTCTGATTAGATGCCAGCATAGTCGCCTGAATTCATTTAGACGGAAACGGCCGATGTACTTGGGCCGATTCTTGGCAGTCATTCATTTTGATTCCGGGCCGAGTCCGTCAGCACATTCCAGGCGGATTCAATTAGTTCCGGTCCCCCGGAAGAGGGCCGCTTGAGGGCAGATTCCTCATTGCTAGCTGGGTAGTGGATAGTTTGTTTGAACTGGTATAATCCATCTGTAAGGTACAATACAAACAAAGCCTTAAGAGCACTAACCCTGATAAGGTGAAGTCTTATGGTCACCTATTATCCCCACTAAACCCTAAACACCTACTGTATATGAACCCAAACACTTATCTCCATTTTAATTCAACATACCTATGCTAAACTTTTGTTTTTACACTCCACATAAAATGTCTGTCAATTCTGCTCTCTGTAAATAGACATTGTGGTCCAATACCAACTACCACGCCCACTACCAATGAAATCACCTTTGATCTCACTGTGATCTCAGAGTGAATAGTGCTCTCTGATTCACAACCAGACAGAGCAGAATAGATCTACACACAGAATGGCCAAAACCTTCCTACCAGCTCGACTGCTCTATGGATTGAGTAAGTAAGCTACTGTTAAATCTAACATACTGTAGAGACAGAGTAAGATTGAGTGCATCCGTCAAGGAAAACCGGAATGTTCAGTGCAGCACTTTTTCCTGATTTCTAACGTGATTTCAACGAATATAGTAATTCACTTTGTTCTCTGTGTTTCAGGTTTGGTCTCTGTGTTGGTTTCTCAGTGTCAGACTATGGAGGTCCGTACTGGGGATACCATCACCTTGCAGTGCTCCAATGTTACAACGGCTGTGGGACACACAGCATGGTTCAAGCAAGTCAACGGATCAGAGCCTGTGTGTATCTCGTCTATGTACGGCTTTAACTCAACACCTTATCTCCACAATAGTTTTCAAAGGAGCCATTTTGAAATGTTCAGCAACAACACCACTGTCTTTCTCACAATTACAAATGTGGAAATAGGTGACTGTGGCCTGTATTTCTGTGGATTGTATCCACATAGCCACATGTTCTTTGTCAACGCAACATATCTAAAGATTCAAGGTACGTTTTCAATTATTTATCTGCCGTTTGATACATTTGAAAATTAATAACAACCTAATCAGGAATTGTCATAAAACAAAGGCAAACATTTGTTGGACATATTTTTTAGTATAAAAATGGAGAAAAAATTAATTATTTATTTGGACTAATTTTGATGTTATAGGGCACAACGGAGGTGAGAAAATACTAGAGTCATCGACAAAAAGTGAGTTTCTCTTTCTTTCTCATGTACAGCACCTTCAGAAACTATTCATACCCCTTGACTTATTCCACATTTTGTTGTGTTACAGCCTGAATTCAAAATGGATAAAAAAATAATAATCTCACCTATCTACACACAATACCCTGTAATGACAAAGATAAAATGCCTATCAACCGAATCAGGAGTTATCATGAAACAAAGGCAAACCATTGATGGACATATTTTTCATCATTATAATTTTTTGCAAAAAATACGTATTTTTTCTTACTAATTACTAATTCTCTGTCTTTCTCATGTACAGTGCCTTCAGAAAGTATTCACACCCCTAGACTTATTCCACATTTTTACAGCCTGAATTCAAAACTGATTAAATAGATTGACACAAAATACACATAATGACAAAGTGAAAACATGTTTTTAGACATTTTAGCAAATTTATTTAAAATTAAATGCAGAAATATATTTATTTAACTAGGCAAGTCAATTAAGAACACATTCTTATTTTCAATAAGAGCCTAGGAACAGTGGGTTAACTGCCTTGCTCAGAGGCAGAACAACAGATATTTTACCTTGTCAGTTCGGGGATTAGATCTTGCAACCTTTCGGTTACTAGTCCAATGGTCTAACCACTAGTCTACCTGCCACCCTTGTAAATTATCATTTACATTAGTATTCACACCCCTGAGTCAATACATGTTAGAATCAACTTTGGCAGTGATTACAGCTGTGAGTCTTTCTGGGTCAGTCTCTAAGAGCTTTGGAATGTACAATCTGGAATGTACAATATTTGACCATTATTATTTTTTAATTCTTCAAACTCTGTTAATCGGCTAGAAAATGTATGAAAAGACTTGATGATGTCTGTCAAGCAATGACAAACATATTGCTAGACAATCATTTTCAAGTCATGTAATAGATTTTCAAGCCACTTTAAGTCAGAACTGTAACTCAGCCACTCAGGAACATTCAATGTCGTCTTGGTAAGCAACTCCAGTGTATATTTGGCCTTGTGTTTTAAGTTATTATCATGCTGAAAGGTGAATTTGTCTGCCAGTGTCTGTTGGAAAGTAGACTGAACCAGGTTTTCCTCAAGGATTTTTCCTGTGCTTAGCTTCATTATGTATATTTTTATCTTTAAAAAAAATGTTGTCCTTTTCGATGACAAGACATGATGCAGCCACCACCATGCTTGAAAATATGAAGAGTGATACTCAGTGATGTGTTGTGTTGGATTTGCCCCAAACATAATGCTTTCTACTCAGGACATGAAGATAATTTCTTCTACACATTTTTAGCAGTTTTACTTTAGTGCCTTGTTGCAAACAATAATATATTTTTTATGTTGTTCAGACTTTCTTTCCCTCTGTCATTTAGGTTAATATTGTGGATTAACTACAATGTTGTTGATCCATCTTCAGTTTTCTCCTATCACAGCCATTAAACTCTGTAACTCATTGTGAAATCCCTGAGTGGTTTCCTTCCTCACCGGCAACTGAGTTAGGAAGGACGACTGTATCTTTGTAGTGACTGGGTGTATTGATACACCATCCAAAGTATAATTAATAACTTTACCATGCTCAAGTGGATTTTCAATGTCTTCTTTTTTTTACCCATTTATCAATAGGTACCCTTCTCTGTGAGGCATTGGAAAACCTCCCTGGTATTTGTTAAATCTGTGTTTGAAATTCACTTCTCTGCTGAGGGACCTTGCAGATAACTGTATGTGTAGGGTAGAGATATGAGGTAGTCATTCAGAACTCATGTTAATAAACACTAATATTGCACACAGAGTCCATGCAACTTATTTTGTGACTTGTTATTAATCACATTTATCTGAACTTATTTAGGCTTGCTCTAACAAAGTGGTTGAATACTTATTGACCCAAGACATTTCAGCTTTTAATTTTTGATTAATTTGTAAACATTTCTAAAACATATTTTCACTCTGACTTTCTGAAGGCACTGCCGAAGCAAAACCAAAACACTGTGATGGAACTATCAGTTTAGTAGGAGAGGATGATGATGGAACGACATACCTCCCTTACCTGGTTGTGATCCTGGGTGTTGTGACTGCTGTTCTACTGATAGTCATCCTCATCCTGGTCCTCAAGATCAGACGAGACACAAAAACACACAACACAGGTACGATTGAGGACCCATAAACATTTTCTAAAAGGTGTATATCTCAGATTATATCAATTGAAAGCAAACCACACACACACATGCTTAGGGTATTTCTCTCTAACCACATTTCTTTACAGTAACACACAACATAAAATGTATGTTTGAATAACTGTTTGTGTACTGACCCAAATGACTCTTTCCTTACTCAGGTATCGAGGCTCAACTGCAGCCACAAAATAGCCAGGTAATAGAAACTGTCATATTTCCTAAATGACATCCAGATAACTGTACTTGATTAGAATTGTTTGACACCTCTAACCTTATTATATGTTTTCTACAGGATCCGGATCAGGACCCAGAGTCTCTGAACTACTCAGCACTGAGTTTCCATCAGAAGAGGTCCAGAAATAAGAAGAGAGCTGAAGGTCAAATGATGGAGATGGAGTCAAATGTTGTTTATGCTGCCACAAGATAATTGTCAAATGTTTTAATGTTGATATCAGTGTACTGTAGCACTGATAAAGAACTGATGTAATACATTGAATAGTAGTAGTCAAAAATCACCTTGTGACAGCCATCGTGATTGAGTGCTGAGGTAGAGGAGGGGCCAGTGAGGAACGCATCACTTCCTGTGTTGTGAGTGACAGGAAGGAGCAGCTCAGTGTTGAGTGAGACCTGCTGAGGTGAACATCACTGGGCCTATCATAGTCTTGACAGAAAGATAGTGTAATGTTATTATAATATTTTTTTTACTGATAACCAATATTTTACTACTTTTTATATTAAAGATGGGCCCTGGGCGTGTAACTCTAATTCTGTGTAATAAGATTTAGGATGCAAACCGCAACAAAATGAGGGGCACTAGTTTGTATAATATATTTTAATGTGTATGATAATGGTAACACTGATAGGCCTTGTTATTTTCCACTGAGGTAAAGTCCTCTCTCTCTCTCTGATGAAGACGAGCAACCTGCACCACAGGAAGACTGGCCTGGAGCTCTCTCTGTTTGTATCTCTCTCTCTCTCTCTCTCTCTCTCTCTCTGTTTCTCTCTCTGTTTCTCTCTCTGTTTCTCTCTCTGTCTCTGCATCTAACCACATAATCTCTTATCAGCATTCAGGCCCCACATCAATTTCCATTCCTACCGCTAGACTGAAAATACCTGACCAAAACCAAACTACTCCAGGCTCTAGACTAGAGAGTTGTGCACAATGTGTGAAGTGTACAATGACAAACACTATTATACTTCAAAACATTATCTGCTGTTGTTATCGTAATTGTATGGTTGAATTTATTTGAATGCATGATGTACAATGATATGAGTGAACATCTGGGGTTTGGGACACCTGTACACCGCCACTGCCAAAAAATACAAATCTGCTGTTTAGTAAAATAACCATGCATTTAGTGGGCTATGTTCAAACAGTCCATAACATGTTCGTTTTTTTCAACTTCTTGAACACTTTTGTGCACTTGTAGGCATACTTCAATCATAGTGCATACATGATGTGTTTGCATGCATAGGGAACGCATCCATAAACAATAGGCCTACTGCACTAATGTTGTGTGCCGAGGCAGTTATCAATGCTCTCAGCCTGGTCTCATAAATTAGACGTAACATAGTAAATGTAAATCAGGGAAGTTCTAATTAGTATGATATGTTACGTTTGGTATGGTTACATAAGACAGAAGGTTGCTTAAGGCAAAAAAAAAGTAGGGTCGTTGGTCGGGAGGGCTGATTATCCATTTAATGTGAACCTCTAGCAACCCTTTTCCTTTCTATTGAATACTCTATTGTCCGGTTGAAATATTATCGATTATTTAGACAATTGACAACCTGAGGATGAATTATAAACATCATTTGACATGTTTCAATGAACTTTACCAGTACTATTAGGATGTATTCGTCTGCATGTTTTTACCTCCTTTGAGCCAGTAGATTACTGAACAAAACGCGCCAACAAAACAGAGTATTTGGGATATAAATAGGGAGTTTATCGAACAAAACAAACATTTATTGTGTAGCTGGGTCTCTTGTGACTGCAACCAGATGAAGATCTTCAAAGGTAAGTGATTAATTTTATCGCTATTTCTGACTTTCGTGACTCCTCTACTTGGTTGGAAAATGTTTGTATGCTTTTGTAAGCGGGGCGCTGTCCTCAGCTAATGGCATGGTATGCTTTCGCTGTAAAGCCTTTTTGAAATCTGACAAAGCGACTGGATTAACAAGAAGTTAATCTTTAAGCCGATGTATAACACATGTATTTTTATGAATGTTTATTATGACTATTTCTGTATTTTGAATTTGGTGCTCTGCAATTTCACCGGATGTTGTCGAGGTGGGTCGCTAGTGGCACGCCTGAGCCAGAGAGGATATCATGCGAAATGGATGATAGCCATCCACAAATGAATACATTCCATATGAAACATAACATATCATACTAATTGGAGTGTCCCAGATTTACATTTACTATGTTACGTCTACCCCTGAGTCCAGGTTGAGGCTCTCTGCAAACTCATCTGATGCATTCGCTGCAGACACAACATCCTCGACCTGTGGTCAGTGTCACCTTGCTGGTGTGAACAGGGATGGAAAAAAACACGTACATCTCATACAAAAGTCTTTGTGGTGAGAAGTTTCCACTGAACAACAAAACATAAATGTTTTTTTCTTTGGTACTTTTGATTTCACACCTCATCTGTTCTGTGCTATATTTGTTATGGTTTGTTACCAAGGCAGTTTGATGTGCATACAAATAATCATGTTGCTAATTGTGTTGCTAAGGTCTTGGACACGCCTTGTTGTGTTTTTGGTCAACACACACTCGATTTCACTATTTCTGCTGGACAGAGAGATTCTGAGGAGGTTGATAATTAACAAACCCTCAGGTCCAACAGTTTCAGCCCATAGTTTTTATATTGTTACTTTTCAGGGAGGCAGGAGGGTGGGCCATGTAGACCCGTCTTCAATTTGATTGATTATTAACTTTTTAAAATACCTAAAGTTGTATTACAAAAGTAGTTTGAAATGTTTTGGCATAGTTTACAGGTAACCTTTGAGATATTTTGTGGTGACGTTGCACAATTGGAAGCTGTTTTTGTCTGGATCAAGCGCGCCAGATAAATTGACATTTTGCATATCGACGGAATTAATCGAACAAAATGACCATTTGTGATGTTTATGGGACATATTGGAGTGCCAACAAAAGAAGCTTGTCAAAGGTAAGGCATGGTTTATATTTTATTTCTGCGTTTTGTGTGGTGCCTGCAGGGTTGAAATATGCTATCCCCTCTTTGTATACTGTTGTGCTATCATCAGAGAATAGCTTCTTATGCTTTTGCCGAAAAGCCTTTTTGTTGGCTGGATTCACAATGAGTGTAGCATAAATTTGGTATCTTACATGTGTGATTTAATGAACATTTGAATTTTATAGTATTTTATTTGAATCTGGCGCTCTGTATTTTCCCTGGCAATTGGCCAAGTGGGAAATTTGCGTCCCCCCTATCCCAGAGAGGTTATTAAGGCATTGGCATACATGGACTCCTTTGCTTTAAAGCCTTGGAATTATAATCATCTCTAATGTTTTTATTTGATCAGATTTTAATAGCATTTTGATGGCCATAACGAATAGATATGGTGACTGCGGGCACCATTGTTTAACTCCTCGACAATTCAAAACTTTCTTAGAAGTAGCCGCTATTTACTATTTTAAACCTGGGGTTGCTATACATTACTTTTACCCATTTTATAAGAGAATCACTGAAATTGAAAAAATCCAGGCTTTTATAAATTAAATCCAGTCTTAGTTTATCAAAGCCCTTTTCAAAATCCTCTATAAATATCAGGCCTGGCTTCTTAGATGTTTCATTATGTTCTATTATTTCTAAAAGTTGTCGTTTGTCGTATTTTATCTCCAATGTTCATGTAAAAAACCTTTCTGATCCAGATGAAAAATACCTGGTAAAACCTTTTTAATTCTGAGTGCTATGCATTTCGCTAGTATTTTTGCATCACAACATTGGTGTAAGAGGCCTTAAGTTTTTTAGATAGACTAGATCTTTATATTTGCCATCTGGGTCTTGTTTTAATACTGGTGAAATCAGACCTTCCTGCAGAGTACCTGACAGACTATCATTTTTATAAGAGTAGTTAAGACAAGCTAACAATGGAGCTTTGAGTATATCAAAAAAGGCTCGATATCCCTCTCCCGGTATGCCATCAAGCCCTGGGGTTTTTCCAGACTGTAAGGATTTAATAGCTTTAATAACTTTAAAAGTTATTCCTCTTTCTGAACATTTTTAATTGTTTTGTATTATTTGGAAAGAATTCGTTACAGTAATCATCATTCAAAGGGTGAGGATGAGATGGAAAAGAAAACATCAACTTGTGTCACACCCTGGCCTTAGTTATCATTGTTTTCTTTATTATTTTGGTTAGGTCAGGGTGTGACATGGGGGATTTATGTGTTTAGCCTGGTCTAGGGGTTTTTGTGTGTTTATGGGGCTGTTTCCTTTCTAGGTAGTTTGTAGGTTGATGGTTGCCTAGATTGGTTCTCAATTAGAGGCAGCTGTCTATCGTTGTCTCTGATTGGTAACCATATTTAGGCAGTCATATTCTGTGGGTATTTTGTGGGTGATTGTCTTCTGTCTTTGTGTCATTGCACCAGATAGGACTGTTTCGGTTTTCACATTGTTAATTTGGTAGTGTTCTCGGTTATTGTCTATATTAAAGATGTTGAACACTAACCACGCAGCATTTTGCTCCTCTTCTCCTTCAGCGGAAGAAAACCGTTACAGAATCACCCACCAAAACAGGACCAAGCCGCGTGGTGACAGGCAGCGGCAGGAGGAGCAGCGCAATCAGGATTATTGGACTTCCGTTTTTAATTTGTTAAAAAAGTTTGAAATATCCAATAAATGTCGTTCCACTTCATGATTGTGTCCCACTTGTTGTTGATTCTTCACAAAAAAAATACAGTTTTATATCTTTATGTTTGAAGCCTGAAATGTGGCAAAAGGTCGCAAAGTTCAAGGGGGGCGAATACTTTTGCAAGGCACTGTATGTAAAGGATTTCTCTGTTCTTTGAAACATTCATCTTTCATGTTTTCATCGATCCTGACTAGTTTCCCAGTCCCTGCCGCTGAAAAACATCCCCACAGCATGATGCTGCCACAACCGTGCATCACCATAGGGATGGTGTCGGGTTTCCTCCAGACGTGATGTTTGACATTCAGGCCAAAGAGTTCAATCTTGGTTTCATCAGACCAGAGAATGTTTCTCATGGTTTGAATGTCCTTTAGTTGACTTTTGCCAAACTCCAAGCGAGCTGTCATGTGCCTTCTACTGAAGAGTGGCTTCTGTCTGGCCACTCTATCATAAAGGCCTGATTGGTGGAGTGCTGCAGAGATGACTGTCCTTCTGGAAGGTTCTTCCATCTCCACAGAGGAACTCTGGAGCTCTGTCAGAGTGACTATCTGATAGAGGAATTCTAAATTCCTGTGTGTTTTGTAGCCAAAACCAAATTCACACTCTTATCTATTTCATGATAAGTTGTAAGTTTATCATTTGCATGAATTAGCAAGAGACCAGTCTTAAAAACAAGTTCAGCATTTATTCTTGATGAGTACTGAACGCATACACATATTTCCACAGGTTATAAACTGAAAATGACGTCATCAGTTTCCCACAATAGCCCCGTGTTTTTAGGTCCGGAGATGCTTTCTACTCCCCTCATAAACCAGACATTCCAATCTGTCTAAAAGATATACTTTTCTCCACTAATGGAACATAACCCAAACATTCTTATCTGTCTAAAAAGCTATATCATCTCTCCCCCTTAAACTGCCCGAGAGGCACAGACAATTAATTCGTTCTGCTTACATTTTCAGTAACAGCCAAGAACCAAGAACCCATGCCTTCCATACCATAACATAATAGTATTAGAATAAATGGTTCTAATCAATAATGTATACATAATTAATCATTTCAACTATAATTTCCTCTATCACTATCGGGTTCTTTGTCACCTCCCTGACCACGGAATCTCTCCTCCAATTGCTCAGTTTGGCCGGGCGTCCATCTCTAGGAAGAGTCTTGGTGGTTACAAACCTCTTCAGTTTAAGAATGATGGAGGCCACTGTGTTCTTGGGGACCTTCAATGCTGCAGAAATGTTGTACCCTTCCCCCTGCTACATGTGATTATGGAGATTTCAAAGATGATTTCATAAGGGACCAAGTGATTGACAAGCGTCACTCAAATGTGTTGCGCAAATAGTTTCTGTGAAAGAGGGACCTCACTCTCACCGCTCTAATGGATATAGCAAGAGCAATGGAGGCTGTTGACCAGCATGCGGCAAGAATGGAAAGACTGAATGTCAATGCAAAACACCTGCTACACAAGATGACAAACCAGACAATGACAATGATGAACATGTGTTCACACCTACCAGCTGTACTGATGATGCTAAAATGCAGTTATTAGTCAATGGCCAGCCAGTTAACATGTTAATTGACTCTGGGGCTAGCTGTGGTATTGTGGGCACTGTAACGGCGTTCGTTCGTCGAAAGAGAGTCGGACCGAAATGCAGCGTGGTGGTTACTCATGTCTTTAATGAAACAAATGACGATACATGAAATAACTTAATAAATACAAAAACAACAAACGGAACGTGAAAACCTATTACAGCCAATCTGGTGAACACTACACAGAGACAGGAACAATCACCCACGAAATACACAGTGAAACCCCTGCTACCTAAATACGGTTCCCAATCAGAGACAACGAGAATCACCTGACTCTGATTGAGAACCGCCTCAGGCAGCCAAGCCTATACTAGACACACCCCTAAACAACCACAATCCCAATGCCTACAAAAAACCCAATACGACAACACAATAAACCCATGTCACACCCTGGCCTGAACAAATATATAACGAAAACACAAAATACAATGACCAAGGCGTGACAGGCACAGCAACATTCAGTCATTTGCAGACCAAACGCAATTGAAACCAACATCCAAGAGACTTTACCCATATGGTTCAACACAACCATTAGCAGTTGAGGGCTTGTTCACTGCCAACATTACAGCAGTTGTTTGTTCTGAGTCAGTCACTGCAGACATTCTAGTCGCGAAAGATGCACAGACATCTGTACTGCGAATGATATCAGCAGTTGCTCTTGGCATTTTGCACATAGGGTCAAAGGTACACATAAGCTCAGTCCAAGGTGATGACACAGACATTCAAAGCAGCACAGGAACGCAAAGACTGTTTCAAAGGCCTGGGAAAACTGAAAGACTTCCAGTTAGGAATTCATGTAGATGAGACTGTCACACCTGCTGCACAGCCAGTATGCAGAATACCATTCAATGTCAGGAAGCTAGTTGAAGAGAAGACGAACGAGCTAGAGGACATTGATGTTATTGAGAAAGTGAACGGACCTACACCATGTTTGTCCCCATTAGTTGTACTAAACAATAAAACCGGTGACATCAGAGTATGTGTTGACATGCATAGAGCAAATGAAGCTGTTGTGCGGGAGCGACACCCCATCCCCACCATCGACGAGATCCTGGAGGACATGTCAGGAGCTGTGGTCTTCTCAAAGCTGAACCTAAAGTGGGGATATCATCAGATCGAACTGAAACCTGAGTCTCGTTCCCTGGCCACATTTGTGACTCACACAGGTTTGTGGCGCTACTGGAGACTAATGTTCGGTGTCTCCTCTGCTCCAGCGACATATCAGCACATCATCTGCCAAGTCCTACATGGCATTGATGGGTTCCACAACATCTCAGATTATATTATTGTATTTGGGAAGAACACACAAGACCACAACAAAGTCCTGACACGACTACAGGAGAGGGAACTCACCATCAACTGTAACAAATGTGAATTTCGACTGACGGTGATGGAGTTCATGGGCCACGTTCTCTCAAAGAATGGCATTGGAGCAGCTCAATCAAAGGTGGAAGCGGTGCAGAACAAGAAGCAAAAAGATGGTTCACAAAGGCCAGTGTACTACGCTAGCTGTGCTCTCACAGATGTAGAGCGATGCTATTCTAAGACTGAGAGAGAGGCACTCGCCATAGTATGGGCGTGTGAGAAATGTCATATGTGTCTCTATGGCTAAGACTTTGTAATGGTAACCGACCACCAGCCTTTAGAGACAATTTATTCTCCAAAATCCAAACCACCAGCGAGGATCGAGAGAGATGGGCACTGAGAATGCAGCCTTACAGATTCAAGGTTGTATACAAGCCTGGGCCTCAGAATGCAGCCGACTCACTGTCATGGTTGACTCTGAACCCTCCGGCATCTCTACACTACGGGGGACGACCACATCTACTACATAGCCAAACACGCAGTGCCATGTGTATTCACCTCACGAGAGCTGGAGGAAATTTCAGCAAAGATCCTAGTTCTAGCTACTCTATGAGCAAGCGTCAGACAGGGTGACTAGAGAACATGCGACACTGCATACCGACGTGTTCAAGAAGAACTCGCTATTGTTGGACAGACAGTTCCACGAGGCAACCGCATTATAATGCCACGAGCAGCTCAGAAACTGACTTTGATGTCAGCATACAAAGGGCATCAGGGGATAGTAAAAACAAAACAGAGACTGCATACAAAAGTGTGGTGGCCAAACATTGATAAAGAGGTTGAACTGCTGGTGAAGTCCTGTCCAGCATGTCAAGTCAATGGCACACTGCCAAAGCAGGTCCCCACAGTCAGAACAATGCTACCAGCTAAACCATGGCAGATCCTAGCCATTGACATGTGTGTGCCGTTTCCAACAGGAGAACACCCTTCTCGTAACGGACTACTACTTAAGATGGGTTGATGTAAGTATCTTAAACCGCATCATCACTGCTAATTTAATCAAAAGCCTAAGGGTAACGTTCACAGTCCATGGGTATCCTGAGTCTATTGTGACAGATAATGGAGTGATTTCTGAGCATACGTGGAGGAAAACGGGATCCGACACCGCCGCATCACTCCATACTAGCCACAGGTCAACGGCGAAGTTGAAACACAGAACAGGACTCTTGTGAAAGCAATTCACACCACTCAATTAGAGGGGAAGGATTAGCTCACAGAACTACAGACGTTTCTCATGGCCTACAGGAGTACGCCACACTCAGTCACAGGCCGCAGTCCAGCTAAACTGTTCTTCAACCGCCAAATTAGAACCAAACTGCCAGAGCTGTCAGCCGACATGCAGCTTGGAGCTGAACCACACGACAACGCCATTCTGCTTGCCGATGCTGAAAGGAGAGAGGCCGACAGAACGCTGACAGATCTGGGAGAGCACAGGAAGGGGAAATCTGTTGGTCTGGAAAAGAATAGAAAGAGGGCCATGCAACGTGTTTATTTTGTGAAGCTGTGGAAACAAACACAGTCAGGACAATGGACTACTAGTGACAGAGCAGGGCAGAGCCTGAGAAACTGCCTAGACAAGTGCCTGCACCTGCTGAGGCCATTCAACTACAGCCCCGAGCCCCGATCCCAAAACAAGCTGTGCATCTGAAGGACTATGTTAGATAGACATGTTGCCAGAATGGAGCAGAATAATCTCTGGCACAGTCTCAATGGCAGGGCAGTCTACCCCTAGTCATCACAGAAAAGTTCCGGTAAGAATTATTGTCAAAGAAACGTTGTTAACAAAAGAGTTCCACAAATATTTAACTAGGCAAGTCAGTTAAGAACAAATTCTTATTTTCAATGACGGTCTAGAAACAGTGAGTTAACTGCCTTGTTCAGAACGACAGATTTTTACCTTGTCGGCTCGGGTATTTGATCTGGCAACCTTTTGGTTATTAGTCCAATGCTCTAACCACTAGGTTACCTGCCGCCCAAGTAGTCTAGTAGTTTAAAGAAAGTAGAAGTAAACATTAAAGTATGTTGTTGTTGTAAAAAATATGATAATAGTGTATACAAGAAATACCATATTTTGAGTACTAGATCATGTTTTGTTACGTTATAAAGCATAGATCTGCAGTTTGGAGATGTGTTATCATAGTGAATAGAAAAACATCTAAGAAAAGGAGGGATGTAGTGTATTAGCGATACCTAGTAGTGCAATACCAGCGGAGCACTAGGAGCCACTTGTGAGGAACGGAGGGGGGCGATGCTTGGGAAGACGAGAAATAAAGTCAATGATTCCCGTGAGTCTGAGTTAAGTTGATACATTACAGGTCCAAAGTAGCACCGATCCACAGCAGACAATGTCGTCTTGCTTTGTAGAATATATATTTAGGTGAAATATCCCTCCTTTCATCAATACACTAAAAGCCCATTGCTAGAACATGTGATCAAGATTACTGGTGAAACGGCATTCAATTGTCACGTTGTCCCGCAAATTTGCAACTAGGAATGGAGCAGGCTGAGAAATCTCAGATGATTTGGTCACATCTGAAACAAAATCAGGTATTTCCATTGAGAAAAAGACAGAATACCAAACACTTATTATTGAACCCAGATTGAAAGTAGACTTTCTAAGGAAATGTGTCACTTACAGGAGTTGCAGAGAAGAAGAAAGAGCAAGAGCTCAACAATCTGGTCCTCGCCTCTAGCTTTTCTGGATCAGGAGTGATTTGTTAAGTGCATCCTGTGCTAAGTCTCAGAATCACACATCTTATGTCTGATTGGTTAGATCTAGATGGCATCTGATTGGTCTGTCAGATTTGTTTAGCTGAACACCCGAACGGCTGCCCAGTAGGTCTTTTGTGGAACAGGAACAGTCTTTCTATGAAGTTTGAATCAGCGTCACTTTGCAAGAAAGGATACAAGAAAATACAACCTGAAAATATGATGTTTGGTCACCCATGTTGTCAGTTTCATGTCTTTCCTTTTACTTTACAATTCTCATTGTTTTTAACAGTTGAATATATCTAAACGTAACATATAACATGTGATTAAAGTACACTGGGGAGTAACAACAAACTCATAATGGAAGCAGTGAATTTTTATCAGCAACATTTATTCAGTTATGAGGCAATTTGTACATCTAAGACATTAGAGAAACAATGAAAGGCTACTCATCGAATATGCTTTTATGGGTTACAAGTACATGTATTTTCTATTTTATTGAGCTATTAGTTACGTACTAATTTTTTTTTACCAGTCGTCACAAGGCCTTCAAAGTTATCTCTATTGTATATGGATGTGGTTTCTGTTCAATGTGGTGAGGTTCTTCCCATATCTCACTCCTGCTGAAGGTACCTGACCTCAGAGTACTCTGCATCCTCTCTGATGGTCTGGGCTCTCTCTCTTCTGGAGGAGGGGCTTTTCTTGGTGGTGAAACTCACAGCTGCATAGTTTACCACGTCACTGTCTTGGTTCTGTGTGAGAGAGGTGGAGCCATAACAAGACATTATGCTGGTCACATCTACTAGATAAACCCTTTTGAGATGGAGGAAAAAAGTGACATAACAAAGAGTTTACCTGACCGACTGGTGACCTATCAGTTGCATCTTCAAATTAAAAACAAGATGAAAAACGCATTACATATATAAGCTATCTCGGGTCAGGGGTGAAAGTAGATAAAATTTCTTACCAGTACGGGACACGCAAGCATTTAAGGCCATATATACTATCAAGATGTTCAAACGTTCATAGATGACCAGCAGGGTCAAATAATAACCACAGTGGTTGTAGAGGGTGCAACAGGTCAGTACCTCAGGATTAAATGTCAGTTGGCTTTTCATAGTCGAGAATTCAGAGGTCGAGACAGCAGGTGCGGTAGAGAGAGAGTCGAAAACAGGCCAGGCAGTCCAGATGCCTTATCCTAGGGCTCAGGTCCTTCGGGACGGGAGGGAGAGACACCAGATAAGACAGGAGAATTACACCAGATAAAACAGACTGAACCTATCCCCCTGGCACATAGACTATTGCAGAATAGATACTGGAGAATAGAGTCTGAGAAATGTTAAATCGGCTACATGTCATATTAAAAAGCATAGAAACACAATAGGTCAGGAGCCAGACAGGGAGCCTGAATTATTTAGGCTATATTATTTAAATTATTTCAAGGTTGAAGCCGACAAAGAAATACATTGTGAAGGATTTGCAAGTCCGACACAACAGGCTGGTAAGCACTCATAAAGCGCTCAGCATTTAAAAAACATGTTGTTGTATTCAATCGTTATAATCTACAAATTGCGCATATATTCTGACTTACTTAGAAGTAAATACATAAATGAGAATAGAATACGTTTCTAAACACTATTACATGAATGTGTGTGCTACCAGGATTACGGACAGTCCTGATGGATTGTGAATAATGATGAATGAGAAAGTTACAGACGCACAAATATCATAACCCCAAGACATGCTGTATGACAAGGGTTATGTTGAGAGGTAGCTTACAAGTAAACATTTCATAGCACTGGTTACGCCCCACTGTATTCTGTATATATGATGAATAAAATTGGATTTGATTTTTGACAGTAAGGATGCTTGCCATTTCAGGAGACATAGTTCTAAAAGAAAGTACACCAGGGTTATATCTCCAGATAAATTTGGCCAGGAGGGCTGTATTGCTCAGAGTTGGCAACCCAGCAACAAGGCACACTTGTTGTGTCAACACGAGATGCAGTTCAGCCTTTAGAGGAAGCAGACCTTCAAGTAGGTTGTTGGAAATGCTCTGTGGTATGTTGGGTATTTGGTGGCATTGATGAAGAGTGATGCAAAAAAACATGCTGCCAATCAGATGACTTTGTAGGAGGCCCACCATCCCGCGTCCATTCCACACCTCTAACCGCATCAGTCCTCCATTCCTGTACGGACTACTCCACCACCAGCTGGTTCTCTGTCCATGGCCTTGACACCTGTGCCCTGCTGGGCCTCTGTTTATGATCTTCAAACCTGTGCCCGGCTGGGTCTCTGTTCATGATCTCCACAACTGTGCCCTGCTGGGCCTCTCTGTTCATGATCTCCACACCCGTGCTCGGCTGGGCCACTGTTCATGATCTCCAAACCTGTGCCCTGCTGGGCCTGTGTTCATGATCTCCAAACCTGTGCCCGGCTGGGCCTCTGTTCATGATCTCCACAACCGGGGCCCTGCTGGGTCTCTGTCCGTGCCCGACACCTATGCTCGGCTGACACTCAGTCAGCCCCGTCCTCTGCTCCTTACAGGCTGGGCATTCTGATGGAACAGGCTGTTCCATCAGCCTCTCTATTTTGGTTCGGTCGGTGTGTGACTAGGGTGGGTAATCTAGGTTGTTTATTTCTATGTTGGCCTGGTATGGTTCCCAATCAGAGGCAGCTGTTTATCGTTGTCTCTGATTGGGGATCATATTTAGGCAGCCATTTCCCCACTGTGTTTTGTGGGATCTTGTTTATGTGTAGTTGCCTGTGAGCACTTCATTTTCTTCATGTTTCGTTCGCTATTTAATGTTTTTGTGCATCTCATTCAATAAACATGTGGCACCCATATCATGCTGCTCTTTGGTCTGAGTATGCTTACAACGAGGATCGTGACACAGGCGATGAGTCACTCTCCATTTTCAGTTAATTATATATAATTGTAATTATTTGTGTTCAATTGTCCCTCTGTGGTGTCAAAAGTATTCTCCCCTTAATTCACCAAGGGAACAAAAGCCCTTAGCTGAATTCTCAAATTACATTTTGATCAATTAATGTCAGTCTTTGAATGCTCCATTGTATAAACTATTAAATTTCCAGCTTGCGTGCCTTGTGCAAACAATTAGAGTATATTTGTCATTCTCACGTCCTCCTCCAATTCGGTGTCTTCAATTACTTCCTTGATTTACAATCAAAACAATTTTGCCAACATTAGTTTTTCGATTGTGAACTTGATATTACATTTATAATTTAAGCCATTTCTCTTATTTGAGATAAACAACTCCTGTGGTGTTTAGGCTATACATTCATTTCTATAAATTCGAATCCTGAAGAGTGTGAGCGGCTTGACACAAAGGGACAGGTTTTCATAATAAAAAGTGATGATGATGATGACAGATTTACAGGCTGAGAGGAACGAGGATTGTCGGATGAAGCCCGATACTTCTCTACTCTCAGATTGTCACAGTAAGGAAAAGAAAGCATTAAAAACGGCTAAATACAGCCGTGTCGGGATTCGTTCCACGGTATCATTGGCGAGTATGTTCATTCTTGGTTGAAAATGCCCTCCGAATTCGCTACACTCATTAATTCCTGGTGTAGCAACCTCGACTGATGAGCTTTATCCTGTGCCAAGGCTGCATTAGATTATTAATGACATTAAAATTACATTGTCATTACCAGTATATTTGCGTGAAACATTGTAAGGTGGTCCTTCTGTAGCTCAGTTGGTAGAGCATGGCGCTTGTAACGCCAGGGTAGTGGGTTCGATCCCCGGGACCACCCATACGTAGAATGTATGCACGCATGACTGTAAGTCGCTTTGGATAAAAGCGTCTGCTAAATGGCATATATTATTATTATTATAAGGAACCATATGTTCCAACTGATGACCTTCCTATTGCACAGAATGTGGGCAATACAGTTGAACCTGCCAGAGCTTCCTGGGCCTATAGAGCAGCAGAGGATGGGCAAAGTTCCTCTCCATCTCTACTGAGCTGCAGATGGTGGTGGAGGGCGGTCCCACCACATTTTGTCAACCCTGACAAAGTCCATCTCTGGAATCCCATTCCCAGGCAAAATGCGTTGCCATCCCTTGGTAAGGCATACAGCTCTCCCTGAAATCCGAAGACAACAACATCCCCACATGAGAAATAATGTATTGATGATCAATTCCCCAGGGAACAGGTCATCATATCACATGAAACATACTGTGTAGGCCTAGTATATTGTTTAAAATGCAAGTGCTCACTGTAAATACTTCAAATACAGGCTGGATGGGATGAAAAGTAGAACTATTAATTTAATTAAATCAATAGATTAAACACCATCAAAAGACGATATTTTGTTTTACTTGTCTATTATCTCCATAAACTAAACATCATCATTAATGAAAATAATAACTCTAGAATAGTATGAAAATAGTGGGGTTAACAGACTATTTTGATGGTCAGAGTCATCGGACGTTAAACTAGCTAACGTTACTTCATTAAATTAACCTGTGTCAGTGTCAAAACACCAGTTTACTAACGCGTTAGATAGCGTTACTAAAGCTACACTGTCAATCTTGTTAACTGAACCGAGCTAACATATTACTGTAGCCTAATACACTGATCTTACCTGCTAGATATTCCGATCGATGATGATGATCAATGAAAACAGTAGACAACAAAAAATTGTAGCTAACGTTACTTCCGAAAACAAAGATAATTTGCGAACAAAATTACCTGAGGAAATATATTTTTCAATGATCCTCTTCTAGCGTTTAAAGGTCCCGCCAAAGCTCATAGCTAACGTTACTTCAGAAAAGAAAGAAAACTTGCAAACAAATGACCTAAAAGGAAATATCGCTTGACAAGAGTTTAAAGGTCCCACCGTAGCTCTATCCTCATTGGTCAAATCTTGGCTACTTCCTGGTTGCACTGCCAACTCGGATTGGTTGAGTGCAATTCTTGGTTAATTTTTGGTTGCAGACGGCGATATGATTGGTTGTCGCAACCAGAAATTTCCTCCACTCACCTTGTCAGGGGGTGCAACACTGTCGATAGCGTGCTGGACTTCGGGCAAGAAGGTTGAGGGTTTGAATCCTGCTTGTTTCATTTGAAGTTGTACACAATTATCAGTTAATATTTGTTTTTTATTACCCATTCATTGTCAGTTAGAGACTCAGTAGTGCATTGAGACCCAAAAGCATAATCATTGATCTAACTCCCCCTTGTGAGAAGTGCAAATCAATCCCAGAACAACAGGAAAGGACCTTGTGAAGGGGTTGGAGGAAACAGGTACAAAAGTATCTATATCCATAGTAAAACAATTACTATATTGACATAACCTGAAAGGCCGCTCAGCAAGGAAGAAGCCACTGCTCCAAAACCACCCTAAAAAAGCCAGACTATGATTTGCAGCTGCACATGGGGACAAAGATCGTACTTTTTGGAGAAATGTCCTCTTGTCTGATTAAACAAAAAAAATAACTATTTGGCCATTGCTGTGTTTGGAGGAAAAAGGGGGAGGCTAGCAAGCTGAAGAACACCATCCCAACCTTGACGCACGGGAGTGGCAGCATCATGTTGTGGGGGTACTTTGCTGCAGGAGGGACTGGTGCACTTCACAAAATAGATAAGGGAGGAAAATTATGTGGATATATATATACATTTTTATTTTTTAAATTTGACCCATTTTTTTCTCCCCAATTTCGTGGTGCCCAATTGTTAGTAGCTACTATCTTGTCTCATTGCTACACTATGGGCTCGGGAGAGACGAAGGTTGAAGGTCATGCATCCTCCGATACACAACCCAACCAAGCCACACTGCTTCTTCACACAGCGTGCATCCAACCCGGAAGCCAGCCGCACCAATGTGTCGGAGGAAACACAGTGCAAGCTTGGTTAGCGTCCGTGATGAGACAGATGTATCCCTACCGGCCAAGCCCTCCCTAAACCGGACGACACTAGACCAATTGTGCGTCGCCCCACGGACCTCCCGGTCGTGGCCGGTGACGACAGAGCCTGGGCGCGAACCCAGGGTCTCTGGTGGCACAGCTGGCGCTGCAGTACAGCACCCTTCACCACAGCGCCACCCGGGAGGCCCTTATGTGGAAATATTGAAGCAAGATCTCAAGACGTCAGTCAGGAAGTTAAAACTTGATCGCAAATGGGTATTCCAAATGGACAATAACCCAAGCATGCTTCCAAAGTTGTGGCAAAATGGCTGATGGACAACAAAATCAAGGTATTGGAGTGGCCATCACAAAGCCCTGACAGCAATCCTATAGAACATTTTTGGGCAGAACTGAAAAAGCGTGTGCGAGCAAGGAGGCCTACAAACCTGACTCTGTTACACCAGCTCTGTCAGGAGGAATGGGCCAAAATTCACCCAACTTATTGTGGGAAGCTTGTGGAAGGCTACCCGAAATGTTTGACCCAAGTTAAACAATTTAAAGACAATGCTACCAAATACTAATTGAGTGTATGTAAACTTCTGACACTCTGGGAATGTGATGAAAGAAATAAAAGCTGAAATAAATAATTCTCTCCACTATTATTCTGACATTTCACATTTTTTAAATAAAGTGGTGATCCTAGCTGGCCTTAGACAGAGAATTTTTACTTGGATTAAATGTCAGGAATTGTGAAAAACTGAGTTTAAATGTATTTGGCTAAGGTGTATGTATTCTGACATCAACTGTATAGTCTTGTTGGCCTAATTTCAAACCTTTGTTTGTTACCAGTACCTCGTTCATAAAGGAAGAGTTGACAAAACTATTGAGACACTCAATCTTTATCTGCACTTTGTCATCTTGTTGAATGCTTTAGGACTGGAAATCTGACGAGAGAGAGAGAGATCATAAGGGACATTTAATCCCCCAGTGTTTGTCTATGAGAGACCCGGTGATGTTGACCTCAATAGGTCTCACTTTACAATGAGCTACTCCTTCCTCTCACTCATACCACCAGAAGTGATGTGTACCCTCACTGGCCCCTCCTCTACCTCAGACCCAAATCATATTCTCCTTATAAGGTGCTTCTCACAATAGGGGTATGTGATCAGTGCAAATCCAAGACAGGAAATACTAAGGGGTGAATAACATCATGAGAAAGGCCATTTTGATTTATCTCTTTATCTTTCTATGTGATCAGTATTATGCAATTGTCTACTGCTGGGTACACCCTTTAAACAAAAAAATACCATGTCACTAACACACACACAACAGAGATCTAATTTAAGAGAGGCGAAAAGCGGCAACTGATCCTCTGCGGCCATTAAACAGTGTTTTTAGTTCTAACTCTCTAACCACACCCTGTACCACCTGAGCTGTGTGACCAAACTGAGTCAGAGAGAGCTAGAGTGGCCCCAAGGTACAACTAAGAAACACTACAGAGATATTTGCTGATTTACATTTCAATACATGTAATTTATCTACACAGATACAATGTAGCAAGATTCAAACTTGTATTGAAAGATATGGCAAATCAATATAATCAAAGATATGGCCAACCAATTTTCCTCCTCTTCCATCCTCCTCCACGTTGTCATCTTGAAGCAGCATACACTACATGGGTGTCCAGCTCCTTCTCTCTTCTCTTCTCCATCTTCCTCTTCTTGGAGGTGAAATTCAGGTTGGCATATTTCAATGCATCTGAATCTTGGATCTGTGGATTTGTGAACATCATGAAATAGGCTACTGTTGTCATTTTCACTATTTCTGAATTGCTTATATTTCAGTATTTAATCATACAGCATTTACCTGAGAATTTTGTAGTTGTCTTTGAGAATCACGTTCTGAATATGACATTAAAGAGAGACGAGAGAAAAGATTAACGGATCATTCTATTCCAGTGTACACAGTGACTCTTCACAGGCCACAAATAGTCCGTACACACTGACAGACACACTGACTGTAGTTCACAGGCCACATATAATCATGAAATGACATGATCCTACCTGTGTTTTGTCTTTTTGCATCTTGTATGATCCTGAGGACCAAGATGAGGAAGACTATCAGGAGGACAGCAGTCACAACACCCAGGATATCAACCAGGGGAAGGGGGTACATGATGGGTTCATCATCCTCTCCTACAATACCGATAGTTCCATTACACTACCACCCATCACAACCAGTGGGAAAAGGTTCATTGATCAATCATCCTTTCCTATCAAAACAATTCATTTAGAATCACAAGTATAAAAACTAGAACCATTTGATCTAACAAGTACTAGCTTATATTGAAGATATGGGTTAAAATTGATGTTTGAAATGATTTTCACCATACAATAACAGACTAAGCGTACCTTCAGGACATTTCTCTGGCTCTTTGTCAGAATCCTTGTAACCTTTTGGATGAATAGGAGAGTTGAATATTCCTACCACATAAAGTTGATTGAAAGTTAACTTGTGGTAGTCACAGCTGAGAAATGATTACCTGGAACCATCAGGAAAGTCATGTTGGTGAAGATGAAGTACTGATCGTACATTCCACAGCAGTACAGACCAGAATCAGCTACATTCACCTCTGTGATTTTGAGGAAGATTATTCTATTGCTGATGAACATTTCCATATGGTTGGGCTGAAAACCATTGTGATGCTTGACATATGGCTGAGAGCTGTACATCGGCGCAATGCACAGAGGCTCTGAGACGTTGACTTGTTTGAACCAGGCAACGTGTCCTGGTCCTTTAAGGACATCAGTGCACTGTAGGGTGACATTATCCCCTGGATGGACCACCACTGAGGGTGGCGGAGAGACCAAGATGACAGGGGTCAAACCTGAAGGAGAGAAAACAGATTTAGAAACATAACTTTCTGTGTAATTCTCATGGAATGTATATCTGGTGTGATTGAATAAAAAGCTATTGTTCACACACATACTTTTGCACACTAGACACAGTCACAACTATTTGACAGACCAAATCTATTAAAGTCTGAGATGAAGATAAAGTATCTTACAGAAGCCGTAGAGGACCAGAGCTGATACATATATTTGTGCCATTCTGTGTGTACATCTACACTGCCAGACAATTAAGGAAGGACTGAATCTTCAAAGATGAGAGATGAAAGTAACTTGAAATTATGGGCGGTACATAGTGTGACAACCATATAGCTGCATACACCCCAGATTGATAACAAGCCACGGGTTTTCCACTCTCGCATTTGGTTTGAGAGAGAGAATGCGAAGATATTTAAGTTGTAGACTGCCGTACTGTCGTATATCATTATCATAGAGGTTCCCAGAATATAATATTGTAAATACTCAGAATTGATCAAATTTATTGCAATAGACCAGTTGGTTACACATATTAAAGTAAGTTTGGTGTCCATTTTAAAGTAAGTTTGGTAAGTTTGGTAAGTAAGTTAATGGTGTCCATTTTAAAGTAAGTTTGGATGAAAGCAAATATTTCAAATCTGAATCTGTTTTCTCAATGATGATGCCCAGCATGGTTAGATTGCATAATTACACTACCGGTCAAAGGTTTTAGAATACCTACCCAGTCAAGGGTTTTTCTTTTTTTTAAACTGTTTTCTACATTGTATAATTAGAGTGAAGACATCAAAACTTTTAAATAACACATGTGGAATCATATAGTACCCCAAAAATGTTAAACATGAAAATATATTTTATATTTGAGATTCTTCAAATAGCCACCCTTTGCCTTGATGACAGCTTTGCACACTCTTGGCATGGTCTCGACCAGCTTCACCTGAAATGCTTTTCCAACAGCCTTGAAGGTGTTCCCACATATGCTGACTCATCCCAAACAATCTCAATTTGGTTGAGGTCGGGTGATTGGGGAGGCCAGGTCAACTGATGCAGCACTCCATCACTCTTCGTCTAGGTCAAATAGTCCTTACACAGCCTGGAGGTGTGTTGAGTCATTGTCCTGTTTAATTAAAAAACAAATTATAGTGCCACTAAGCCCAAACCAGATGGGATGGCTTATCGCTGCAGAATGCTGTGGTAGCCATGCTGGTTAAGTGTGCCTTGAATTCTAAATAAATCACAGACAGCATCAGCAGCAAAGCACCCCCACAACATAACTCCACCTCCTCCATGCTTTACGGTGGGAAATCATCCGTTCACCAACGCAGCGTCTCACAAAGACACGGTGGTTGGAACCAAAAATCTCCCATTTGGACTCCAGACCAAAGGGCAAATTTCCACCGGTCTATTGTCCGTTGCTTGTGTTTCTTGGCCCAAGCAAGTCTTTTCATATTGGTGTCCTGTAGTAGTGGTTTCTTTGCAGCAGTTTCCTTGAATAAGGCAATGAAGGCCTGATTCACACAGTCTATTCTGAACACTTGTTGTTAAGATGTGTCTGTTACTTGAACTATGTGAAGCATTTATTTGGGCAAGAATGTCTGAGGCTGGTAACTCTAATGAACTTATCCTCTGCAACAGAGGTAATTCTGGATCTTCCATTCCTGTGGCGGTCCTCATGAGAGCCAGTTTCATCATAGCGCTTGATGGTTTTTGCGACTGCACTTGAAGAAATTAAAAACCCAACAGTCTTGACTTTTGGGCCCAGAGCGTAACCGCTAATAGAAAAACAGATATTATATATGACCTAAAATGCTGAGTCAGGGCTGGTTCCACCCCTCTCAAAAGCCACTTTGGTCCATCTCCTGGTTATCTGCACGGGATGTTTTATCCCAAAACCGTCTTAGTTTCCCAGATGCCAGTGTAGTTGGCGGGGTGCACGCTAATAGCGTTTCAATCGGTGACGTCACTCGCTCTGAGACCTTGAAGTAGTCGCTTTTCTGGAGCAATGGGTAATGATGCTTCGTGGGAGGCAGTTGTTGATGTGTGCAGAGGGTCCCTGGTTCAAGCCCAGGTAGGGGCGATGGGAAGGACAGAAGCTCAACTGTTACACCAGGAAGATGCGCAACGAGAGATCGTTCTAAACTCTTCCAGGCAATATCTATCTAGGGTCACACACACACCACATCCTGTCTATGGAATGCCAGCTTTAGGTTTTTATTGCCAAGTCATTGTCAGCTCACGCTTTCTCTAGCAAAACCCATTAACATGACCATACGCCCAGACTGCAGGAAGCTAGAGTGGAAACCACCATCTCTTTACAGAAACACAGAATTAAACAGAACAGAAATGTCCTACTATTTGTTAAGGAAAAAATCCTTAACTATTAATATCAAATAAATCAGGTGAATATTAATTTTTTCTATCAGACCCCGTGTGAGGACAATACATAATTTTCAGAATTGCATAAAATGTGTGCATCTTTTTTTATCAGCTCTTACACAGTCTTACCCTCAATGCCCAGCTTGGTTCCGTTCACTTGAGTTCCTTCATTTGCTAAAGAGAACCACGCAACATTTAGACATTCTGATGGAAGAAAATTTGAAACACAGTTTTCTACGAAACGTTCTGTTTCTTCACTGATCTTGAATCACGAGATACACACCATTGTCACGCCTTGGTCTTAGTATTTTGTGTTTTCTTTATTTATTTGGTCAGGCCAGGGTGTGACATGGGTTTATTTTGTCTCCCGCTTGTTTAGCGCTGTCGGAGCCTTCCTCCTCTACAGCGCTGCTGGAGTCTCCCGCCTGTTTAGCGCAGCCAGAGCCTTCCTCCTCTCCTGCGCTGCCGGAGCCTCCCGCCTGTTCAGCACTGTCGGAACCTTTCTCCTCTCCTGCGCTGCCGGAGTCTCCCGCCTGTTCAGTGCAGCCAGAGCCTTCCTCCTCCACAGTGCTGCTGGAGTCTCCCGCCTGTTTAGCGCTATCAGAGCCTTCCTCCTCTCCAGCGCTGCCGGAGTCTCCCGCCTGTTTAGCGCTGCCAGAGCCTTCCTTCTCTCCAGCGCTGCCGGAGTCTCCTGCCTGTTCAGAGCCGCCAGTCTGCATGGAGCAGCCAGAGCTGTCAGTCTGCATGGAGTAGCCAGAGGTGCCAGTCTGCATGGAGCAGCCAGAGCTGCCAGTCTGCATGGAGCAGCTTGAGCTGCCAGTCTGCATGGAGCTGCCAGTCTGCATGGATCAGCCAGGGCTGTCAGTCTGCATGGAGCAGCCAGAGCAGCTAGAGCCGCCAGTCAGCCAGGATCCACCAGTAGGTCAGGATCCACCAGTCAGCCATGATCTTCCAGATCCGCCAGTCAGCCAGGATCCGCCAGTCAGCCATGATCTTCCAGATCCACCAGTCAGCCAGGATCCGCCAGTCAGCCAGGATCTTCCAGATCCGCCAGTCAGCCAGGATCCGCCAGTCAGCCAGGATCTGCCAGAACCACCAGCTAGCCAGGATCTGCCAGAGCCAACTACCTGCCTGAGCTTCCTCTCAGTACTGGGCTTCCTCTCAGTACTGGGCTTCCTCTCAGGGCTGAGCTTCCCCTCAGTCCCGAGCTTCGCCTCAGTCCCGAGCTTCCCCTCAGTCCCGAGCTTCTACCTCAGTCCCGAGCTGCCCCTCAGTCCAGTGGGTTCCTTGGTGACCCTCCCCTATACCCGGACCCTCCCCTATGGGTTAAAGTGTGTGGCCGGGAGTCCGCACCTTGGGGGGGGGGTTCTGTCACGCCTTGGTCTTAGTATTTTGTGTTTTCTTTATTTATTTGGTCAGGCCAGGGTTTGACATGGGTTTATTTTGTGGTGTGTTTTTGTATTGGGTTTTTTAGTAGGTATTGGGATTGTGGCTGAGTAGGGTTGTCTAGGAAAGTCTATGGTTGCCTGAGGCGGTTCTTAATCAGAGGCAGTTGATTATCGTTGTCTCTGATTGGGAACCATATTTAGGCAGCCATATTCTTTGAGTGTTTCGTGGGTGATTGTTCCTGTCTCTGTGTTAGTTGTCACCAGATAGGCTGTATAGGTTTTCACATTCCGTTTGTTGTTTTTGTATTGTTCGTGGTTTTTCTTCATTAAAGATGTATCGAACTAACCACGCTGCATTTTGGTCCGACTCTCCTTCGTCGGAAGAAAACCGTAACAACCATCTCCAAAATAGTATTAATTATACAAGAATATTCTACAATGATATGATCCAACATCAGTATGGGCAACATTCCATAGGGTCAAATTAAAACTCAAATTATCCTAATGTAGCTCAAAACGAGATGTATTTATTTGCAAAATCTCTCTGGAATTGCACCGGGAATGTCCCGGTGTGTTTCAGCCATATCCAGGATAGCACTGAGTCTACCGTGGAGAAGCACTCTAGAGTCGCAGATCGCCATATATGCACCGATTCTGTCCGCACAGGCTGTAATATAATGGGATGCATGGTACAATCTGGAACACACAGGAGAGAGGACATAGTTGGAGTGAAAAATATTTCCACGGGTGAGGACTGGCCATCTGGCATTTCGGCCAAATGCCAGATGTGCTGGTACATTTATTGCCTAATGTGCCTGTCTAACTTGTTGTTTTTTTTTGCAAAATGATAATTATCTGGCTAATAATGGGGTCCTCGAAGGAAGAAAAATCTGGATTGTCAGAAATGCCAAAGCCCATTTATGGTCCCAGTCCACCTGTATTTGCCCAAGATGTAAATCTTTCATAGAGAAAGGACTCATGTTTGGCAAATTGACGTAGATGTCAAATTAATTAATTCACATCCTAATTTGCATAAGAGTTACAGTAAAGCCATGTCAATAAGTTAGAGGACAATGTCATTATCTTACAGTAAATACCTACTGAAACAGAGGAGAAATGGACTAGACAGTCTAGATATTCACGCACTGTAAGTACAAGTGAGATGCAGAATCACCATACAGATGAGTAGTGGGGTCATCTTGCAGTCCATCCTGAGTGGTTACTCTCGCCTGCCCTGAACCAAATGGACTGGGGACTGGTGCAGTACTGTGATCAGTAGGAACCTTTTTTCTCTGATTTGTGGGAAAATACAACAAATAACACCCTTCCTGGTAGGTGTGTGAACTGACACTGCACTTCTTACAAAGAGAGCATTTATTGTAAATAATATATATATTATTATTTACAATAAACATATGCAGTATGTGTAGTCAGATATATTCTCATGGTGTGCAAGTACCAGGTCTCTCCTAAATATTTGTGTATGTGGTCGCAGAGATGTTCTGTAGACAGCGTGTATGAAGAGATGTACAGTGTGTATAAATGAATGGTTTATTAGGTTAAAAACAGACAGTCATACAACAAAAACAGGATTCTCTATTAGATTATTTCTTACAAGCTGTCAAAAGTGATGGCTATTTAAGGCTGGACAGGATCATTAAATAAATCTAACATATAGACAATGTTCAAATTGCAGTTTCTTTGTTGTGTGTAAAATGCCATACTAATGTCAGTTACCAAAAGCAGTTTTATTAGGCTACCAATAGTACTTGGAGTCTTGTGACAGTGGTGATATATTTCACTGCTGCTCCAGGTTCCTGACATCAGAGTACACTGCATCCTCTCTGCTGGTCTTCTCTCTCACTGTTCTAGAGGAGGACTTCTTCTTGGGGGTGAAACTGACAGCTGCATAGTTCAACACGTCACTGTCTTGATTCTGAGGGGGGTGGAGCCATGAGGAAATACATTATGATGACAGCATGATCTACTATATAATGTTTCTATTCTCCTCTACAACACTCTACAAAAGACATGACTGTTCAGACTGTACAACCACTACAATGACCTGACAGTCAGTGGAACAGAGACAGACAGACGTTCCATGGAAAAATCAACGATCACAAAGATTAGAAGGCTACATCTAGTACAGTGACTTATAACTTCCAAAAAAGCTTAATAACATAAAAAGCACAAATAAGCTGACTTCTAGCTGTAAGGAAAGTTAAATAGCAGTTGTAAAGAAACACTTGTAAAAATTGAAAATATACTGTATTTATACATTTTGACAAAATTACCTGATTGCCAAACGACTTTGGGACATCTGTCTTCCCTTGAAAGATTGAAATAGAGGAATGCCAGCAATTAATTTGAAGACAATACATTTTTCTGTTTAACCTCGTGTAGTTAGTTAACTATGCTTATAACTTGGAAATTGAAATGATGTTTGCA
Source organism: Oncorhynchus keta (assembly GCF_023373465.1). Lineage (NCBI taxonomy): Eukaryota > Metazoa > Chordata > Actinopteri > Salmoniformes > Salmonidae > Oncorhynchus > Oncorhynchus keta. The sequence continues at coordinate 21,510,475 of NC_068433.1, read as the reverse complement.
GAATGTACATTTTATTGACATGAAACATTAGACTTGATATAAAGTAATACCTCTGCTGTCTCTGTTCTGAGTCTTGCACAGCGCCCAGACCAGTAGAAGGGTCACTATCCCCAGAACGATGTTGGAGACGACCAAGGCCACAACAGTAGGACTCAGATGAAATGGAGAATCTTGCTCTGGAACTGTGGAGAATGTACTGGTATTTTGTATTAATTAACCCTTAGTAGTCTGACCATCAAACAATAAAACAATGCACCAATAATCGAATGGTGGTACAGCTCTATCTTGTTGTGACAAAAGTATGTACTTTTTTTAGGTTCATTTTTATGAATATATCATTGTGCTGATTTACAGATTAAATGGGAATTACCTTCAATATCCATATTGGTCCCGTTCCCAAACAGTATGTCCCCACATGAGGCCACAGCACAGTAGTAAGTCCCTGCATCAGAGAGGCTGAGGTTCCTCTTGGGGAGGTTGTAGACACAGCTCTGTGTATGAGACCCAGCCTCAGGGCTCTTCTCACACTGATCACTCCTGTCTCCATGGGTGTAAATGATTCCTGGAAGGGATTCTCCTGAGACATGTCTGAACCAATAGACACTGTGGTCTCCTACACAGGTCTTAGTGTGTATTGTACAGTTCAGAGTCACAGAGTCTCCTAGCTGGACTGACTCAGTAGCAGGCTGCTGTACAACAGTATCACTGTTCAACTGAGCACCTTTGAAATTAATAAATAATTATTCAATATTACATCCACAAATACATTTGTTTTAATTAACCAGCATTTGTTTTCCTCTTACATTAATGTGATTGTTGTGGATTGTCCGAGTAATATAGTAGTTAGATTAAAATGTTTATATGCTTTGCAAGAACAACAATTTTCCTAATAATCCTGTTTACATTGGCAATCAAAATAAAATGTATACCAGAAGGAGCATGTTAATTTTGGAGAGCATATTTCATTCTGTGTTAAGACATAGAAAGTTTGTTGCTACGTGAAAACAACTTTTAAGACACATACATTGTTGTTCCGAACTGACTTTCCTCGTGCTAAAGGGCTAGACGTGCTCGACTGGTGCTAGCACATGCACAGATCAAATACACCGCCAATGAAGGTGATGACATGTCCTAATAACTCTACGGACTTCTCAGATAACCAGGTGTTTTAATCGGCGTGTGCGTACTACGATCACGACCTTACGCCAAGTCAGGTGTCGACATGACTAACACCATTCTCAGCCTTCTGCCATAATCAGTTTAATAACAAATTACTAGTGTGCATGTAAACGTACTTGTTGTAAATACTGTGTTATCATTACCTTTAACCATCAAGGCGGTTCCAGGTCCAAACTCTACAAAGTTTAAGTGCAAAACTCCACAGTAGTATATTCCAATGTCCTCTGGCTTTGTAGCAGATATAGTTAGGTGACATTTTCTTTTTTCTATCAATACACCAAAACGCCCGTTTCTAAAGTTACCAAAATATTGTACATGTTTGTAAAAGATCTCTGCCTTTGCCACACACTGGAGTTTCTTGCCAGTGGTCATCTTGTACCACACCATGTGATCAACATTACTGGTTACATGGCATTCAACTGTCACGTTGTCCCCCAACTTTGCTGCTAGGAATGGAGCAGGCTGAGAAATCTCAGATGATTTAGTCACATCTGAAACAAAATCAGGTATTTCAATTGAGAAAAAGACAGAATACCAAACACTTATTATTGAACCCAGATTGAAACTAGACTTTCTTAGGAATGTGTCACTTACAAGAGTTGCAGAGAAGAAGAAAGACCAAGAGCTCAACCATGTTGTCCTCACCCCTAGCTTTTCTGGTACAGGGGTGATTTGTTAAGTGCATCCTGTACAAAGTCAGACTCACATATCTTATGTCTGATTGGTCAGATCTAGGTGGCATCTGATTGGTCTGTCAGATTTGTATGTTCGGCACATCATCTGATTGGCTGCCGAGTAGGTCATATGTGGAAACAGGAACAGTCTTTCTATGAAGTTTGAATCAGTGTCACTTTGCAAGAATGGATACAAATACAATACAAGACAATCTGAACATATGATGTTTGGATCAGAGGATCACCCATGTTGTGAGTTAGTAAAATCAAAACTACTTAAGGACTTCCCTGTCTTTACTTTGACTTCACAGTTCACCTAGAGGGTAATTTTTTAACAGTTTAATATATCTAAGCATTAACATATAACATGATGAAAAAAAAACTAGAATGTAATAACAAGCTCATGAAGGAAGCAGTGATTTCTGATCAGAAACCTTTATTCAATTAGCATATTTAAGACATTAGAGATACAATGAAAGCCTACTCATCAAATATTCTAATACGAATAGCTTCTCCAGGTTACAAGTAGAGCTATTTCCTATTTTATTTATGTCACACCCTGACCATAGTTTGCTTTGTATGTTTCTATGTTTTGTTTGGTGTGATCTGAGTGGGAATTCTATGTTGTGTGTCTAGTTTGTCTGTTTCTGTGTTTGGCCTGATACGGTTCTCAATCAGAGGCAGGTGTTAGTCATTGTCTCTGATTGGGAACCATATTCAGGTAGCCTGTTTGGTGTTGGGGTTTGTGGGTGATTGTCTCCTGTGTCAGTGTTTGTTCCACACGGGACTGTTTCGGGTTTACACGTTAGTTGTTTTTTGTAGTTTATTCATGTATAGTTTTCTTATTAAAAAAATACATGAATTTCAACCACGCTGCATTTTGGTCCTCTCCTTCGACGGAAGAATCCTATTATTTACATACTAAAAGCAGTTGTTTTACCAGTCATCACAAGGCCTTCAAAGTTATCTCTATTGTATATGGATGTGGTTTCTGTTCAATGTGGTGAGGTTCTTCCCATATCTCACTCCTGCTGAAGGTACCTGACCTCGGAGTACTCTGCATCCTCTCTGCTGGTCTAGGCTCTCTCTCTTCTGGAGGAGGGTCTTTTCTTGGTGGTGAAACTCACAGCTGCATAGTTTACCACATCACTGTCTTGGTTCTGTGTGAGAGAGGTGGAGCCATAACAAGACATTATACTGGTCACATCTACTAGATAAACCCATTTGAGATGGAGGAAAAAAGAGATACAACAAAGAGTTTACCTGATTGACTGATGGGGTTGGTGATCTATCAGTTTCATCTTCAAATTAAAAACAAGTAGATAAAAACCTGTTACATATACAAGATATCTCGCTGAAACAATCAATATGGCTTGGACATCGTAAAAAACTATAGTCCATGAAAAATCCCACAGCAGAATATTACTGTAACTAGTCATATGCAGGACACATGCAAAACAACAGCAAGGATATTAGTGTAACTAGTCATATGCAGGACACATGCAAAACAACAGCAAGGATATTAGTGTAACTAGTCATATGCTGGACACATGCAAAACAACAGCAAGGATATTAGTGTAACTAGTCATATGCAGGAAACATGCAAAACAACAGCAAGGATATTAGTGTAACTAGTCATATGCAGGAAACATGCAAAACAACAGCAAGGATATTAGTGTAACTAGTCATATGCAGGAAACATGCAAAACAACAGTAAGGATATTAGTGTAACTAGTCATATGCAGGACACATGCAAAACAACAGCAAGGATATTAGTGTAACTAGTCATATGCAGGAAACATGCAAAACAACAGCAAGGATATTAGTGTAACTAGTCATATGCAGGACACATGCAAAACACAGCAAGGATATTAGTGTAACTAGTCATATGAAGGAAACATGCAAAACAACAGCAAGGATATTAGTGTAACTAGTCATATGCTGGAAACATGCAAAACACAGCAAGGATATTAGTGTAACTAGTCATATGCAGGAAACATGCAAAACAACAGTAAGGATATTAGTGTAACTAGTCATATGCAGGACACATGCAAAACAACAGCAAGGATATTAGTGTAACTAGTCATATGCAGGAAACATGCAAAACAACAGCAAGGATATTAGTGTAACTAGTCATATGCAGGACACATGCAAAACACAGCAAGGATATTAGTGTAACTAGTCATATGAAGGAAACATGCAAAACAACAGCAAGGATATTAGTGTAACTAGTCATATGCTGGAAACATGCAAAACACAGCAAGGATATTAGTGTAACTAGTCATATGCAGGACACATGCAAAACAACAGTAAGGATATTAGTGTAACTAGTCATATGCAGGAAACATGCAAAACAACAGTAAGGATATTAGTGTAACTAGTCATATGCAGGAAACATGCAAAACAACAGTAAGGATATTAGTGTAACTAGTCATATGCAGGACACATGCAAAACAACAGCAAGGATATTAGTGTAACTAGTCATATGCAGGAAACATGCAAAACAACAGCAAGGATATTAGTGTAACTAGTCATATGCAGGACACATGCACAGCAAGGATATTAGTGTAACTAGTCATATGCAGGAAACATGCAAAACAACAGCAAGGATATTAGTGTAACTAGTCATATGCTGGAAACATGCAAAACAACAGCAAGGATATTAGTGTAACTAGTCATATGCTGGAAACATGCAAAACACAGCAAGGATATTAGTGTAACTAGTCATATGCTGGAAACATGCAAAACAACAGCAAGGATATTAGTGTAACTAGTCATATGCAGGACACATGCAAAACAACAGCAAGGATATTAGTGTAACTAGTCATATGCAGGACACATGCAAAACAACAGCAAGGATATTAGTGTAACTAGTCATATGCTGGAAACATGCAAAACAACAGCAAGGATATTAGTGTAACTAGTCATATGCTGGAAACATGCAAAACAACAGCAAGGATATTAGTGTAACTAGTCATATGCTGGAAACATGCAAAACACAGCAAGGATATTAGTGTAACTAGTCATATGCTGGAAACATGCAAAACAACAGCAAGGATATTAGTGTAACTAGTCATATGCAGGACACATGCAAAACAACAGCAAGGATATTAGTGTAACTAGTCATATGCTGGAAACATGCAAAACACAGCAAGGATATTAGTGTAACTAGTCATATGCTGGAAACATGCAAAACAACAGCAAGGATATTAGTGTAACTAGTCATATGCTGGAAACATGCAAAACACAGCAAGGATATTAGTGTAACTAGTCATATGCTGGAAACATGCAAAACAACAGCAAGGATATTAGTGTAACTAGTCATATGCAGGAAACATGCAAAACAACAGCAAGGATATTAGTGTAACTAGTCATATGCTGGACACATGCAAAACAACAGCAAGGATATTAGTGTAACTAGTCATATGCTGGAAACATGCAAAACACAGCAAGGATATTAGTGTAACTAGTCATATGCTGGAAACATGCAAAACACAGCAAGGATATTAGTGTAACTAGTCATATGCAGGACACATGCAAAACAACAGCAAGGATATTAGTGTAACTAGTCATATGCAGGACACATGCAAAACAACAGCAAGGATATTAGTGTAACTAGTCATATGCTGGAAACATGCAAAACACAGCAAGGATATTAGTGTAACTAGTCATATGCTGGAAACATGCAAAACAACAGCAAGGATATTAGTGTAACTAGTCATATGCTGGAAACATGCAAAACAACAGCAAGGATATTAGTGTAACTAGTCATATGCTGGAAACATGCAAAACAACAGCAAGGATATTAGTGTAACTAGTCATATGCTGGAAACATGCAAAACAACAGCAAGTATATTAGTGTAACTAGTCATATGCTGGAAACATGCAAAACAACAGCAAGTATATTAGTGTAACTAGTCATATGCAGGAAACATGCAAAACAACAGCAAGGATATTACTGTAACTAGTCATATGCTGGACACATGCAAAACAACAGTAAGCCTGACTCTACCTTCAGGCCCTCTGGTCCTTTCCTTGCATATCCAACATGTCAGTAGAATGACGACAATCACAAACACAATGCTTGATGTGACCAGTGCAAGAGCAGTGGGAGTCAGGGGGAAATCATACTCTGAAACCAAAGAATTACATGATTTATTATGCTCAGCATCTAGCAATACAACCTTAAATTAATATAATAATCATTTCGTCAGGTAAAAGCCTTTACTAAGGATCTGACCCTTTTCTCAATTTTAGCCTAAAATGACATTCCCAAATTAGTTTCTGTGAAAAACGAAGTGAAAGAAATGACCTTCAACGTCCAGCTTGGTCCAGTTCCCAAACAGTATCTCCCAACATGAGGCCACAGCACAGTAGTAAGTCCCAGCATCAGAGAGGCTGAGGTTCCTCTTGGGGAGGTTGTAGACACAGCTCTGTGTAGGAGACCCAGCCTTAGGGCTCTTCTCACACTGATCACTCCTGTTTCCATGGGTGTAAATGATTCCTGTATGGGATTCTCCTGAGCCATGTCTGATCCAATAGACACAGTGTGTATTGTACAGTTCAGAGTCACAGAGTCTCCTGGCTGGACTGACTCCGACACAGGTTGCTGTATAACAGTCTTTCTCTTTAAAGTTGTGTCTGATAACAAAGTTAAATAACAGATCAAATGTGATAAAATAACAATTTACAAATATTCGGAGAACATACTGTATGTGAAGTAGATCCCAATGTCCTCTTGCTTTGTGTCAGAAACATTGAGGTGAAATGTGTTTTTGCCAGCCAGCACAGAGAATCACCCATCATCAAATTCATTGTAGAATGGTACATCACTCTGGTACTTTGAAGATTTAGCAATGTATTGAAGCACCATGTCAGTGGTGAGTTTGTACCATACCATGTAGTTGATGTTCTCACTGGTCATGTGGCAATCAATAGTCACATTGCCTCCTTCTGGAAAGAAGCAGGCTGAGCAATTATTTGTGTTTTAGATACTCCTGAATTATAATAATAAATGTACCATGTTGAAAGCACATGCACCAAATATAGTAAGAACCTGTAATGTATGTTTAACAGTTATAAGATTAGTAAATTGAGATAGATGTAACTTACAAGCTTTCCAGATGAAAAAAAAGATGAAATAGAGAGTTTGTTCATCTGGCTTGTTCCTTCAAGTGATGATATTGACCTGTGTGAAATGCAGTCTCTCTACAGAAGAGAATGGAAACTTGTGTTTGCTTTCATTGGTTGATCTCCGGTACCATCTGATCTGGATGTTCAGATTTGATTGATTGGCCCGGTAGGTCATGAATGCAACAAACACTGTGCATTCATGTTGTTGTACAGCTTGAACATGTGTTACAACTTTATCACATTGCAAGTTTGAATATGTCAATTTTTTCTTGTATTCTTAAGCTGAAAGAAAGAAAGAAAGAAAGAAAGAAAGAAAGAAAGAGCAGAGAAAGAGCGAAAGACAAAAAGAGAAGAGAAGGACATAGAGAGAGAGAGAAAGACAGAGAAAAAGAGAGAGAAAAATAGAGAAAAATAAAGAGAGAGTGAGAGACACTTACTCCCCTCAGATTACACAGATCCACAATGAAGAGGTGTGCTTTTTCCGTAAAGTTTTAAAGTTTCATGTATAACACTTGTATCTTCTATCAATGTTTATTATGAGTATTTCTGTAAATTGATGTGGCTCTCTGGAAAATCACCGGATGTTTTGGAGGCAAAACATTACAGAACATAACGCGCCAATGTAAACTAAGATTTTTGGATATAAATATGAACTGTATCAAACAAAACATACATGTATTGTGAAACATGAAGTCCTATGAGTGTCATCTGATGAAGATCATCAAAGGTTAGTGCTTAATTTTATCTCTATTTCTGCTTTTTGTGACTTCTCTCTTTGGCTGGAAAAAATGGCTGTGTTTTTCTGTGACTTGGTACTGACCTAACATAATCAGATGGTTTGCTTTCTTCGTAAAGCCTTTTTGAAATCGGACACTGTGGTGGGATTAACAACAAGCTTATCTTTAAAATGGTGTAAAATACTTATATGTTTGAGGAATTTTAATTATGAGATTTCTGTTATTTGAATTTGTCATGTCGATCCCGTTAACGAGATCTCAGCCGTAAGAAGTTAACTAACTTCCAGGCGAGCTTCAATGCCATACAACTCTCCTTCCGTGGCCTCCAACTGCTCTTAAATGCAAGTAAAACTAAATGCATGCTCTTCAACCGATCTCTACCCACACCTGCCCGCCTGCCCAGCATCACTACTCTGGACGGCTCTGACTTAGAATATGTGGACAACTACAAATACCTAGGTGTCCAGTTAGACTGTAAACTCTCCTTCCAGACTCATATTAACCTCTTCAACCTATGGGGGCGCTATGTCATTATTGGATAAAAAGACGTGCCCGTTTTAAGCGCAATATTTTGTCACGAAAAGATGCTCGACTATGCATGGAATTGACAGCCTTGGAAAGACAAAACTCTGACGTTTCCAAAACTGCAAAGATATTATCTGTGAGTGCCCCAGAACTAATGCTACAGGCGAAACCAAGATGAAGTTTCATACTGGAAATGCCCCAGATTCTGAAGGCGCTGTTCCAATGTCTCCTTATATGGCTGTCAATGCGCCAGCAATGAGCCTGCCATCTGTGTCGTTTCTCCAAGGTGTCTGCAGCATTGTGACGTATTTGTAGGCATATCATTGGAAGATTGACCATAACTTGTTCACGCTACCACGTTCCCCTAGCCCCCCCCACGCTCAACTCAAAAGATGGCGCACAGAATGCAAAAATATTCTTAGAAATATTTAACAAGTCCAATAGCTCAAATGAAAGATAAACACCTTGTTCATCTACCCAGCAAGAGTTCTAAAATGTTTTACGGCGAAAACATAGCACATATTTATGTCAAACCACCACCAAAGTCACAGCTAATTTGAATAGCCATGTTGAACAAAAGATGCAACCAACAAACGCAGGATTAACCTCTTAGAACTCTTGCTCTATACTGCCCCTGTTGGAGAAAGTGCGTGCCCATAGTAAACTGAAAATATTTTCCCCAAAATTGCTAATATATGCATATAAAAAATATTATCGAATAGAAAACACTCTAAAGCTTCTAAAACCGTTTAAAATTTGTCTCTATGTAAAGCAGAACTCTCAGAGCATGCATTCTCCCAAACTATCTCTTGTCATGATAAAAGTTGGCCCAGCTTTGACGTCATCGCAAACACCCTTCCCAAACAGCTACAGCTCTGGGAACAGTCCCTACGTGTTCAGCGCGATCTCAGCTTTCAATGGGGCTTCTCATTGTGAGAATCGCGCGCTCGCGAGAGTTTGAGCATGCCGAAAGCTCTCCGTCACTCAAAAAAAACGGTCACTTTTATGCGCGCTCTGCTCAGGTCCTGTCTTTTTTCCAAGATCGATTGAACGGTGCCTGTGTTTCTGTTCGTTCTCACGTTTGCTGTACACCTTTATAACATGTTAAAGCTTGATTATGAAGTTAGTTTGACAAGTTTACTCGACATATAATATGTAAGTTCGACGTTTTGGTGCGCATCCACTTGACTTTTGGCTACATTTTGACCGAAAAGTGTCGTGTTTGAGAACCGAAAGACGCAGACTTGAAAACTAAACGCTGTTTTGGTAAGTATAATCCCTTCCAGGTCTTTTGATGGAAGAACAGCAAAGGTAAGGGAATATTTATGTGGTAAATTTGGGTTTCTGTCGACTCCAAGATAGAGGAGCGATAATGCTACTTTTGGAGCGCTGACTCCTAGTATAACCTAGTGAACGCAACCTGTAACGTTAAAAATAAATGTAACACAGCGATTGCATTTAGAAGAAGTGTATCTTCCTATACATATGTAGAACATGCATATTTAGTCAAAGTTTATGATGTGTATTCCTTGTTAGCTGACGTTATCTGCCGGAGCTATCGGCATTTCTCCTGACATTTTAGTAGCATTTTTTGAACGATGCATCATTGTAAACAGAGATTTATGGATATATATTGCAGATTATTGAAAAAAAATGAATGTACTGTGTAACATGTTATATTACTGTCATCTGATGAAGACTTCAAAAGGTTAGTGAAATGATTTTTCTTTTAATCCTGCGTTTGTTGATTGCATATTTTTTCCTACTTGGCTATGCAAATGAGCTATGTCTGTGGTGGTGGTTTGACATAAATATGTGCTATGTTTTCGCCGTAAAACATTTTAGAAATCTGACTTGCTGGATAGATAAACAACTTGTTTATCTTTCATTTGAGCTATTTTACTTGTTAATGTGTGGAGGTTAAATATTTGTAGGAATATCTTTTCGCATTGTGCGTTATGCTAATGAGCTTGAGCCGTAGTCACGAACCCGGATCCGGTATTGGTAGACTATGAGGTTAAAAGAAAAATAATTCACTAACCTTTTGAAAATCTTCATCAGATGACAGTAATAGGACATGTTACACAGTACATTTATGTTTTTTTCAATAATATGCAATTTAGGCAGCGTAGCCTAGTGGTTAGAGCGTTGGACTAGTAACCGGAAGATTGAGAGTTCAAACCCCCGAGCTGACAAGGTACAAATCTGTCGTTCTGCCCCTGAACAGGCAGTTAACCCACTGTTCCCAGGCCGTCATTGAAAATAAGAATATGTTCTTAACTGACTTGCCTGGTTAAATAAAGGTAAAAAAAAATAATATATCCATAAATCTCTGTTTACAATGACGCCATGTTCAAAAAATGCTACTCAAATGTCCGGAGAAATTATGATAGCGCCGCCAGATAACGTCAGATAACAAGCAATACACATCATAAACTTTGACTAAATATACATGTTCTACAACCGCTCTGTTACATTTATTTTTAACGTTACATAATTCGTTCACTAGGCAATAATATGAGACGGCGCTCAGACATTAGCAATATGTCTACGCTATGTTGGAGTCCACAGAAACACAAAATTACCACATAAATATTCCCTTACCTTTGATGTTCTTCGATCAGAAGTCGTGGAAGGAGTCATACTTACCAAAAACTGCGTTTGGCTTTCAAGTTTGTGTCTTTGGGTTATCAAACGCGACAAATTCCGGCTGAAATGCAGCCAAAATTCTAGGGGATGCACATCAAAACTTCAAAATTACATATTATATGTCGACTAAACTGGTCAAACTAAGTGCAGAATCAAGCTTCAGGATGTTATAAACGTGCAAAACAATTCTCAGCTCGAACAGACAAACTGACATCGTTTGGTGAATCCTGGAACAAAGAGAGCTCCAGACGCGACGCGCGCATGAGAGTACATGTATTTTCGCGTGACCCCAAGGTTTTAGCCCGCCAAAGGGTGAGGGAGCGCGCGATTTTCACAATGAAACACCCCATTGAAAGGAGACATCGCCCTGAAGAGATAGAAACTGTTCCCAGATCCGTAGCTGGTTGGGAAGGGTGGGAGCGATGACGTCAAAGTTGGCCCAAATTTCCTGATGACAAGAGAGAGTTTGGGAGAATGGCTGCCCTGAGAGTTCTGCTTTACATACAGACATAATTTGAACGGTTTTAGAAGCTTTATAGTGTTTTCTATTCAATAATAATTATTATATGCATATATTAGCAATTTTGGACAGATTTTTTTTCTGTTTACTATGGGCATGCAATTCCTCCAAAGGGGGCAGTATTCTGCCTAGCTCTAACTGGATAAGAGACTACATTTACCTGGTGTCCCGCCCGGTGTCCTGTGTCGAAATTATTGCGTAATCTGGAGGTCCATGCGCATTCCATTTCTTCAGAAGAGAAAGTCAACTGCCACGAAGGATTTTATCGTCGATAGATATGTGAGGACCTTGAGGATTGATTCTAAACATCGGTTTGCCATGTTTCTGTCAATATTATGGAGTTAATTTGGAAAAAAGTTAGCGTTTTAATGACTTTATATATATATATATATATATATATATATATTATTATATATATATTTTTTTCCTTACCCAAACGTAATGAACAAAACGGAGCGATTAGTCGACACAAATAATATTTTTTGTAAAAATGGAACATTTGCTATCTAACTGAGAGTCTCCTCATTGAAAACATCTGAAGTTCTTCAAAGGTAAATGATTTTATTTGAATCCTTTTCTGGTTTTTGTGAAAATGTTGCATGCTGAAAGACAGGCATAATCCTATGCTAGGCTGTCAATACTGTTACACAAATGCTTGTTTAGCTATGGTTCAATAAGCATATTTTGAAAATCTGAGATGACAGTGTTGTTAACAAAAGGCTAAGCTTGAGAGCAAATAGATTCATTTCATTTCATTTGTGATTTTCATGAATAGTTAACGTTGTGTTATGCTAATGAGCTTGCGGATAGATTTACACAATCCTGGATACAGGTTTTTTTCGTAGCTAAACGTGATGCAGAAAACAGAGCGATTTGTCCTAAACAAATAATCTTTCAGGAAAAACTGAACATTTGCTATCTGAGAGTCTCCTCATTGAAAACATCCAAAGTTCTTCAAAGGTAAATGATTTTATTTGAATGCTTTTCTGTTTTTTGTGAAAATGTTGCCTGCTGAATGCTAACGCTAAATGCTACGCTAAATGCTACGCTAGCTATCAATACTGTTACACAAATGCTTGTTTTGCAAGGATTGAGAAGCATATTTTCAAAATCTGAGATGACAGTGTTGTTAACAAAAGGCTAAGCTTGAGAGCAAATAGATTCATTTCATTTCATTTGCGATTTTCATGAATAGTTAACGTTGCGTTAGTTATGGTAATGAGCTTGAGGCTGTAGTCACGATACCGGATCCGGGATGGCTCGACGCAAGAAGTTAAGCATCTCCAATCCAAAATTAAATCTAGAATCAGCTTCCTATTTCGCATCAAAGCATCCTTTACTCAAGCTGCCAAACATACCCTTGTGAAACTGACCATCCTACCGATCCTGTCATTTACAAAATAGTTGGATGCAGTCTATCACAGTGGCATCAGTTTTGTCACCAAAGCCCCATATACTACCCACCACTGCGACCTGTACGCTCTGTGAGTGTAATATTTCCTTTCATTTTTATTGTTTATTTCACTTTTGTATATTATTTACTTCACTTGCTTTGGCAATGTTAACATATGTTTCCCATGCCAATAAAGCTCCTTGATTTGAGAGAGAGATTTTTATTGTTTATTTCACTTTTGTTTACTACCTATTTCCATTGCTTTTGCAATGTTAACATATGTTACCCATGCCAATAAAGCCCTTGAATTGAGACAGACAGACAGACAGACAGACAGACAGACAGACAGACAGACAGACAGACAGACAGACAGACAGACAGACAGAGGGTGCTGTGCAGAAGATCTGCAGGCCTCACGAAAGTGTAGCTAGTTACAATGTTGTGATTTGTTGACAGCAGACCACAGCCTACCTGTAAATAGGGTGCTGTGTATGTGAGGGGGTGTGTAGGATGCAATAAGTAGACCTATGACTTAAAACACTTTTTTTTAAACAAGCTACGACAGAATGATGCCTGGCGATGGCCTGTCCTCCTTCTGTGGTGGTGGCTGTTGTGCAACTTTCACTATGAGTAGATCTGTTGCAAGCGGCCTAAATCATTTATCGTAACATGATGTGGTGCTGCTAGACTTCACATAACTTAGTCAACTTTGACCTACACATTTGTGTTGATTGGTCTTTGCTGGACGAAGTGTCTGTTTCACACCCACTAACTTGTGTGAACAATACAGGGCCCTAAGGGACAAAGTGGAGAGTAGTGTGGGTGCAGGTCAGTCTTCCTGTGTTAAATGTCTATAAGAGGTTAGTTTCCATCAGTGGAAAGTTACTGCAACACTTCCACCTTCACCACAAGGCTTTGTAAACAGACCATAATGTCTGAGACAGTTAAGAGCATCTGTCTGTACAACGCACCATATCATCATAGTATGCAGTGGGTTCAATGTATTCAAATTCAAACAGTTGGAAATACTTTATTTTTCTTTACAGAATCAACTGGTTTACTGTTGCTAAAATAGGCACAACAAATACAATAAAAATAATAATAATCTGTCACTGTGCCCTTGAGCAAGGCACTTAACCCTAATTGCTCAGGGGGTGCTGTACAATGGTGACCCTGACTGTGAACCCACTCCCTGCGGGTGTCTCAGGGGGAGTTGGGTTAGCAACAACAACAACAACAAAAACATTTTAAATACACAGATGTGTACCAAGACAAATATAAGCATCCCCCAAATTATTATTATTATTATTAATATTATTCAAATGTAAAAATAGGTTTGTCAGAGAAGCAATGCAATCAATTATTTCAACTTTGTATAACAAAAAAAACTAAGACCACTGTTTTCATCACATTTGACTGCTTATGCGTTCATAGATAGTTAATGAAGCTAGAACTAGTTAATAAAGAGTTATCTAGTATAAAAGTATCATTGTTTCATTCATCCAGTTCTACTGTCTGATCCCAGCATACACCACTGTCTCCATGTGACCTCTCTGTCTTCTAGACCTGTTCTTCTTGTTGCTCAGATTCAGAGCTACGTAATGGAGACTGTCTCCATCTTGGTCCTGTGAAGCACAAAATAGAATTGTTGACATGCAATTAGTTACGTTGTTTGAAGACAAGCTTCACAATAGACTTCAGACAATATAAAAGTATTTCTGCTTACCCCTACATCTGATCTGGTAACTGAAGGACCTCTGGTCTGAGAGACGAGTCCTAAAACAAATGACAAAACAGATTAGGATACTTCTACTTCTTCCACTACTGAAACAACAACAAATGGTGACGTCAATGAATATCAAGGGATAGTAACTTACCTCTGCACTGCACACATGTTGTGTTGTTCATCTTGTACATGATGCAAACCAGGACAATGATCAAGGTGAACGTGACACACAATACTACACCCAGGCAGGACACCAAGAGAAGAGGATCTGCTCTATGGTCTGTTGAAATTCAAACAGTAATAGAAGAAACCCAGAATAGCAAGTAAATGTATGTTCTACATAGTAGACTATACAGTAGATATAAAATCAAATAGAAGCTGTATCACCTACCGTCAATGTCCAACTTGAGTATCTCCCCACATGAGGCCACAGCACAGTAGTAAGTCCCAGCATCAGAGAGGCTGAGGTTCCTCTTGGGGAGGTTGTAGATGCAGCTTTTCTCAGTCTCAGTGCTTTTCTTACACTGATCACTCCAGTTTCCATGGGTGTAAATTATTCCTGGACGGGATTCTCCTGAGCCATGTCTGAACCAAAGGACACTGTGTTCTGCACAGGTCTCAGTGTGAATTGTACAGTTCAGAGTCACAGAGTCTCCTGGCTGGACTGACTCAGACACAGGCTGCTGGAGTACAGATGTTGGACTCTGAGTCTGAAGAGAGTGAGTAACTAATGTAAAACTAAGTGGGTGAAAACACGAAAAGCCATGTATTCATCACTAGCATTTGATGAAGCAGCTGTACAAACATACCAACATACAGGGCCACACAATTCAAAAATGAAGAAGCAAATGTTTAGTTACCTTTGACAAATAAAACAGTTCCCTCTCCAAATGTTTGCTCATAGATGTCTGTAGTAAAACAAAAGTACGTAGCTGAGTCCCCTGGCTCTGTCTTGGATATGGTCAAGTTATAGCTGTAGTCTCCTCTCCTCACACCCAAACGTTGGGTCTCAGTAAAGTCCTTGATAAAGTTGATGGAATAATAACTATCTTGGCCAACATAAAGAGATGATGCCATGAGGAGGGGTTTCTGTCCAAAACTCTGCTTGAACCAATTAAATCTGGTCACTGACTCATCTGAACTAAGACAAGTAAAAGTCACAGAGCCTCCCAGCTCAGTAACCATCACAGGTGTTGGTTGGATTACATTTGGTTTGGTAAAAGCACAAACTGTCAAAGCAAACAAACAAAATGGAACAAAGTCACAGGCATTTCTACACATTACAGACAGAACATCAACTTCACTTATTATATTCAAACTGCATACTACAAATGATTAAATAAGGAACTCAATTAAAATGTCTTACTCTTACCCAAGTTGATGTAAAATATAAATACTTCTCTATTCATCATTGTAGCATTACTCCCTTCTGCACTGTATAGAGTGTGGGTCTGACAGTGGGACACTTTATATGGACCTAATATAGGATGGCACTTTACATGTACCTTTCATGCAGTAGGAGGGAACACTGAAACAAGAGATTTTATTGGCTGACTACAATCTTACACGTATGTCCCCTGGCTTACCATAGTCTGAGCTTCTCAGGAATTACTTATTAAAAATACATTTTAAAGCAGGTCAGAGTAACTGGATCAAGGCAATCAAATATTTCCTTGATACTGCTGATTATTTTTTGAGAGAAATTAAACATAGACTGAAATAGGACGTCATTGTGAATAAGAATTTGTTCTTAAACTGACATGCCTAGTGAAAATTAAGGTTTAACTAGGAAATGGTGAATGATCTCTAGTGCTGCTAATACCTCCGACCTCAACCCTTGTTGAATCCTTTAGGGTTCTTAAATGTTTTCAACTCGAGACCCAAATGAGAAATTGACTGTCCTCCCGTGACCCAAATCGTCCTCCAATGACCCCAAGTGAAAAATAAATAGTCTGTGATTAAAGATGTATTCTAATACCTCAGGACCTATAGTTTAAGAAACCCTGCACAGTTTAGCATTTGGAAAATGCTTTTGCTTGTTATTTGTATTCTTGACATACTTTGTACATGTAACTGAGCGGCAGGGGTCTGGTGTTTACTGTCCAGATGAACAGGTGAAGAGAGGTGTGTAAAGACCCCCCCCCCTCGAATCAGAGAGAGAGAGAGAGAGAGAGAGATAAAAGCATAAAGGACATTTCATCCCAAAGTGTTTGTCCATGAGAGACCCAGTGATGTTCACCTCAGCAGGTCTCACTCTACACTGAGCTGCTCCTTCCTGTCACTCACACCACAGGAAGTCATGCGTACCCTCACTGGCCCCTCCTCTACCTCAGACCCCAAACATATTCTCTTTATAAGGTGCTTCTCAGAATAGGGGGCTGTGATTAGTGCAAAGCCAAGAAGGGAAATACTAAGTGGGGAATAACATCATGATAAAGGCAATTTTGGTTTAACTCTTTATTTGTCTTTTGAAGTGATCAGTATAGTGCAATAGTCTACTGTTGGGTTCTTTGCCCCTCAAGGCCACCCTATAAAAAAATTACCAAATGTGACTGATTGCCTTGATTCGATCTTATGTCGCAAAATTGAAATTGTGTTTTTTACGTTGGATTAAAGCAGAGACACAGAGCTACAAAATGGTAACCTGGGCAGTTAGCTGAGCGGCCTCTTCAGTTTCCCAAGAGCCCTGCTTACCTCCCCCGGAACACTTCGCTGGAGAGTCGGGAACCTATCGGGCATTTGTCATGTAGTGTTCTCTCATCATCGAGCTGCAGCCTTCCTACCCCTCGGACCTCTCGAAGATAGCGTACCTCATCACGATGAGGTCCGGGAGGGCTCTCGTCTGTGCTACGGCGGTGTGGGAGCAACAGTCGGCCGTATGCTTCGGTCTAGAGGAGTTTGTGGCGGAGGTGAAGAAGGTTTTTGATTCCCAATAATCTAGGAGAGAGGCTGACCGGAAGTTACTCCAGCTTTGGTAAGACTCCCACAGTGTGGCAGACTATGCGATGGACTATGCGATGGATTCCCGCACATTGACAGCTGAGAGTGCCTGGAACCCGGAATCGCTGTTCGACACATTCCTGTACAGAGTATCAGAGGAGGTTAACGACGAATTAGCAGCCCGGGAACTACCGATGGATCTTAACTCGCTCATTGCCTTGACCATCCAGATCGATGCGCGGCTATGGGAACGTAAGAAGAAGAGGAGGTCCGATTCCACTCTCTCACCCAAGAATTCCAACTCACCTCCGAGGCATCACGGAAGTCCCCGACGTCGCCGGCCAGTCAGAGCGAGCCAATCAAGACCTGGAGACAACTCTTCACTGCCTTGTCTAGGCCATACCCCGCCACCTGGAGCCAGCAACTAGTGTGGGTTCAATTCGCCCGTAACACCCTCCTCTGCTCTGCCACTGGACTCTCGCCTTTCGAGTGTTCCCTGGGTTATCAGCCCCCGCTCTTCCTGGAGGAAGAGGTCGGCATACCCTTGACCCAGATGTTTGTCCGCCGCTGTCGCCGTACCTAGAAGACAGCCCGGTCGGCTCGTTTCAAGACCACCTCCAGGTATTGACGACAAGCGGTCTACCACCAGACCCTCGGCTCCCCGGTATAGTCTCGGGCAGAGGGTATGGCTGTCCACTCAACATTCCCCTCCGGGTGGAGTCCCGCAAACTTTCCCCCCGCTTTATCAGCCCTTGCCCCATCTCTAAGACCCTCCTGTCTCATCGACGGCTAACCGGTGTACATGGTGAGGCGCCTCCTGAAGGTTTGACAGTGAGGCAGGGGATTCCAGTACCTGGTTGACTGGGAGGGTTTTGGCCTGGAGGAGAGGTGCTGGGTCCCCACCAGGGACATCCTGGTCTCAGGCCTCATGGCTGAGTTCCAACGCCGGCACCCCTGTCAACCAGGTATGCACCCAGGTAGGATGCCAGGTGAAGCCCCTAGAGGGGTGTACTGTCACACACTGATCTGTTTCACCTGTCTTTGTGCCTGTCTCCACCCCCTCCAGGTGTTGCCCATCTTCCCCATTATCATCAGTTTTCTTATGACTGTGTTCTATGTTTATCTGTTGCCAGTTCATTTTGTTTTGTCAAGTCTACCAGCGTTTTTCCAGTGGTTCTGTATGTCTCTAGTTCCTGTTTTCTAGCTTTCCCGGTTACTGACCTCTGCCTGCCCTGACCCTGAGCCTGCCTGCCGTTCTGTACATTTCGGAATCTGCTCTGGACTAATGACAGGTTTGGTGTTTGCCCCCCTCCTTGTTTTGTAATAAACTTTAGTTACTTCGAAACTGTCTGCATCTGGGTCTTCTCCTGAGCTTTGACACTTTGAATGTTTTGGTCCATACTGGAGAATTATTCTTTGTCTACACCCATTCAGCATAGTTCACACCATATTATGTTTTAGCCCCACCCATCTCTTTTAAGGGTTGATCCGAGTGTTCTGTCCTACACATAAAATATAGTAGGATTTAAAATTGTATTCGAAGATATGGGAAATCAATGTATTCAAAGATATGGACAACACATTTTCCTCCTCTTCCATCCTCCTCCACTTTATCATCTTGTAGCAGCATACACTACATGGTGGTCCAGCTCCTTCTCCTCTCCATCTTCCTCTTCATGGAGGTGAATTTCAGGGTGGCATAATTCAATAGATCATGGTTCAATAGATTTACAAACATCACGACTTAACCAACATATGTTATTTTCACGATTTCTGAATTGCTTATATTTCAGTATTTAATCATGCAGTATTTACACGATCGTTTTGTGGTTGTCTTTGAGAATCATGTCCTGAATATGATATAAAAGAGAGACGAGAGAACGGATTAACAGATCATTCCATTC
Source organism: Oncorhynchus keta (assembly GCF_023373465.1). Taxonomy (NCBI): domain Eukaryota; kingdom Metazoa; phylum Chordata; class Actinopteri; order Salmoniformes; family Salmonidae; genus Oncorhynchus; species Oncorhynchus keta. Next base: position 21,491,095 of record NC_068433.1, on the reverse strand, counting down.
TAGTGAGCACACTGTCTCTTCTGAACGTCAGTCTACAGTATGTCATGGGAAAAACATCCACATTAAAGGTTTAGTTCACAGGCCGCATGTTATCATGAAATGGAGTCCTACCTGTGTTGTGTCTGTTTGTGTCTCGTCGGATCTTGAGGAGCAGGATGAGAATGACTATCAGTACAACACCCAGGATCACAACCAAGGGATGGAGTTACATGGTTCCATCATCATCCTCTCCAGAGTGATAGCTCCATTACAATGTCCTTTTAGATTTTAGACTTTTTATTAAATCACTTGGTGGTCCTTTAATTTGTTTCTCAAGTATTTATTTTTAAATAAACTCACTCTCTTTAGATGACTGTGATATTTCCTCAACTCCTTTGTGCCCTAAATCAGTATTTATTCTCAAACGTATAAAGATTTTTTTAAATATATGTTGTCAATGGTTTGCCTTTCTTTCATGTTAACTCCTGATTAGGTTGATGAACAGTTTCAAATGTATCAAAACACCAGATAAATAGTTGAAAAAGTATGTTGAATTTTTAGAACTGTTGTACTGACAAAGAAGCTATTTGGATACAATCCACAGAAACACAGGACACAGTCAGCTACAGTTGAAGTCGGAAGTTTACATACACTTTAGCCAAATACATTTAAACTCAGTTTTTCACAATTCCTGACATTGAATCCTAGTAAAAATACCCTGTCATACACATAGGTCAGTTAGGATCACCACTTTATTTTAAGATGCTAAATGTCAGAATAATATTAAAGAGAATTATTTATTCCAGCTTTTAGTTCTTTCATCACATTCCCAGTGGGTCAGAAGTTTACATACACTTAATTAGTATTCATTGTTTAACTTGGGTCAAACATTGCAGGTAGCCTTCCACAGCCTTCCCACAATAAGTTGGATGAATCTTGACCAATTCCTCCTGACAGAGCTGGTGTAACTGAGTCAGATTTGAAGGCCTCCTTGCTTGCACATGCTTTTTCAGTTCTGCCCACACATGTTCGATAGGATTGAGGTCAGAGCTTTGTGATGGCCACTCCAATACCTTAACTTTGTTGTCCTTAAGCCATTTTGCCACAACTTTGGAAGTATGCTTGGGGTCATTGCCCATTTGGAAGACCCATTTGCAACCAAGCTTTAACTTCCTGACTGATTTCGTGAGATTGCTTCAATATATCCACATAATTTTCCACTTTCATGATGCCATCTATTTTGTGAAGTGCACCAGTCCCTCCTGCAGCAAAGCACCCCCACAACATGATGCTGCCACCCCCGTGCTTCACGGTTGGGATGGTTTTCTTCGGCTTGCAAGCTTCTCCCTTTTTCTTCCAAATAACAATGGTCATTATGGCCAAACAGTTCTATTTGTGTTTCATCAGACCAGAGGACATTTCTCCAAAAAGTACGATCTTTGACCCCATGTGCAGTGTCAAACCATAGTGTGGCTTTTTTATGGTGGTTTTGGAGCAGTGGCTTCTTCCTTGCTGAGCGGCCTTGAGTGGCCTGCAAACAATTGTTGAAAAAATTACTTGTGTCATGCACAAAGTAGATGTCCTAACCGACTTGCTAAAACTATAGTTTGTTAGCAAGACATTTGTGGAGTGGTTGAAAAACGAGTTTTAATGACTCCAACCTAAGTGTATGTAAACTTCCGACTTCAACTGTATTTTCACTTTTTATGATTTTGAGAAAGATAATGGTGCTGTTGCTGAACATTTCCAAATGGCTCCTTTGAAAACCATTGTGGAGATCAGGAGTTGAGTTTTCGAGTTGCTGTGCGTTTTGTTGCCAACCTATTTTGCTACCTGACAACTTTACGGTTTTTACTTTTTAATTACCGTTTATATTTTTGTTTTTTTCCCTCAACTTTTTCACTCCGGACGCTTTATCTGGACACGATTTGTCAGGACCTCCAACAGCCGAAGCTAAGTAGTAACATTAACATGATGCCTTCTAATTGCAGTCGCTGTCCTCTCCTTACGGCGAGGATAGCTGTGCTACAAGCCCAGCTTCAGACGCAATCGTTAGGCAAGGGTAATTTCAGTGTAGGAAAGGATGAAACAGCGTCTGTGCCACCAGTAAGTACAGATAGTAGTATAAATCCCCTGGCACAGTCCCCGCAGCCAAACAACTTTCTCACGGTTTCTGGAAGGAAATGCTGTAGGAACGCTCAACCGGTGTAGCTCATTCAGCCGACAGAAACTTTCAACCGGTTTTCCCCATTAAGCAGCGGGTTGGAGTCAGAGGCCTAGTCTTCTCTGGTCTCTACTCCTCCCGTTACGAGGTCTGAGACGCCGAAGCTTCCCACCATTAGCTCTAACAAATTGAAAACTCTAGTCATTGGCGACTCCATTACCCGCAGTATTAGACTTAAAATGAATCATCCAGCGATCATACACTGTTTACCAGGGGGCAGGGCTACCGACGTTAAGGCTAATCTGAAGATGGTGCTGGCTAAAGCTAAAACTGGCGAGTGTAGAGAGTATAAAGATATTGTTATCCACATTGGCACCAACGATGTTAGGATGAAACAGTCAGAGATCACCAAGCGCAACATAGCTTCTGCGTGTAAATCAGCTAGAAAGATGTGTCGGCATCGAGTAATTGTCTCTGGCCCCCTCCCAGTTAGGGGGAGTGATGAGCTCTACAGCAGTCTCACAACTCAATCGCTGGTTGAAAACTGTTTTCTGCCCCTCCCAAAAGATAGAATTTGTAGATAATTAGCCCTCTTTCTGGGACTCACCCACAAACAGGACCAAGCCTGACCTGCTGAGGAGTGACGGATTCCATCCTAGCTGGAGGGGTGCTCTCATCTTATCTACCAACATAGACAGGGCTCTAACTCCTCTAGCTCCACAATGAAATAGGGTGCAGGCCAGGCGGCTGTGGAGTCTGCCACTAGCACAGTCAGTGTAGTCAGTGTAGTCAGCTCAGCTATCACCATTGAGACCGTGTCTGTGCCTCCACCTAGGTTGGGCATAACTAAATATGGCGCTGTTCGCCTTAGCAATCTCACTAGGATTAAAGACCACCTCCATTCCTGTCATTATTGAAAGAGATCATGATACCTCACATCTCAAAATAGGGCTACTTAATGTTAGATCCCTTACTTCAAAGGCAATTATAGTCAATGAACTAATCACTGATCATAATCTTGATGTGATTGGCCTGACTGAAACATGGCTTAAGCCTGATGGATTTACTGTGTTAAATGAGGCCTCACCTCCTGGCTCCACTAGTGACCATATCCCCCGTGCATCCCGCAAAGGCGGAGGTGTTGCTAACATTTACAATAGCAAATTTCAATTTACAAAAAAAAAAGACGTTTTCGTCTTTTGAGCTTCTAGTCATGAAATCTATGCAGCCTACTCAATCACTTTTTATAGCTACTGTTTACAGGCCTCCTGGGCCATATACAGCATTTCTCACTGAGTTCCCTGAATTCCTATCGGACCTTGTAGTCATAGCAGATAATATTCTAATCTTTGGTGACTTTAATATTCACATGGAAAAGTCCACAGACCCACTCCAAAAGGCTTTCGGAGCCATCATCGACTGGGTTTTGTCCAACATGTCTCTGGACCCACTCACTGTCACAGTCATACGCTGGACCTAGTTTTGTCTCGTGGAATAAATGTTGTGGATCTTAATGTTTTTCCTCATAATCCTGGACTATCGGACAACCATTTTATTACGTTTGCAATTGCAACAAATAATCTGCTCAGACCCCAACCAAGGAACATCAAAAGTCGTGCTATAAATTCACAGACAACACAAAGATTCCTTGATGTCCTTCCAGATTCCCTCTGTCTACCCAAGGACGCCAGAGGACAAAAATCAGTTAACCACCTAACTGAGGAACTCAATTTAACCTTGCGCAATACCTTAGATGCAGTTGCACCCCTAAAAACTAAAAACATTTCTCATAAGAAACTAGCTCCCTGGTACACAGAAAATACCCGAGCTCTGAAGCAAGCTTCCAGAAAATTGGAACGGAAATGCCGCCACACCAAACTGGAGCCCTTACTGCTGCTCGATCATCCTATTTTTGTAACTTAATTGAGGAAAATAAGAACAATCCAAAATTCCTTTTTGATACTGTCACAAAGCTAACTAAAAAGCAGCATTCCCCTGGAGAGGATCACTTTAGCAATGATAAATTCATGAACTTCTTTGAGGAAAATATTATGATTATTAGAAAGCAAATTACGGACTCCTCTTTAAATCTGCGTATTCCTTCAAAGCTCAGTTGTCCTGAGTCTGCACAACTCTGCCAGGACCTAGGATCAAGAGAGACGCTCAAGTGTTTTAGTACTATATCTCTTGACACAATGATGAAAATAATCATGGCCTCTAAACCTTCAAGCTGCATACTGGACCCTATTCCAACTAAACTACTGAAAGAGCTGCTTCCTGTGCTTGGCCCTCCTATGTTGAACATAATAAACGGCTCTCTATCCACCGGATGTGTACCAAACTCACTAAAAGTGGCAGTAATAAAGCCTCTCTTGAAAAAACCAAACCATGACCCAGAAAATATTTAAAAAACTATCGGCCTATATCGAATCTTCCATTCCTCTCAAAAATGTTAGAGAAGGCTGTTGCGCAGCAACTCACTGCCTTCCTGAAGACAAACAATTTATACGAAATGCTTCAGTCTGGTTTTAGACCCAATCATAGCACTGAGACGGCACTTGTGAAGGTGGTCAATTTTAATGGCATCGGACCAAGGCTCTGCATCTGTCCTCGTGCTCCTAGACCTTAGTGCTGCTTTTGATACCATCGATCACCACATTCTTTTGGAGAGATTGGAAACCCAAATTGATCTACACAGACAAATTCTGGCCTGGTTTAGATCTTATCTGTCGGAAAGATATCAGTTTGTCTCTGTGAATGGTTTGTCCTCTGACAAATCAACTGTACATTTCGGTGTTCCTCAAGGTTCCGTTTTAGGACCACTATTGTTTTCACTATATATTTTACCTCTTGGGGATGTTATTCGAAAACATAATGTTAACTTTCACTGCTATGCGGATGACACACAGCTGTACATTTCAATGAAACATGGTGAAGCCCCAAAATTGCCCTTGCTAGAAGCATGTGTTTCAGACATAAGGAAGTGGATGTCTGCAAACTTTCTACTTTTAAACTCGAACAAAACACAGATGCTTGTTCTAGGTCCCAAGAAACAAAGAGATATTCTGTTGAATCTGACAATTAATCTTAATGGTTGTACAGTCGTCTCAAATAAAACTGTGAAGGACCTCGGCGTTACTCTGGACCCTGATCTCTCTTTTGAAGAACATATCAAGACCATTTCAAGGACAGCTTTTTTCCATCTACGTAACATTGCAAAAATCAGAAAGAGAGCTCCATTTTTATGGAACGGTCTGCCAACCCATGTCAGAGACGCAAACTCGGTCTCAACCTTTAAGTCTTTACTGAAGACTCATCTCTTCAGTGGGTCATATGATTGAGTGTAGTCTGGCCCAGGAGCGGGAAGGTGAACGGAAAGGCTCTGGAGCAACGAACCGCCCTTGCTGTCTCTGCCTGGCCGGTTCAGCCTCTTTCCACTGGGATTCTCTGCCTCTAACCCTATTACAGGGGCTGAGTCACTGGCTTACTGGGGCTCTCTCATGCCGTCCCTGGAAGGGGTGCGTCACCTGAGTGAGTTGATTTACTGATGTGGTCATCCTGTCTGGGTTGGCGCCCCCCTTGGGTTGTGCCGTGGTGGAGATCTTTGTGGGCTATACTCAGCCTTGTCTCAGGATGGTAAGTTGGTGGTTGAAGATATCCCTCTAGTGGTGTGGGGGCTGTGCTCTGGCAAAGTGGGTGGGGTTATATCCTTCCTGTTTGGCCCTGTCCGGGGGTGTCCTCGGATGGGGCCACAGTGTCTCCTGACACCTCCTGTCTCAGCCTCCAGTATTTATGCTGCAGTAGTTTATGTGTCGGGGGGCTAGGGTCAGTTTGTTATATCTGGAGTACTTCTCCTGTCCTATTCGGTGTCCTGTGTGAATCTAAGTGTGCGTTCTCTAATTCTCTCCTTCTCTCTTTCTTTCTCTCTCTCGGAGGACCTGAGCCCTAGGACCATGCCCCAGGACTACCTGACATGATGACTCCTTGCTGTCCCCAGTCCACCTGGCCGTGCTGCTGCTCCAGTTTCAACTGTACTGCCTTATTATTATTCGACCATGCTGGTAATTTATGAACATTTCAACATCTTGGCCATGTTCTGTTATAATCTCCACCCGGCACAGCCAGAAGAGGACTGGCCACCCCACATAGCCTGGTTCCTCTCTAGGTTTCTTCCTAGGTTTTGGCCTTTCTAGGGAGTTTTTCCTAGCCACCGTGCTTCTACACCTGCATTGCTTGCTGTTTGGGGTTTTAGGCTGGGTTTCTGTACAGCACTTTGAGATATCAGCTGATGTACGAAGGGCTATATAAATACATTTGATTTGATTTGATTTGATTTGAATTACAATCGTACAGAGACGAGATACACAGGCTCTGATCCATTGACTTGCTCGAACCATACTGTGTGTCCCAAAGCCTTTGTAGACATTGGAGCACTGCAAGATGATGGTATCCCCAGTATGGACCTCCATAGTCTGACACTGAGAAACCAAAGCTGAGACCAAACATGAAACACAGAGAACAAAGTTAGTTATTATTATTGCTGACATCACATGCATATGTTAGAAATCAGGAAGAAGTGCTGCACTGAACATTCTGGTTATACTTGATGGATCCAGTCAATCTTACTCTCAGTCTCCATGTTAGCTTAAACAGTAAGTCGCTTATTTACTTAGTACATAGAGAAGTAGAACTTGTAGGAAGTTTCTGGTCATTCTGTGTGTAGATCTATTCTTCTCTGTATGGTTGTGAATCAGAGAAAGCCTCTTCATTCACGTTGAGATCACAGTGAGATCCAAGGGGATTTTATTGGTAGGGGGAGTGGTAGTATTGGACCACAATGTCTATTTACAGAAAGCAGAATTGACACAGACGTTTTATGTGGAATGTAAAAACAGAAATGTAGCATATTTGTGTTCAATCAAAATGGAAATGGTGTTTGGGTTCGGTTGGGTTCAGGTCAGCGTTTCCTAAACTAAAGGTTGCAACTCCATGTAGTATGTGTAGTGCGTATGTTATCGTTTGTGTGTGTGTGTATGCATGTGTCTGGGCCAATGTATGTGTTGCTTCACAGTCCCCGCTGTTCCATAAGGTGTTTTTTAATCTGTTTTTTAAATCTAATTGTACGGCTTGCGTCAGTTACTTGATGTGGAATATAGTTCCATGTAGTCATGGCTCTATGTAGTATCGTGTGCCTCCCATTGTCTGTTTTGGGCTTGCGGACTGTGAAGAGGGTGTCCGAGTGTCCGAGCTGTGTACCAGTAGTTTAGACAGACAGCTCGGTACATCCAACATGTCAATACCTCTCATAAATAAAAGTAGTGATGAAGTCAATCTCTATTCCACTTTCAGCCAGGAGAGATTGACATGCATATTATTAATATTAGCTCTCTGTGTACATCCAAGGGCCAGCAGTGCTGCCCTGTTCTCAGCCAAGTCCTTTTTTTGTGGCACCTGACCAGACAACTGAACAGTAGTCAAGGTGGGACAAAACTATGGCCTGTAGGACCTGCCTTGTGTTGTTAAGTAGGCAGAGCACTTATCCCCATTTTAGCTATTATTGCGTCAATATATTTTAACCATGACAGTTTAGAGTCTGGTGTTACTCCAAGCAGTTTAGTCATCTCAACTTACTCAATTTCCACATTATTTATTACAAAATTTAGTTGAGGTTTAGGGTTTAGTGAGTGTTTTGTTCCAAATACAATGCTTTTAGTTTTAGAAATATTTTGCGCTAACTTATTCCTTGCCACCCACTCTGAAACTAACTGCAGCTCTTTGTTGAGTGTTGCAGTCATTTCAGTCACTGTAGTAGCTGACGTGTATAGTGTTGAGTCATCCGCATATATAGAAACTCTGGCTTTACTCAAAGTCAGTAGCAAAAAAATGAAAAAAGAATGAGGCCTAAACAGCTACCCTGGGGAATTCCTGATTCTAACTGGATCATTGTTGGGAAAGTTATGATTAAATGACTGAACAAATCATTTAAAATGGAACTGTAACTAAGTAAAACTTATACTCTGTTTTATTATATCTGATTAACAATATGAGTTCATAAGAAGGGATTGTGAGACACGGACAAGGAGTAATTAAAGTTAATGAACACCATTCCAACTAAGAAGAAACTAATGGGTTGTGGACTGTGTAAACACATAAGGTCGTTAGCCTATGGTTGAACCTACGGAACTGAGCTCTGGGGTTTTTAGATAAGACAGTGAGTGCATTCCTAAGTTTTCTGTTAATTAGAACTGTCAACTCAGTGGTGATCGATAATGTTGAGGGGTCAAAAGTTACCTGGGAGTGTGTTAGTAAGTTAGAATGAACTTTTCATCTCACTTTGTCCCGGTCAAGAGGAGGGGATTCTGTTAAAGCAATGAAATGACGTCATGATTTGTATATAAACTGTTGCTCGTGGTGAAATGACAGCACGCTCCGAGAATAAATTCTGTTACCCATTATTGAAAAACTGGCCTCCGTCTATTTAATTATTGTAAACAATAATCTTACAAAATCTTACAAATTCAAAAAAAGGGTTTTCAATTAATGAAAGCACATTGGCATAATGAAATTACAGTAACAATTATATTTGAGAGGCTTCCATTAAAGAACACCCTCTGTGTTCTGTTAGACAAGTAACTCTTTATCTACATTATAGCAGGGGGGTGTAAAGCCATAACCAATACGATTTTCCAGTAGTAGACTACGATCAATAATGTCAAAAGCTGCACTGAAGTCTATCAAGATCAATCATCAGTCATTTGTGTAAGTGCTGTGCATGCTAAAATTCTGTTATCAATTTGTTTACTGTAAAATAGCATTGTATCTGGTCAAACACATTTTTTTCCAGAAGTTTACTAAGGGTTGCTAACCGGCTGATTGTTCAGCTATTTAAGCCAGTAAAGGGGGCTTTCCTATTCTTGGGTATCGGAATGACTTTAGATTTCTTCCAGGCTTGAGGGCACACGCTGTCTAGTAGGCTTAAATTGAAGATGTGGCAAATAGGAGTGGCAATGTCATCTGCTTTTCTCCTCAGTAATTTTCCATCTATATTTTCAGACCCTGGTGGCTTGTCATTGTTGATAGACAACAATAATGTTAATAATGACACAATCAATACAAGAAACACTCCCTGACGTTATTCTGTAACGACATGCGCTGAGAGCCGGGAAGCAAGTGCAAGGAGTGAGTGTTTTAATAAAAAAACGCAACATAACACGAACAACACAGAGCGACTGGGGAAAGAACCAAAGGCAATGACATATATAGGGAAGGTAATAAGGGAAGTGATGTGAGTCAGATGACGCGCAGTTGCGAGTAACGATGGTGCCAGGTGTACACCATAACGAGCAGCCTGGTGACCTAGAGGGAGCACACGTGACATATAATGACAAACACTACTTGTCACTAGTTTATAGATTGTCAAAGGACACATACAGGTGTCTGTAAGCATGGCCGGGTGTGGCTTGATATCATTGGTTAATTTACAGATATAAATAGAACATTTAAAAAAGATCAAAATAACAAGAATCGCTTCAGATCAAAGTCTACGTTGACACCGAATAGAGCAATGGTCTTTAAATATAAGACCCCCCACCAAAAAAAAAAAAAAGTATGAGTACCTAACAGAGATACAATGCTCTGAGATTCATACTTTAAATTCGCGCATGGTTTTTACCCACATCATTTTCACCACAAGGACAAGTTAGAAGATAAACTGCCTTAGTGGAGAATGTGATTGGGGTATCTTTCCCTGTTTGGGGGTGTTTGAAAGATCTACATTTTTAAGTGCCATTGCATTGAGCGCAGCCATTACACTTGTAGTTTCCATCCTGTAGAGGCGCAAATAGACGTTGCACAAAATACCCCTGCACAACATTTATTTGCCACCTACTAGATGGAAGTCTATGCCCCAGTATGTGTTTCAGCCATTTCCAGGGTAGCACTGTGTCTACCATGGAGAAGCACTCCATACTCACAGATCCCCTTAGAGGTACCAATTCTGCCAGCACAGGCTGAGATATAATGGGATACATGGTACCATCTAGAACACACTGGATAGAGGACAAAGTTGGAGATGGAAATATTTGCTCATGGTGTAAATCATTCTGAGGTAAAGGGCTCATGTTTGGCAAAATGATGTAGACATAAATCAATACATTTGAAATGTGCGTAAAAGTTACAGTAAAGCCATGTCAATAAGTTGAGTCAAGGTACAGGACAATGTCATTATCTTACTGTAAATACCTACTGAAACAGAGGAGAAATGGACTAGGAAGTCTAGATATGCACATACAGTAAGTACTTAGTGAGATGCAGAATCCCCATACAGATGAATAGTGGGGTCATCTTGCAGTCCCTCCTGAGTGGTTACTCTCGCCTTCCCTGAACCAAATGGACTGGTGCAGTACTGTCATCAGTAGACTTCTTGCCTGACAGTTACGGAGAAACGAACCTTTTTTCTCTGATTTGTGGGAGATACAACAAATAAAACCCTTCCTGGTAGGTGTGTGAACTGACACTGCACTTCTTACAAAGAGAGCATTTAATGTAAATCATATACAGTTGAAGTCGGAAGTTTACATACACTCCACAAATGTCTTGTTAACAAGCTCTAGTTTTGGCAAGTCGGTTAGGACATCTACTTTTTCCAACAATTGTTTACAGACATATTATTTCACTTATAAGTCACTGTATCACAATTCTAGTGGGTCAGAAGTTTACATACACTAAGTTGACTGTGCCTTAAAACAGCTTGGAAAATTCCAGAAAATGATGGTATGGCTTTAGAAGATTCTGATCGGGTAATTGACATCATTTGAGTCAATTGGACATATACCTGTGGATGTGTTTCAAGGCCTACATTCAAACTAGGTGCCTCTTTGCTTGACATGGGAAAATCAAAATAAATCAGTCAAGACCTCAGAAAAAAATGTGTAGACCTCCACAAGTCTGGTTCATCCTTGGGAGAAATTTCCAAACACCTGAAAGTACCACATTCATCTGTACAAACAATAGTACGCAAGTGTAAACACCATGGGACAACGCAGCCGTCATACAGCTCAGGAAGGCTCAGCTCAGCTCTGTCTCCTAGAGATGAACGTACTTTGGTGTGAAATGTGCAAATCAATCCCAGAACAACAGCAAAGGACCTTGTGAAGATGCTGGAGAAAAGAGGTACAAAAGTATCTATATCCACAGTAAAACGAGTCCTATATCGACATAACCTGAAAGGCTGCTCAGCAATGAAGAAGCCACTACTCCAAAACCGCCATAAAAAAAGCCAGACTACAGTTTGCAACTGCACATGGGGACAAAGATTGTACTTTTTGGAGAAATGTCCTCTGGTCTGATGAAACAAAAGTAGAACAGTTTGGCCATAATGACCATCATTATGTTTGGAGGACAAAGGGGGAGGCTTGCAAGCCGAAGAACACCATCCCAACCGTGAAGCACGGGGGTGGCAGCATCATGTTGTGGAGGTGCTTTGTTGCAGGAGGGACTGGTGCACTTCACAAAATAGATGGCAACACGAGGGGGAAAAAAGCAACATCTCAAGACATCAGTCAGGAAGTTAAAGCTTGGTTGCAAATGGGTCTTCCAAGTCAACAATGACCCCAAGCATACTTTCAAAGTTGTGGCAAAATGGCTTAAGGACAGCCAAGTCAAGGTACTGGAGTGGCTATCACAAAGCCCTGACCTCAATCCTATAGAACATTTGTGGGCAGAACTGAAAAAGCATGTGCGAGCAAGAAGGCATACAAACCTGACTCAGTTACACCAGCTCCTTCAGGAGGAATGGGCCAAAATTCACCCAATGTATTGTGGGAAGCTTGTGGAAGGCTACCTGAAACGTTTGACCCAAGTTAAACAATTTAAAGGCAATGCTACCAAATACTAATTGAGTGTATGTAAACTTCTGACCCACTGGGAATGTGATGAAAGAACTAAAAGCTGGAATAAATCATTCTCTCTGCTATTATTCTGACATTTCACATATTTTTTTCAATTTAAAGTTTTATGAAGTTTTCTTGTTTTTCAAATCAACCAACAACACATTGCACATTCACAGATGTGACAGGCTATAAAATAAATAAAATTAAAAAAAGAATAATAAAAATAATAAATAATAGTTATTTATATATATATATATATATATATATATATATATATATATATGTATATATATATACACATATACATACACACATACATACACACATACATACACATACACACACATATCCTACATACAGTGGAGCAAAAAGGTATTTAGTCAGCCACCAATTGTGCAAGTTCTCCCACTTAAAAAGATTAAAGAGGCCTGTAATTTTTATCATATTTACACTTCAACTACGACAGACAATATGATTTAAAAAATCCAGAAAATCACATTTACTACACATCCCGAGTGTAGTCCAAAATCAGTTTGACTTAGGCTGCTTTAAGTTGACTCCAGGAGGTGCTGTCTGGGGATTGTTTATGTACTTATTCACAGCATTCCAGCTCCCTCTCGAGATCTAGCCTGTGTGCTTTCATTGCTTTTTTCTTAGAGGAAGCATATGCAACTATATGACCTCTTAGTGTGGCTTTAGCAGCGTCCACATTGTGGCCGGAGAAACAGGAGAATCTTTGTTGTCTTGTGTGTAGTTGTCTATCCATGTAGTTACAAATGTATGGAACGCTTCGTTTGATAACTAGGAGGTGTTGAATTTCCGGCTCTTTGACCTCGGGATGTTTGTGCAGAGGTCAAAGCGGAGGTGGACAAAGGCGTGATCTGAACGTGCTATGCGTCCGATTGTACACGTGGCTGAATTGATTAAACTCTTTTGGATAAAAATGTAATCTATACGGGAGTAGGTGTTATGGACATTAGAGTAATATGTATAGTCCATAGATGAGCTATTAGTCTTTCTCCAGATATCTATCAGTCCCATCTCTTTAGTAAGAGAGTTCAACATCTTTGCAGATCTCGGATTTGTGGAGGGTACTTGAGATGATTTGTCTAGGGTTGGGTTAAGGGTACAATCAGCCACCACGCCAAAGGAAACACAATACTCATTGAACAGGGTTATCATTTTTGACATGAAAGCAGGAGTATCTGTGTTAAGGGCGTATAAATTTAAGATAGTAATTAGTTGACCATGAAGTGACACAGTTATCAAAATAAATCTCCCCTCCAGATCAGATATGTTTTTGGCATTTATGAATGGAACATTCTTATAGATAAGTATGGCTGTACCTCTACTGTTTGATTTGAAAGATGAGAAATACACCTCTCCCACCCAAGCTCTGCGGAGTTTGGCAAGTTCGGCATCACAGAGGTGTGTCTCTTGTAATTTTTTAGATCACATAGTATCCTTTTCCGTTTTATTGCATGCCCTACACCATGGCAGTTCCATGTCAATAGATTTAAGGTGCTAGTCATCGTCATCGAACAGTAATCGCACTTTAGTGCAAGTCATCTCTGGGTAAAAGTGGATAATAGTTACAGCTGCGTTCACATAAAATTAAAATAAATGGTGTACATAAAATATTGTACACCATTTGTCTTTCAAAAAAACTTTTTGCCTCTTCTGGAGTGTCGCAGGGCTTGTTGGTGAAGAATCCTGAGCTCGTTTGGGTATTTGAATCCAGATGGGTTACTCCAACCGCTGTCGTTCTGTGACAACACAGAGGCGGATGCAAGATGCAAGCAACGATGGTTTAATGAATACAGTTTACAACAGCAACAGGACAGACAGACTGTACTCAGACGGAATCCGACCCAGGGACTAGGGCGCATCTTCCAATGATAGCGTGCTGAGAAATCCAGGGGAGTGTGTCCGGATGGGTAGGAAGGAGCACAGCAGATAATCCACACAAGGGCGGCGAGAGAAGAGCACAGACACACGACACAACCTCAGGGAAGTAACAACGATCTGACAACAAGAAACACTGGTTACAGAACATATAAAGGGAAGATAAGTGGTTCCAGCTGGCGCAGACAATCAGGCCGAGATTGGGAACCACGCCCACACAAACACGAGAGAGAGAGAGAGAGAGAAAGAGAAAGAGAGAGGGAGGCAGTGGATTCATGAACCGTGACATATACATATGAGATGAACAATGTAGGGTATGTAAACATTATATTAGGTAGCATTGTTTAACCAGTTCATCCTATGGGGGCGCTGTGTCATTATTGGATAAAAAGACGTGCCCGTTTTAAGTGCAATATTTTGTCACAAAAAGATGCTTGACTATGCATATAATTGATAGCTTTGGAAAGAAAACACTCTGACGTTTCCAGAACTGCAAAGATATTATCTGTGAGTGCCCTAGAACAGAAGCTTCAGGCAAAACCAAGATGAAACTGCAACCAGGAAATGAGCAGGATTTCTGAGGCTCTGTTTTTCATTATCTCCTTATATGGCTGTGAATGCGACAGGAATGAGCCTGCCCTATCTATCGTTTCCCCAAGGTGTCTGCGGCATTTTGACGTATTTGACGTATTTGTAGGCATATAATGATAGGAAGATTGACCATAGGAGACTACATTTGCCAAGTGTCCGCACGGTGTCCTGCGTGGAAATTGGTGCGCAAAACTCAGCTGCTGGTATTTTTCCATGGGATTCTGAGATGAAAGCAGGCTTCCACGAACGGCATATCAATGAAGAGATATGTGAAAAACACCTTGAGGATTGATTCTAAACAACGTTTGCCATGTTTCGGTCGATATTATGGAGTTAATTTGGAAAAAAGTTCGACGTTTTGGTGACTGAATTTTCGGTTCGTTTTCGGTAGCCAAATGTGATGTACAAAACGGAGCGATTTGTCCTACACAAAGAATCTTTCAGGAAAAACTGGACATCTGCTATGTAACTGAGAATCTCCTCATTGAAAACATTCGAAGTTCTTCAAAGGTAAATTATTTTATTTGATTGCTTTTCTGGTTTTTGTGAAAATGTTGCGTGCTAAATGCTACGCTAAATGCTAAGCTAGCTATCAATACTCTTACACAAATGCTTGATTTTCTATGGTTCAAAAGCATATTTTGAAAATCTGAGATGTGTGGTGTCAGGAAAATAACCTCACACTCAACGTCAACAAAACTAAGGAGATGATTGTGGACTTCAGGAAACAGCAGAGGGAACACCCCCCTATCCACATCGATGGAACAGTAGTGGAGATGGTAGCAAGTTTTAAGTTCCTCGGCATACACATCACAGACAAACTGAATTGGTCCACTCACACTGATAGCGTCGTGAAGCGTCTGTAGCTCAGTTGGTAGAGCATGGCGCTTGTAACGCCAGGGTAGTGGGTTCGATCCCCGGGACCACCCATACGTAGAATGTATGCACACATGACTGTAAGTCGCTTTGGATAAAAGCTTCTGCTAAATTGCAAATATTATTATTATTATATTATAATATTAAGAAGGCGCAGCAGCGCCTCTTCAACCTCAGGAGGCTGAAGAAATTCGGCTTGTCACCAAAAGCACTCACAAACTTCTACAGATGCACAATCGAGAGCATCCTGGCGGGCTGTATCACCGCCTGGTACGGCAACTGCTCCGCCCTCAACCGTGAGGCTCTTCAGAGGGTAGTGAGGTCTGCACAACGCATCACCGGGGGCAAACTACCTGCCCTCCAGGACACCTACACCACCCGATGTTACAGGAAGGCCATAAAGATCATCAAGGACATCAACCACTGGAGCCACTGCCTGTTCACCCCGCTATCATCCAGAAGGCGAGGTCAGTACAGGTGCATCAAAGCTGGGACCGAGAGACTGAAAAACAGCTTCTATCTCAAGGCCATCAGACTGTTAAACAGCCACCACTAACATTGAGTGGCTGCTGCCAACACACTGACCCAACTCTAGCCACTTTAATAATGGGAATTGATGGGAAATGATGTAAAATATATCACTAGCCACTTTAACTTCTTGATCCTACCCATCCCGGATCCGGGATCGTGAATACACCCTCAGGCTCATTACCATAACGCAACGTTAACGATTTCTAAAAATCGCAAAATAAATGAAATAAATATGCCTGTCCTCAAGCTTATCCTTTTCTTAACAATCCTGTCATCTCAGATTTTCAAAATATGCTTTAGAACCAGAGAAAAACAATAATTTGTGTAAGAGTGGTGATAGCTAGCTTAGCATTTAGCGTTAGCATTTAGCACGCAACATTCACAAAAACCAGCAAAGGGATCAAATAAAATAATTTACCTTTGAAGAACTTCAGATGTTTCAATGAGGAGACTCTCAGTTACATAGCAGATGTCCAGTTTTTCCTGAAAGATGCTTGTGTAGGACACAACGTTCCGTTTTGTTACTATGCATTTGGCTACCGAAACTAACCGAAAATTCAGTCACCTAAACGTCAAACTTTTTCCGAATTAACTCCATAATATCGACTGAAACATGGAAAACGTTGTTTGAATCAATCCTCAAGGTGTTTTGTCATATATCTCTTCATTGAAATGCCAGTCCTAGAAGCGTGCATTCTTCTCTGATTCGGATGGAAAAATACTGGGACCTGACTTTTGCGCACCAATTTCCACGCAGACACCATGCGGGACACTTGGTAATTGTAGGCTCTTATGGCCAATCTTCCAATGATATGCCTACAAATACGTCACAATGCTGCAGACACCTGGGGGAAACGATAGGAAGTGTCCGTTCATTCCTGTCGCATTCACAGCCATATAAGGAGATCATGGAAAACGTGCCTTCAGAAATCCTGTTGATTTCCTGGTCACTCAAACATCTTGGTTTTGCCTGTAGATATTGTTCTATGGCACTCACAGTGAAAATCTTTGCAGTTCTGGAAACGTCAGAGTGTCTTCTTTCCAAAACTATCAATTCCAAGCATAGTCGAGCATCTTTTCGTGACAAAATATTGCGCTAAAAACGGGCACGTCTTTTTATCCAAAAATGAAATACTGCCCCTATAGGTCTAACAGGTTGAGTTCTGTACGTTGGGATCTCAACTCAGAAAGGATGTCTTCGACAGAGTGCAAGGTTGGCATTCGTTGGGCCTCGGGGGGGGGAACAGGTCCTCTTGCTCCTGGCTAATGGCGCTATCTTTTTCATAAAGGTGTGATCCTAACTGACCTAAGAAAGGACATTTTTACTGGGATTATATGTCAGGAATTGTAAAAAAAAACTGAGTATAAATGTACTTGACTAAGGTGTATGTAAAATTCCGACTTCAACTGTACATGTATATCTATGCGGTATGTGGAGTCAGAGAGATTCTCACGGTCTGCGAGAACCAGGTTTTACATCAAATTTGTACATCAACAAGACAAAACATAACTAAAAAGCGGTTAAATAAAAAGGCACTGCTATTCCTTTTAATCACATTGTATATGTGGTCGCAGAGATTTACTGTAGACAGAGAATAGAGATGTACAGAACGTAAAAATGTATGGTTTATTATGTTAAAAACACATAGTAATAGAGCGAAAATGGGATTCTCTATCATATGATTTCTTACAATAACAAGCTGTAAAAAGTGAAGCTATTTAAGACGTCACATGATCTTTATATACATCTAGCATACAGACCATGTTAAAACAACAGTTTATTTGTTACATTGAAAATTCCATAGTAATTTTTGGTACTAAAAGCAGTTTTATTATGCTACAAATAGTCAAACTTATTTTTGTAGTCTGTGACACTGGTGATATATTTCACTGCTGCTGAAGGTATCTGACATCAGAGTACACTGCATCCTCTCTGCTGGTCTTCTCTCTCACTGTTCTAGAGGAGGACTTCTTCTTGGGGGTGAAACTGACAGCTGCATAGTTCAACACGTCACTTTCTTGATTCTGAGGGGGTGGAGCCATGAGAAAATACATTATGATGACAGCATGAACTACTATATAATGTTTCTATTCTCCTCTACAACACTCTACAAAAGACATGACTGTTCAGACTGTACACCCACTACAATGACCTGACAGTCAGTGGAACAGAGACAGAAGTTCCAAAATCAACAACGATCACAAAGATTAGAAGGCTTCATCTAGTACAGTGACGTATTACGTCCAAAAAAGCTTAATAACATAAAATGCACAAATAAGCTGACTTCTAGCTGTAAGGAAAGTTAAATGGCAGTTTCTTGTAAAAACTAAAAACATACTATATTTATAAATGTTGACACATTTACCTGATTGCCCTGGGACGTTGGGACATCAGTCCTCCCTTCATAGAGATTGAAATAGAGGAAGGCCAGCTATTATTTTTTATGACAATCCCATCTCTTTTTAACCTCATGCAGTTAATTAACAATGCTTATATGATGGACATTGAACTGATATTTACAGAATGTACATTGCATAGAGATGCATGAAACATTAGATACATCAGTTGTATCATTAGATATATTGTATACATTAGATATAAAGTAATACCTCTGCTGTCTCTGTTCTGAGTCTTGCACAGCGCCCAGACCAGTAGAAGGGTCACTATCCCCAGAACGATGTTGGAGACGACCAAGGCCAGAACAGTAGGACTCAGATCAAATGGAGAGTCATGTTCTGGAACTGTGGAAACGGTATCAGAGAACTCATATTGTATTCATGAACACTTAGGAAGATCATCAAACAGTAAAATATGGAATCAAAAGCTAATGGTGATATTGTATAGCTTGTTGAGACAATATAATGAGGTAATTTGGAGGTAGGCTGTTTGCATGAAGATACAGTATTGTTGGGGATATTTACGGATTAAATGGGATTTACCTTGAATGTCCAGCTTGGTCCCGTTTCCAAACAGAATCTCCCCACATGAGGCCACAGCACAGTAGTAAGTCCCAGCATCAGAGAGGCTGAGGTTCCTCTTGGGGAGGTTGTGGACACAGCTCTGTGTAGGAGACCCAGCCTCAGGGCTCTTCTCACACTGATCACTCCTGTCTCCATGGGTGTAAATGATTCCTGGAAGGGATTCTCCTGAGCCATGTCTGAACCAATAGACCCTGTGGTCTCCTACATAGGTCTCAGTGTGAATTGTACAGTTCAGAGTCACAGAGTCTCCTGGCTGGACTGACTCAGACCCAGGCTGCTGGAGCACAGATATGTTTCTGGACCCTGAACCTGACAAGAAGATCAATAAACCCATTGCATCTCTAGAATATTACTGTCGACTATGTTCAAACTCAACATTTTCTAAAAAAAAATCTAATCTGATTAGGATATTAACTCATATTTTCACCATATATCTGTAAGTTTACCTTTTACTAAGAGAATGGCTCCTTCTCCCAACTCCACCTTGTTGCCATAAGCGCTTCCACAGTAGTATGTGCCTGAATCAGAGAGCTGCATGTCTGAGATCTTTAGGTGGTTCTTTTCTTGGCCGTTTTCCACTGAGAAGCGAGGGTTATCCTTAAACTCATGGTAAAAGGTTGCGTTCCTGTCAAACTTATAGACAGTTGAGCAGAGTTGAAGCTTATCTCCAAAGGGTTGCTTGTACCAGGAGAAATGCATGGCTATGTGGCCTTTATAGAAGCAGTGCACAATCACTGTGTCTCCAACGTTGGCTGATATGTAAGCACTGTCCTGAAGTATGGATGAGGATTCAGTACCAGCTACCACATCTATTATAGAACATGAACAATGCAGTATATTTGCTGTTACTTACCCCAAATACAACTTAGAATATTCAAAGTGTCTGTAAAGTATTACATGTGATATCTCAAGCATCCAAATCAAGGGCGAACATGTCAAAAGCAGAGAAATATAAAAGTTGGACTTACCCATCTCTACAAGAAGTGGAAATATCAGACAAAGTGTCATCCTCTTTGAAGTTGTCATCCTCCTCACAACTTGTCTTGAGTGGAAAAAGTCCACCTATGTAGACAACACTTCAACAATGGAGTTACAGGTGATTGGTCGAACTGGACGCATCATTTTTGTTGACGCCTTATTCAGGAAGGACAATCTTCTTCACATTGTACAGAGTCACAGGCTGGACTGAATCAGACATACAAAGAGTGTATTATATTCTTATCATTATAGATTTAGTAAAAATGCTGTATTAATCATTCAAATTTGCCCTCATTCTTAATCACTACATCTACTGTTGTCTACGTCAAGAGACCCATAGTTGTGAATTTGTTGGGAGCATTCATAGAATGACACTGTCATCCACTACGACTTCTATCACCACACAGTCACTTCACCTCACTAAAAAACATCAATATCAATGGAAAAAAGTCTCTAATTCAGAATGTACACTAATTTGGATTGGATGGGTTGAATCCATTCCCATGATGTTGTTATTGAGGAGAGAGATTCCTCTAGGCCTATAGGTGATGAAAATACTTCACTAAACTGGGTTTTTTTGACTACAGATCTAGAACTACAGATCTAGTTGAAATAACCGAAAAAGTAGTCTTTTGTTTTGTCTTTTTTCACAGATTTCAGTCGACTATGTATAGAACAGCTGCCTCATCAAAAGAGTTGGTTTACTGTTGTTAAAATGGTCAACTTGAAGAGCAAGTAGTATAGTATACAGTATGAGAGAGCTAAGAGTTCTGAGACATCCGGCTGAAAACCACAGAAAGAAAGAAACAGAGAAAGAGAGAGAGAGAGAGAGAGAGAGGGACAGAGAGAGAAAGAGAAAGAGAGAGCAAGAGAGAGAGAGAGAAAAAGAAAGAAGAGAGGGGGAGACAGAGGAGAATCAGAGAGAGATTGGAGGGAGAAGTAGAGAGAGAGAGATCAGAGAGAGAGAGGAGAGAAAGAGAAGAGCAGAGAAAAAGAGAGGGAGCAGAGGGTCCTGTGTACAAAGCCAACAGGCCCTAACAAAGCTCAGATACATCCTCATCTCGTGTTCATCACAAACCACAGAGTAACTGTAAATATGTTGCTGTGTGTTTGAGGGTGTGTTAGTGGCATGAGAACGGTTTAACACTACAAATTAAAGCTGTAATTTGTCACTTTATTTGGCGACCTGACCAAATTCACATAGACATGTGAGTTATAGGTCTGTCATTTTCATTGCAAGCAAGTCTATGAAGCGGTAGTTCTGTTCTAAGTGCGCTATTTCTATGCTTCCCATTCTTAACGCAACAATGTGTAACTTTCGTGCGACCCAACCAAATTCACATCGAAATTTGAGTTATAGATCTTTCTTTACTGACATTTTCAACCTGTCCCTGGACAAGTCTGTAATACCTACATGTTTCAAGCAGAACACCATAGTCCCTATGCCCAATAACTCCATGTTAACCTGCCTAAATGACTACTAACCCGTAGCACTCACGTCTGTGGCCATGAAGTGCTTTGAAAGGCTGGTCATGGCTCACATCAACACCATCTTCCCAGAAATCCTAGAACCACTCGAATTTGCATACCGCCCCAAATGATCCACAGATGACACAATCTCTATTCCACTCAGCATTGCCCTTTCCCACCTGGACAAAATGAATACCTATGTGAGAATGCTGTTCATTGACTACAGCTCAGCGTTCAACACCATATTGCCCTCAAATCTCATCACTAAGCTAAGGACTCTGGGACTAAACACCTCCCTCTGCAACTGGATCCTGGACTTCCTGATGGGCCGCCCCCAGGTGGCAAGGGTAGAAAACAACACATCTGCCCCGCTGATCCTAAACATGGGGGCCACTCAGGGGTGCGTGCTTAGTCCCCTCCTGTACTCCCTGTTTACCCATGACTGCTTGGCCAACCATGACTCCAACACCATCATTAAGTTTGCCAATGACACAACAGTGGTAGGCCTGATCACCGACAATGTTGAGATAACCTATAGGGAGGAGGTCATAGACCAGGAAGTGTGGTGCCAGGACAACAACCTCTCCCTCAACGTGATCAAGACAAAGGAGATGATGGTGGACTACAGGTAAAGGAGGGCCAAGCATGCCCCCATTCTCATCGACAGGGCAGTAGTGGAGCAGGTTGAGAGCTTCAAGTTCCTTGTTGGTGAAGGGCTTGTGAGTAAGCATTTCACTGTTGTATTTGGCGCATGTGACAAATAAAAATATATTTGATTTGATTAGTTCTCAATTAACGCAAGTCTAAGAAATGGTAGACCTGTTCTATGGTCTATATTTCTAAGCTTCCCGTTCTTAAGTCTAGTTTTTGCGTATTTTTCTTTTGTTTTGTACACCAGCTTTAAACAGCTGAAAATACAATATTTGCGGTTATTGAAAAGATATTTGAAATGAGTTTAGATGGTACAATGATTCTCTAGACATGCATTGATGGCTTTGTCACATAAACTGAAAGTAGGTGAACTATTAGAATTTTAGCAACCAGGAAATGGCATAGTGATTTCTGCATATTGCACCTTTAAAGATCCTGAGTTTGGCCTTAATAAATACATTCAACTTCCTTTGTCTTGACTGCTGTTAAATGCTTTATTCATCTTATCACAAGCAAGTCCATTTAAAATGAGTTTGGCAGAGAAGCAATGCACTTAATTCAAGTAGCTACAGTAATTATATGTTACAGTAATTCAGATAATAATGTTAATAAAGGGAGAGTTGATAAAAAGAGAATTCATTGGACTGTTTCATGCATCCAGTTCTACTGTCTGATCCCAGCATACACCACTGTCTCCATGTGACCTCTCTGTCTTCTAGACCTGTTCTTCTTGTTGCTCAGATTCAGAGCTACGTAATGGAGACTGTCTCCGTCTGGGTCCTGTGAGAAACAATTACAAAGGGGGAGGGGGAAATAATTCCATATGTTATTATTCAATATAAACATCTTCATACATATTTTTATGGTCATTCAAATTGTAAGGAATTCTACTTACCCCTGCATCTGTAGAAGAGACTACTGGACATGGTGTCAGAGAGACGGATCCTGAAAAGAAACACCTCAAAGATCAAGATGCAACTCCTTCTTCCCATGCAGATACATCTGTAGACGGTAATGTTAAAGAAGAGCAACTTCTAAAAGGTTGTCACTTACCTCTGCACTGCAGACACTTTCTCTGGTTCATCTTGTACATGATGCAAGCAAGGACAATGATCAGGATTAACGAGAAAGCCAATCCTACACCCAGGCAGTACACCAAGAGAAGAAGATCTGCCCTATTGCCTGTGAACATTCAAATATTGATAAAGGACACTCAGAATAGCAAGTAAATTAATATTCTACACTGTAGATTAGTAAAATATATCAAAAGTTGCAAGCAGTATCACCTACCTTGAATGTCCAGCTTGGTCCCGTTCCCAAACAGTATCTCCCCACATGAGGCCACAGCACAGTAGTAAGTCCCAGCATCAGAGAGGCTGAGGTTCCTCTTGGGGAGGTTGTAGACACAGCTCTGTGTAGGAGTCCCAGCCTCAGGGCTCTTCTCACACTGATCAGTCCTGTCTCCATGGGTGTAAATGATTCCTGGATGGGATTCTCCTGAGCCATGTCTGAACCAATAGACACTGTGTTCTCCTGCACAGGTCTCAGTGTGTACTGTACAGTTCAGAGCCACAGAGTCTCCTAGCTGGACTGACTCAGACACAGGCTGCTGGAGCACAGTCATGTGTCTTGACCCTGAACCTGACAAGAGGATTTATAAGTCAGTAAATCAGTTCCCAATGTTGTGTCCCAAGTTAACATTGTTGAAATCATACACAGTTATATCTGATTATGCAAATACAGCATAATT
Source organism: Oncorhynchus keta (assembly GCF_023373465.1). NCBI lineage: Eukaryota > Metazoa > Chordata > Actinopteri > Salmoniformes > Salmonidae > Oncorhynchus > Oncorhynchus keta. The sequence goes on along the minus strand of NC_068433.1, from coordinate 21,467,328 downwards.
AAGCCATTGTATCCAAAATGTAATGTGGAAAAATCCCTTAACATTATAAGTTCAGAAAATGAGTTACTATTTCCTTTGTTTGTAAATACAGATGTTGTACCTTTCACAGTGAGAATGACTCCTGCTCCAAACTCCACCTGGTTGGCATACGAGTTCCCACAGTAATATGTGGCTGAATCAGAGAGCTGCATGTCTGAGATCTTTAGGTGATTCATTCCTTCACCGCTTTGCAATGAGAAGCGAGTGTTACCCTTAAATTCATGGTAAAATGTTGCATTCTTGTTATACTTGTAAAAGACTGATAAGAGTTGAGGATTGTCACCCAATGTTTGCTTGTACCACATAAAGTACAGTGCCAGGTTGCCTTTATAGAAGCAGTGCAAAGTCACAGTCTCTCCAACATTGGCTGTAACAAGATGAATTTCCGAGGATTGTGCAGCAGCTAGAATACACACAGAGACATGATCCATTACTTACACAAGTCCTTAATATACCCCAAAAATACCTATATGAATTGCATCAATTAAGTACCTGAGTCTACATCCCTTAAGCAGAGAAATATCAAAGTTGGACTTACCCATCTCTACAAGAAGTGCCAGTATCAGACACAGTGCTATCATCTTTGACGATGTCCTCTTCACAACCTGTGTGTTGAGTGGAAAAAGTCCACCTACTGTATGTAGACAACACTTCAACTATGGGGTTATTGGTGATTGGTCGAACTGGACGCGTCATTTTTGTTAACACCTTATTCAGCCAACCATGGTCTTCGTAACTGAAAATCACTCATATAATCCATGCAAAGTGAACCAATGCTTACTGTGTAGGATATTGTGTAGAGGGTGGGTAAAGCATATACACTTTGTGGTGTCTAGATGATAATTATATATATTTTTTCAACTTTGTATAGTTTGCTATTTAGGCTCCAGCTGAATCAAAGATGTCCAATACCGAGGCAGTGTTTAAAGAGAATATATGAATATCCTTAATTTAATTGGGTGAAAAGTATAATGTTATCTGGTAAGTATGCAGTACATTTTCAAGCATACATTACACATACATATACCTGTATCCTCTTGTTATTAAACTCAGTTGTGTGCCTTAGATCGATTTAGCCCCTCCCCATGCAACAGTTACAGGCAGTACTCCTGATGACCTATAGGGATAGAACATATCCTGACATGTAGGGTGAACAGGGGTGGATGAGCATTACTGTGAGGCTATGTCAAGGAAACACCTACAGAATGAAAGTCAGTCTCATCTCTGTCATTCAGGTACTAACTCAAGTGTAGGCTACTAGTTGAGTGTTTAGTAGGGGTGTACCTAATGGATAGGCCTCTTCACTGTAGCCTAGTATACATTAACAAAAACAATTAACTCAGTCAACAAATGATTGTAGTTTTAATTAATTTAACCTATGACCTTGTAAGTGACAAGATATAGGCTACATGACATACAGTATATAAGTGGACTATGTTGCTTATTGTCATGGTTGTGAACAACAATGAAAGAATGAGAGAAAACAGTGACACCACATAGACATCCTGCTGAAAACCACATAGAGGCACAGAGTGTGTAAAAGGCCAGCAGGCCTGTCCAAAGCGTAGAGACGGCCTTGTTTTGTGTTCACAGCAGACCGCAGTGTGTAGGTACCTGTGAACATCTCGCTGTGTGGGTGTATGCATGGGTGGGTTTAGCATTTATCAGTAGGTTGGGTCTGCAGAAGCCCTCTGCACACATTCATACAGACATACTGTATGTACAGACCAGAGGAGAAGGGACAAGTCTATTTTAGTCAGTATCAGTTGTTTAAATGGATATTTATAAATGCTATAAGAAGCAGCATATACAGGGAATTTCAGAAGAGCAATTTAACCAACTGACATCCAACTTTTTAAACGAGGTCACAGGCCATTAATTAAAGAAAATGCAATATGAAACAACTCAGCAATCTCAACAAATACACATTTTCAATACATAGTGATGATATTTCCGACTTTTACTGCAAAAGTCCATCGACATTGTCTTAGATTGATGTATTTCCTGGTGGTGTAGATGATGATGAAGATGGTCAGACAGCAGAGGAGAACTCCAGTTCTTATGATGGAGAGAAGGACCAGGATTCTCATCTGTGGATCATCAGAGTGACCACACTCAACATCCAGCTTGATCCCATTCCCAAACAGAGCTCCCCACGAGGCCACAGCACAGAAGTATGTCCCAGCATCAGAGAGCCTTACCCATCTCTACAAGAAATGCCAGTATCAGACACAGTGCCATCATCTTTGAAGATGTCCTCTTCACAACCTGTGTATCGAGTGGAAAAAGTCCACCCATGTAGACAACACTTCTACTATGGGGTTATTGGTGATTGGTCGAACTGGACACGTCATTTTTGTGAACACCTTATTCAGGTGTGTAGAGGGTGCATGTAGAGGGTGCATGTAGAGGGTGCATGTAGAGGGTGCGTGTTTTGTGCTCACAGCAGACCGCAGTGTATTATAGATGTATTCTCATAACTCAGGACCCATAGTTGAAGAAACCCTGCACAGTTTAGGGTTTGAAAAATGGTTTGTATTCTTTACATACTTTGCACATATAAATGAGCAGAGAGACTGAGAGAGGAGAAAAGATCTGAAATGAGATAGATTAAAAATGAGTAGAGAGACTTTGAGATATAAAGAGCAGAGAGAGAGAGAGAGAGCACATAAGGGACATTTCACCCCCCAGTGTCAGTCTATGAGAGACACAGTGATGTTCACCTCAGCAGGTCTCACTTTACACTGAGCTGCTCCTTCCTGTCACTCACACCACAGGAAGTCATGTGTACCTTCACTGGCCCCTCCTCTACTTCAGACCTCAATCATATTCTCCTTATAAGGGGCTTCTCGGAATAGGGGGCTGTGACCAGTGCAAAGCCAAGACAGGAAATACTATGGGGGGAATAACATCATGATAAAGGCAATTTTGGTTTAACTCTTTATTTGTCTTTAGAAGTGATCAGTATAATGCAATTGTCTACTGTTGGGTTCTTTGCCCCTCATGGTCACCCAATATAAAAATGGCCAAATCACTGACATACACACAACAGAGATCTAAGTTAAGAGAGGCCAAAAGAGGCAACTACTCCTCTGCCGCCATTAAACAGTTGTTACTTCACTGGGTCTCAACCCCGCCCTGTGCAACTGGGTCCTGGACTTCCTGACGGGCCGCTCCCAGGTGGTGAAGGTAGAAAACAACATTTCCACTTTGCTGATCCTTAAAACTGGTCCCCACAAATGTATGTGCTCAGCCCCCTCCTGTACTCCATGTTCATCCAAGACTGTGTGGCCATGCACGCCTCCATCTCAATCATGAAGTTTGCAGATGACAATAACAGTAGTGGGCTTAATTACCAACAACAACGAGATATCCTATAGGGAGGAGGTGGGGGCACTCGGAGTGTGGTGTCAGGAAAACAACCTCTCACTCAACATCAACAAAACAAAGGAGATTATCGTGGACTTCAGGAAACAGCAGAGGGAGCACCCCCCTATCCACATTGACGGGACAGCAGTGGAGAAGGTGGAAAGTTCCTCTGCATACACATCACGGACAAACTGAAATGGTCCACACACACAGACAGTGTGGTGAAGAATGCGCAACAGCGCCTCTTCAACCTCAGGAAGCTGAATAAATTTGGCTTGTCACCTAAAACCCTCACAAACTTTTACAGATGCACAACTGAGAACATCCTGTCGGGCTGTATCACCGCCTGGTACGGCAACTGCACCCCAACAACCGCAGGGCTGTCCAAAGGGTGGTGCAGTCTGCACATCGCATCACCGGGAGCAAATTACCCGCCCTCCAGGACACCTACAGCACCCGATGTCACAGGAAGGCCCAAAAGATCATCAAGGACAACAACCACCAGTGCCACTGCCTGTTTACCCCGTTACCATCCAGAGGCCGAGGTCAGTCCAGGTGCATCAAAGCTGGGACCGAGATACTGAAAAACAGCTTCTATCAGACTGTTAAACAGCCATCACTAACACAGAGAGGCTGCTGCCTACATACAGACTTGAAATCATTGACCTCGTTAATAAATGGATCACTAGTCACTTGCATTACTCATCTCATTGTATTTAATACAATCAATTGCATTTTCTCTATTCCGCTCGGTCATCGCTCATCCGTATATTTATATGTATATATTCTTATTCCATCCCTTTACTTAGATTTGTGTGTATTAGGTACAGTAGTTGTTGTGAAATTGTTAGATTACTTGTTAGATATTGCTGCACTGTCAAAGCTAGAAGCACAAGCATTTCGCTACACTTACAATAACATCAGCTTACCATGTGTATGTGGCCAATGAAATGTGATTTGATTTGATGTGATTTGATTTCTAACTCCTCCTCTCTAACCACACCCTGTACCACTGAGCTGTGTGGCCTAACTACTTTGCAGAAGGCTACAGTAGGCCTAAGGTACAACTAACAAAGTAACACTACAGAGATTGTTTTATGTTTCAATAGATTTAACTTAACTACACAGATACAATACAGCAAGATTTAAACTTGTATTCTAAGATATGGCAAATCAATGTATTCAACTAATTGTCCTCCTCTTCCATCCTCCTCCACTTTATCATCTTGTAGCAGCATACACTACATGGGGGTCCAGCTCCTTCTCTCTTCTCCTCTCCATCATCCTCTTCTTGGATGTGAAATTCAGGGCGGCATAATTCAATGCATCTGGATCGTGGTTTTGTAGATTTGCAAACACCATGACATAACCAAGATATGTTATTTCCACGATTTCTGAACTGCTAATATTTCAGTATTTAATCATGCAGTATTTACCTGATCATTGTGTGATTGCCTTTGAGAACCAGGTCCTAAATATGATATAAAAGAGAGACGAGAGAACGGTGTAATGGATCATTCCATTCAGTGTACACACTGACTCGGATCATCAGTGTACAGTTTGTCATGGGAAAAACATCCACATTTGAAGTGTAGTTCACAGGTCCCATATTATCATGAAGTGGGTTCCTACCTGCGTTGTGTCTGTTTGAGTCTCGTCTGATCTTGATGACCAGGATGAGGATGACTATCAGTAGAACAGCAGTCACAACACCCAGGATATCAACCAGGGGAAGGAGGTACATGGTTCCATCATCATCCTCTCCTACTAGACTGATAGTTCCATTACAGTGTCCTATTAGATGACATTTTATTAAATCACTTGATGGTCCTTTAATGAAAGACTAAAAAAATGTTGCGTTATTGTTTCTTAATTATTCTTTTTTTTTTAAATCTACATGAGAAAGAAAGATAAACTCACTCTCTTTAGATGACTCTGGTAATTCCTCACCTCCATTGTACCCTATAACATTGAGATGAGTAAAAAATAAAGAAGTATTTTTCCTCAAAAATATAATATTAAAAAAAAGATGTCCACCAACGGTTTGCCTTTGTTTCATGATAACTCCTGACAAGGCTCTATAAACATGTTCAAATGTAACAAAAGACAGATAAAAAGCTGGACACTTAACCTGAATTCTTTCGAACTGTTGCATTGACAAAGAGCACGTGACTATGTGGATACAATCCACAGAAACACAGGCCACAATCAGTTATTTCAAATTCAGTGATTTTGAGAAAGATAGTGGTGTTGTTGCTGAACATTTCCAAATGGCTCCTTTGAAAACCATTGTGGAGATCAGGTGTTGAGTTAAAGCCGTACATAGACGAGATACACACAGGCTCTGATCCGTTGACTTGCTTGAACCATGCTGTGTGTCCCACAGCCGTTGTAAGATTGGAGCACTGCAAGGTGATGGTATCCCCAGTACGGACCTCCATAGTCTGACACTGAGAAACCAACACAGAGACCAAACCTGAAACACAAAGCACTAAGTCCTACATTAATGATTATAATCATTGATATCACATTTACATGTTAGAAATGAGGAAGAAGTGATGCACTGAACATTCTGGTTATACTTGATGGATGCAGTCAATCTTACTCTGTCTCCATTATAGATTTAACAGTAGCTTGCTTACTCAATTCATAGAGCAGTAGAGCTGGTAGGAAGGTTCTCACCATTCTGTGTGTAAATCTATTCTGCTCTGTCTGGTTGTGAGTCAGAGAACACCTCGTCATTCACGCTGAGATCACAGTGAGATCAAAAGGGATTTCATTGGTAGGGTGCGTGGTAGTTAGTATTGGACCATGATGTCTATTTGCGGAAAGCAAAATTGACACAGATGTTTTCTGTGGATTGTAAAAACAGAAATGTATCATATTTTTGTTGAATCAAAATGGAAATAGGTGTTTGGGTTCGGTTGGGTTCATATAGGTCAGTGTTTCAGAAAAAAACTGAAATAAAATGTACTAAATCGCTCTTGGCTCATAGAACTGGGGTTACGTCAGTAACCTCCTGTAGCCACGAGTTGCTGTTGTAATAAACAGAGCGGTTTCTGTTATCTTCTTACAAATGTGTGACAAACTATTATGACCCTATCACTGAAAGGTAATACTCTTCTGTTTCCCTTTACAATGCCCACAATCACCAATGACTCATTAGAACAGAGTGGACAAGACCAGGCACTAAATAAGATTGGGGGGAAAAAACATCATCAACGCCGACATTCTTTTCTTTATTGCCTGATGATCTTCTGAACTTCCCAATACCTTTCTGACGCATTTCAGTCACTTCAAACCTTACTTCCTTCAGATTGAAATACTGTCAAAAAATACTGTCAACAATTAAAAAATAAACATTGGCAGTTGATTGCATCACTTTTTTTTTACATGATGGGCCTCGTAAGATGTTGGATCTCAAAATGAGGTCGTAGGCCAAAAAGGTTTGGGAACAGCTGACATAGGTGTTTCAGTTTGTTGGGGTTCCTAGATGACCGCAAGGCTTCACCCTACAGATGGATTATACATGTTCAAATGAACTATTCACCAGCCTTAACCCTTAACCCCAGGCCTAGCCTAACTCTAACCTTTAACCTCAGCCCTAACCCTAGTCCTAGCTGTAACCCTAGCCTAATCCTAACCCTAAAATGTCTGAAGCTACAGCTACAAAGGTAGACAGGTCTCTTCAGGGGTTTTTGCGAGAAGGTAGCTGTTGTCCAGTATGGTGAGTGGGTGTGTGGAAAGGAAAGTAGTGGAAAGGAGTTGGTGTGTTGAAAGTTATCTGCTATAGATTAGACTGTTTTGATTGAGCTATGTTTTTTTTCTTCAGTTTCTTACCACGTAACTACAATACATTGAGCTACTGTGAGAGTTTGGAAGTCTGTTTTGAAACCAGAACATGACTCTGAGTCATATTTCACAAATAGTTTTGCACATATCCATTTTCATCATCATTGATGATGTTCCTTTTCCCCCAGTCTGAGTTAGTGCCTGGTCTTGTCCAGTCTGTTCTGACATCTGGGAATTGTAGAGGGAAACAAAAGATGCATATGTGTTCCTGAGAGTATTATCCTTCAGTGATGGGGGTCATAATATTTTGTAGTTTAAAGCATTCCAATGATAGAGTAACATTTGTACGAAGAAAACTGAAACCACTCTATTTATTACATCCGCATCTAGCGTTTGAGTTTGTAAAAGATCCGCCGCCCCTGTTTACATTTTACCCTAAAATGACATACCCAAATCTAACTGCCTGCAGAGTCAAGGTAGAAGACATTATCAGTTATCTTCCAGTAAATAGCTACTAAAACACAGGAGAAATGGACTAGGCAGTCTAGATATGCACATACAGTACAGTACTTAGTGAGATGCAGAATCACACAGAAATCAGAACCATGGACAGCCACATCATATTTAGCTTATGTTGATTGGACTAAATCGTTTTTGGTATATTTTAGTTGTCACTGTATTAGACTAAGCAGAGGTGATCAAATCTACTCAAATCAAGGTTTATTTGTCACATGTGCCGAATACAACAGGTAATACAACAACCTTACAGTGAAATGCTTACTTACAGGCTCTAACCAATAGTGCAATAAAGGTATTAGGTGAACAATAGGTAAGTAAAGAAATAAAACAACAGTAAAAAGACAGGCTATATACAGTAGCGAGGCTATAAAAGTAGCGAGGCTACATACAGACACCGGTTAGTCAGGCTGATTGAGGTAGTATGTACATGTAGATATGGTTAAAGTGGCTATGCATATATGATGAACAGAGAGTAGCAGTAGCGTAAAAGAGGGGTTGGCGGGTGGTGGGACACAATGCAGATATCCCAGTTAACCAATGTGCGGGAGCACTGGCTGCTCGGCCCAATTGAAGTAGTATATACATGAATGTATAGTTAAAGTGACTAGGCATACATGATAAACGGAGAGTAGCATCAGCGTAAAAGAGGGGTGGAGGGGGGGGGACACAATGCAAATAGTCCGGGTAGCCATTTTATTACCTGTTCAGGAGTCGTATGGCTTGGGGGTGAAATGTTGAAGTTGAAATGGTGCTGGAATGGTGGAGGCAGTTCCTGTTTTCATTGCGACTTGCGGTAACTCTCCGTGGTTCTAAATCAATAGTTGTTTCGTGGTCGGAAAATGTGAATTTATGCTGCCAATGTGTCCCCCTATTGTCTCGGCCGTTAGGCTTGTGTATCACGGTCTCAAGGCATATGAATTTATAGGTTATAGAGAAAACAATGCAATTATCACAACACATAGGTTGTAATATGGTTTGGCTTCCCCAGTATTTTTACCCATGCACCACTACTGCCTGGTAGGTGCGTAAACCGGCACTTCACTTCTTATAAAGCAAAGTGTATATCTATATGTGCGGTATGTGGAGTCAGAGAGATTCTCATGTTCTCTCCTGAAAAAATGTATTTGTATCTCTACGAGACTAAACATAATTAAATGAAGGTTAAATAAAAAATGCACCTCTTCTGTGATAAGAAATAGATGTGTGTTGGTGTTCCTCCATTTTTAGTGGTGTGATGGAGCCTGACACATATTCAGCTAAACTGATATTCCTTTTAATCATTTTGTATATTTGTATATGTGGTGGCAGAGATGTTCTGTAGACAGAGAATAGAGATGAACGGAGTGTATAAATGAATGGTTTATTATGTTAAAAATGCACAGTCATACAGCAAAAATGGGATTCTCTATCAGATGATTTCTTACAAACTGTCAAAAGTTATGGCTATTTAAGGCTGGACAGGATCATTATGTAAATCTAACAAAGACAGTGTTAAAGTTTTCTTTGTTGACTTGTAAATTACTAAGTAATTTAAGTTACTAAATAATAAAATGTTGCTTCTTGGTGTCTTTGTCACAGTGGTGATATATTTCACTGCTGCTGAAGGTATCTGACATCAGAGTACACTGCATCCTCTCTGCTGGTCTTCTCTCTCACTGTTCTAGAGGAGGACTTCTTCTTGGGGGTGAAACTGACAGCTGCATAGTTCAACACGTCACTGTCTTGATTCTGAGGGGGGTGGAGCCATGAGAAAATACATTATGATGACAGCATGATCTACTATATAATGTTTCTATTCTCCTGTGGAAGAAAACACTGTACACCCACTACAATGACCTGACAGCCAGTGGAACAGTGACAGACAGAAGTTCAATGATCACGAAGATAAGTAGGCTATATCTAGTACAGTGACCTATTGCTTCCGAGAAAGCTTATGTTACGCGGAGTGGAACAGGGGAAACCAAGAGCAGACTCAGATGAGGAGACGGGGATGAAGCAACCAAGGCATTTATTGAAACACAGGGGGGAGATGGAGTGCAGGTCAGGGGAGACTCAGTCGGGTTCTGAAACCAGGTGCGGCGGCTGAGGCTGGAGCGGGAGGGGTTGAGACAGGGTAAGCAGGTCTGGGGTGGAATTCAAGGGAGTAGTAGAGTGGGAAATCAAGGACAGAGAAGCAGGATAACGAGACATGGGACAGGAGACAGGGACCAGAGTCAGATCGGGCAGAATAGGCAGAGATTACAATCTGGCAGTATGGAAGTGGCAGGGCTGCGTATTTGTAGAGGTCTTGATTATGGAACAGGTTGCAGCTGGTGGGGATCTGCTCTGACTCCAGTATACCTGTCTACGCCAACACAATCACACACACACAGAGAGAGTGAGAGAGAGTGAGAGAGAGCGAGAGCGAGAGCGAGAGAGAGAGAGAGAGAGAGAGAGAGAGAGAGAGAGAGAGAGAGAGAGAGAGAGAGAGAGAGAGAGAGAGAGAGAGAGAGAGAGAGAGAGAGAGAGAGAGAGAGAGAGAGAGAGAGAGAGAGAGAGTACTGGAGGAGTGGCGGCAGGTCAAGGAGACACAGGATGAGCAGTAGAGGGCATTGCAGGAGCAGATGTGACAGCTTAATAACATAAAAAGCACTAATAAGCTGAATACTAGCTGTAAAGAAAGTTAGATGGCAGTTTCTTGAAAATACATCAAATATACTATATTTATAAATGTTGTAAAATTTACCTGATTGCCCTGGGACGATGGGACACCTGTCCTCCCTTCAAAGAGATTGAAATAGAGGAAGATTTTATAAGCAATTATTTTATATGACAATCTATCTCTTTTAAACTCATGTAGTTAATTAACCATGCTTATACGTTGTCATTTAACTGATATTTACAGAATGTACATTGCATAGAGATGCATGAAACTTTAGATACATCACCTATAACATTATATACATTGGATACATTACATATAACGTAATACCTCTGCTGTCTCTGTTCAGAGTCTTGCACAGCGCCCAGACAAGTAGAAGGGTCACTATCCCCAGAAGGATATTGGAGACGACCAAGGCCAGAACAGTAGGAGTCAGATGAAATGGAGGATGATAATCTGGAACTGTGGAAAGGGTATCAGAGAATTCATATTGTATTCATGAGCGCTTAGGAAGATCACCAAACAGTAAAGTATGCCATCAAAAGCTGATGGTGATATTGTATAGCTTGTTGAGACAAATGTATGGGATCATTTGGAGGTAGGCTGTTTGCACAAATATACTGTATTGTTGGGGATATTTACAGATTAAATGAGATTTACCTTGAATGTCCAGCTTGGTCCCGTTCCCAAACAGTATCTCCCCACATGAGGCCACAGCACAGTAGTAAGTCCCAGCATCAGAGAGGCTGAGGTTCCTCTTGGGGAGGTTGTAGACACAGCTCTGTGTAGGAGACCCAGTCTCAGGGCTCTTCCCACACTGATCATTCCTGTCTACATGCGAGTAAAGGATACCTGGAAGGGATTCTCCTGAGCCATGTCTGAACCAATAGACCCTGTGGTCTCCTACATAGGTCTCAGTGTGTATTGTACAGTTCAGTGTCACAGAGTCTCCTGGCTGGACTGACTCAGAGACAGGCTGCTGGAGCACAGTCATGTTTCTGGACCCTGATCCTGACAAGAAGATCAATAAACCCATTGAATCTCTAGAATATTACTGTAGACATTTTCCAATTCAACATCTCATCTGAATAAGATAATACCTCATATTTACACTGCATATATGTAAATTAAGTTATACAAAAATGTACCTTTTACTATGAGAATGGCTCCTTCTCCGAACTCCATCTTGCTTCCATAAGCGCTTCCGCAGTAGTATGTGCCTGAATCAGAGAGCTGCATGTCTGAGATCTTTAGGTGGTTCTTTTCTTGGCCGTTTTCCACTGAGAAGCGAGGGTTATCCTTAAACTCATGGTAAAAGGTTGCGTTCCTGTCAAACTTATAGACAGTTGAGAAGAGTTGAAGCTTATCTCCAAAGGGTTGCTTGTACCAGGAGAAATACATGTCCATGTGGTCTTTATAGAAGCAGTGCACAATCACTGTGTCTCCAACGTTGGCTGATATGAGACCACTGTCCTGAAGTATGGATGAGGATTCAGTACCAGTTACCACATCTATTAAGGAACATGAACAATATAGTATATTTGCTGTTACATACCCCAAACACAACTTAGAATATTCAAAGTGTCTGTAAAGTATTACATGTGATATCTCAAGCATCCAAATCAAGGGCGAACATGTCAAAAGCAGAGAAATATAAAAGTTGGACTTACCCATCTCTACAAGAAGTGGAAATATCAGACACAGTGTGAACCTCTTTGCAGTTGTCATCCTCCTCACAACTTGTCTTGAGTGGAAAAAGTCCACCAATGTAGACAACACTTCAACAATGGAGTTACAGGTGATTGGTCGAACTGGACGCATCATTTTTGTTGACGCCTTATTCCGTTACGACAATCTTCTTCACATTGTCCAGAGTCACAGAGTCTCCTGGCTGGACTGAATCAGACACAGAAAGATTTTATTATAGGTATATTCATATCCTGATATATTCCGGACAAATTTAGGTATTAATCATTCAAGTTTGGAATCCCGTATTCTTATATCACTACAGATACTGTTGTCTACGTCAAGAGTCTGATAGTTGTGAACTTCACCTCACTTAAAAAATATCTATGGAAAACAATCTCTAATTTAAGACATTCAGTTGGACAGAAATCTGTGAATAAACACTAAGGTAATTATTTGGTAATTTCACCTAGAGCTGTAGTTCTTAGTCAAACACAACACCGTTTTAACAATGAAGAAAACCATCATGGCAAGGGATTCTATCCCTCCTCAATAAGGGATTCTATCCCTTCCCATGATTTTGTTATTGAGGAGGCAGATTCCTCTAGGCCTATAGGTCATAATACTTAATTGTTAAAACGGTGTTGTGTTTGACTAAGAACTACAGCTCTAGGTGAAAGGATCGAATAAATACCTTATTGTGTTTTTTCACAGATTTCAGTCAGCTATGTATAGATAAGATGCCTCATCAAAAGAGTTGGTTTACTGTTGTTAAATGGTCAAATTGAAGAGCAAGTAGTATAGCCTACAGTATCGGAGAGCTAAGAGTTCTGAGACATCCGGCTGAAAACCACAGAGAGAGAGAGAGAGAGAGAGAGAGAGAGAGAGAGAGAGAGAGAGAGAGAGAGAGAGAGAGAGAGAGAGAGAGAGAGAGAGAGAGAGAGAGAGAGAGAGAGAGAGAGAGAGAGAGAGAGAGAGTAGAGGGTCCTGTGTACAAAACTAGCAGGCTCTAACAAAGCGCAGATACATCCTCACCTTGTGGTCATCACAGACTGCAGACAATGTAAATAGGTTGCTGTGTGTTTGAGGGCATGTTAGTGGCACGAGAAGAGATTAAAAAACGGTTTAACACTACTATTAAAGCAGCAATATGTAACTTTTTGGGCGACCTGACCAAATTCCCATAGAAATGTGAGTTATAGATCTTTCCTTCTCATTGAAAGCAAGTCTAAGAAGCATTAGATCTATTCTAGGCGCTCTAGTTCTAAGCTTCCTGTTCTTAAGTTTAGTTTTTGCATCTTTTACTTTCGGTTTTGTAAACTAGTTTATAACAGCTGAAAATACAATATTATTGCTTATTGAAAAGATATTTCACAGTGGTTTAGATGGTACAATGATTCTCTACACATTGGTTGTTTTGTCACATAAACTGAAATTAGGTGAACTATTGGAATTTTAGCAACCAGGAAATGGCATAGTGATTTCTGCATATTGCACCTTTAAAGATCCTGAGTTTGGCCTTAATAAATACATTCAACTTCCTTTGTCTTGACTGCTGTTAAATGCTTTATTCATCTTGTCACAAGCAAGTCCATTTAAAATGAGTTTGGCAGAGAAGCAATGCACTTAATTCAAGAAGCTACAGTAATTATGTGTTACAGTAATTCAGATAATAATGTTAATAAAGGGAGAGTTGATAAAAAGAGAATTTATTGGACTGTTTCATTCATCCAGTTCTACTGTCTGATCCCAGCATACACCACTGTCTCCATGTGACCTCTCTGTCTTCTAGACCTGTTCTTCTTGTTGCTCAGATTCAGAGCTACGTAATGGAGACTGTCTCCATCTTGGTTCTGTGAGAATCAATTATAAAGGTGGGAGGGGGAAATAATAACATATGTTATTATTTAACATAAACATGTCCATACATATTTTTATGGTAATACAAAATGTAAGGAATTCTACTTACCCCTGCATCTGTAGAAGAGACTACTGGACATGGTGTCAGAGAGACGGATCCTGAAAAGAAACACCTCAAAGATAAAGATGCAACTCCTTCTTCCCATGCAGATACATCTGTAGACGGTAATGTTAAAGAAGAGCAACTTCTAAAAGGTTGTCACTTACCTCTGCACTGCAGACACTTTCTCTGGTTCATCTTGTACATGATGCAAGCAAGGACAATGATCAGGATTAACAAAAAAGCCAATCCTACACCCAAGCAGTACACCAAGAGAAGAAGATCTGCCCTATTGCCTGTGGACATTCAAACATTGATAAAGGACCTTCAGAACAGCAAGGCAATGTATATTCCACACAGTAGATCAGTAAAATATAATTAAGATACAAGCCGTATCACCTACCTTGAATGTCCAGCTTGGTCCCGTTCCCAAACAGTATCTCCCCACATGAGGCCACAGCACAGTAGTAAGTCCCAGCATCAGTGAGGCTTAGGTTCCTCTTGGGGAGGTTGAAGACACAGCTCTGTGTAGGAGACACAGTCTCAGATCTCTTCTCACACTGATCACTCCTGTCTCCATGGGTGTAAATGATTCCTGGAAGGGATTCTCCTGAGCCATGTCTGAACCAATAGACACTGTGTTCTCCTACACAGGTCTGAGTGGGTATTGTACAGTTCAGAGTCACAGAGTCTCCTGGCTGGACTGACTCAGACACAGGCTGCTGGAGCACAGTCATGTTTCTGGACCCTGAACCTGACAAGAATGTTTATAAGTCAGTACAACTGTCTGCAATGTTGTGTCCCAAGTTAACATTGTTGAAATCACACACAGTCATATCTGATTATGCAAATACAGCATAATTAAGCCATTGTATCCAAAACGTAATGTGGAAAAATCCCTTAACATTATAAGTGCAGAAAATGAGTTACTATTTCATTTGTTTGTAAATTCAGATGTTGTACCTTTCACAGTGAGAATGACTCCTGCTCCAAACTCCACCTGGTTGGCATACGAGTTCCCACAGTAATATGTGGCTGAATCAGAGAGCTGCATGTCTGAGATCTTTAGGTGATTCATTCCTTCACCGCTTTGCACTGAGAAGCGAGTGTTACCCTTAAATTCGTGGTAAAATGTTGCATTCTTGTTATACTTGTAAAAGGTTGATAAGAGTTGAGGATTGTCACCCATTGTTTGCTTGTACCACATAAAGTACCGTGCCATGTTGCCTTTATAGAAGCAGTGCAAAGTCACAGTCTCTCCAACATTGGCTGTAACAAGATGAATTTCCGAGGATTGTGCAGCAGCTAAAATACACACAGAGACATAATCCATTACTTACACAAGTCCTTTATATGCCAAAAAAAAGAATTGATGAATTGCATCAATTAAGTACCTGAGTATACATCCCTTAAGCAGAGAAATATCAAAGTTGGACTTACCCATCTCTACAAGAAGTGCCAGTATCAGACACAGTGCAATCATTGAAGATGTCCTCTTCACAACCTGTGTGTTGAGTGGAAAAAGTCCACCTACTGTATGTAGACAACACTTCAACTATGGGGTTATTGGTGATTGGTCGAACTGGACGCGTCATTTTTGTTAACATCTTATTCAGCCAACCATGGTCTTCGTAACTGAAAATCACTAAATTAATCCATGCAAAGTGAACCAATGCTTACTGTGTAGGATATTATGTAGAGGGTGGGTGAAGCATATACACTTTGCGGTGTCTAGATGATAAATATATATTTGCTAAATTGTTTAGTTTGCTATTTAGGCACCAACTGAATCAAAGATGTCCAATACCGATGCAGAGTTTAAAGAGAATAAATGTATGTCCTTCATTAAAGTGGGTTGAAAATATAATGTTATCTGGTAACTATGCAGTACATTTTAAATAAATACATTACACATCATTTACCTCCATGCTCTTGGTATCAAACGTGTGCTTTAAATAGATTTATCCCCACCCCATGCAACAGCTACAGGCAGTACTCGTGATGACCTATAGGGGGGACTGTTATTCATAGAACATATCCTGATATGTACAGTAGTGGCCAAAAGTTTGAGAATGACACAAATATACATTTTCACAAAGTTTGCTGCTTCAGTGTCTTTAGATATTTTTGTCAGATGTTACTATGGGATACTGATGTATAATTACAAGCATTTCATAAGTGTCAAAGGCTTTTATTGACAATTACATGAAGTTGATGCAAAGAGTTCATATTTGCAGTGTTGACCCTTCATTTTCAAGACCTCTGCAATCCCCCCTGGCATGCTGTCAATTAATTTCTGGGCCACATCCTGACTGATGGCAGCCAATTGTTGCAAAATCAATGCTTGGAGTTTGTCAGGTTTGTCCACCCGACTCTTGAGGATTGACCACAAGTTCTCAATGGAATTAAGGTCTGGGGAGTTTCTTGCTAAAAATATTGATGTTTTGTTCCCCGAGCCACTTAGTTATCACTTTTGCCTTATGGCAAGGTGCTCCATCATGCTGGAAAAGGCCATTTTCGTCACCAAACTGTTCCTGGATGGTTGAGAGAAGTTGCTCTCGGAGGATGTGTTCGTACCATTCTTTATTCATGGTTGTGTTGTTAGGCAAATTTGTGAGTGAGCCCACTCCCTTGGCTGAGAAGCAACGCCACGCATGAATGGTCTCAGGATGCTTTACTGTTGGCATGACACAGTAGCGCATCACACAGATGGTAGCGCTCACCTTGTCTTCTCCGTACAATCTTTTTTCCAGATGCCCCAAACAATTTGAAAGGGGATTCATCAGAGAAAAGGACTTTAGCCCAGTCTTCAGCAGTCCAATCCCTGTACCTTTTGCAGAATATCAGTCTGTCCCTGATGTTCTTCCTGGAGAGAAGTGGCTTCTTTGCTGCCCTTCTTGACACCAGGCCATCCTCCAAAACTCTTCACCTCGCTGTGCATGCAGATTCACTCACACCTGCCTGCTGCCATTCCTGAGCAAGCTCTGTACTGGTGGTGCCCCGATCCCGCAGCTGAATCAACTTTAGAAGACGGTCCTGGCGCTTGCCTGACTTTCTTGGGCGCCCTGAAGCCTTCTTCAGAATAATTGAACCGCGCTCCTTGAAGTTCTTGATGATCCGATAAATGGTTGATTTAGGTGCAATCTTACTGGTAGCAATACTCTTGCCTGTGAAGCGATTTTTGTGCAATGCAATGATGACGGCACGTGTTTCCTTGCAGGTAACCATGACTGACAGAAGAACAATGATTCCAAGCACCACCCTCCTTTTGAAGCTTCCAATCTGTTATTCAAACTCAATCAGCATGACAGAGTGATCTCCAACCTTGTCCTCGTCAACACTCACGTCTGTGTTAACGAGAGAATCACTGACATGATGTAAGCCCTTCCTTTTGTGTCAGGGCTGAAATGCAGTGGAAATGTTTTGGGAGGATTCAGTTCATTTGCATGGCAAAGAGGGATTTTGTAATTAATTGAAATTCATCTGATCACTCTTCATAACATTCTGGAGAATATGCAAATTGCCATCATACAAACCGAGGCAGCAGACTTGGTGAAAATTTATATTTGTGTCATTCTCAAAACTTTTTGCCACAACTGTACAGTGAACAGGGGTGAAGCATTACTGTGAGGGTATGTGGAGGAAACACCTACAGAATGAAAGTCAGTGTTATCCCTGTCATTCATGTGCTAACTCAAATGTAGGCTACTAGTTGAGAGTTTAGTAGGGGTGTACCTCGGTGGTTAGGCCTCTTCACTGTAGCCTAGTTTACATTGATACAATTTCTTCTTTAAACTCTGTAAACAAATGATTGTAGTTTGAATGAATTAAACCTATGATCTTGTACGTGACAAGATATAGGCTACATGACATACAGTATATATGTGGACTGTGTTGCTAATTGTCATGGTTGTGAACAACAATGAAAGAATGAGAGAAAACAGTGACACCACATAGACATCCTGCTGAAAACCACATAGAGACACAGAGTGTGTAAAAGGCCAGCAGGCCTGTCCAAAGCGTAGAGACGGCCTTGTTTTGTGTTCACAGCAGACCACAGAGTGCAGGTACCTGTGAACATCTCGCTGTGTGGGTGTATGCATGGGTGGGTTTAGCATTTATCAGTAGGTTGTGTCTGCAGAAGCCCTCTGCACACATTCATACAGACATACTTTATGTACAGAACACAGGAGAAGGAACATGTCTATTTTAGTCAGTATCAGTTGTTTAATGGACATTTATTGATGCTAAAAGTAGCAACATATGCAGGGATTTCAGAAGAGCAATTTACTCTACTGACATACACTACCAGTCAAAGGTTTGCACACACGCACTCATTCAAGGGTTTTTCTTTATTTTTACTATTTTCTACATTGGAGAATAATAGTGAACACATAAAACATTGAAATAACACATATGGAATCATATAGTAACCAAAATATTTTAGATTCTTCAAAGTAGCCACCCTTTGCCTTGATGACAGCTTGGCACACTATTGGCATACTCTCAACCAGCTTCACCTGGAATGATATTCCAACTGTCTTGAAGGAGTTCCCACATATGTTGAGCACTTGTTGGATGCTTTTCCTTCACTCTGCAGTTCTTATGAATGTCCAGCTTGGTCCTGTTCCCAAACAGTATCTCCCCACAGCACAGTAGTATGTCCCAGCATCAGAGAGGCTGAGGATCCTCTTGGGGTGGTTGTAGACACAGCTCTGTGTAGGAGACCCAGCCTCAGAGATCTTCTCACACTGATCACTCCTGTCTCCATGGGTGTAAGTGATTCATGAGCAGGATTCTCCTGAGCCATGTCTGAACCAATAGACACTGTTATCCTACACAGGTCTCAGTGTGTATTGTACAGTTCAGAGTCACAAAGTCTCCTGGCTGCTGTACAATAGACATACTCTTGGACTCTAAATCTGAAAAGAGTGACTTATTAATATCATGGTCTATAAATTGTATTGTCCTGCTTAGATTTATTACAATTACAATACACAATTTATAATGTGTATTTAGAATATCATGGATGAAAAATTAATATCCAAAATATAGAACTGAGTTAGGTTACCTTTGACTTTGTCCATTTAAATAGCAGCAGAGTAGTATGTAGCTGAGTCCCCTAACTGACTAGTTAAATAAAGGTTAAATAAAAATAAATAAACTGTGTCTTCGATATGGTCAGGTTAAAGCTGTCAACTCCTCTCTTCACACTCAGACGTTTAGTCCCACTGAAGTCCTTGGTAAAGTTAGATCACTTTTCCATTTGTTTGAGACTTAGAAACATCATCAACAGGGACACCATCTTTGAATAGATCATCTTGAGTGAAGTAAGTCTACCCATGTATACAACACTTCAACAAAGGGCTAATGGGTGATTGGTTGAACTGGACCCAATCTTCTTTGTTGACGCCTCATTCAGACAACCATGGTCTTGTGGTCTATTGCACCATACAGAGTCACACAGTCTACTGGCTGGACTCACTGAGATACAGGAAGCTGTAGAATGCAAGTAACTGTCTTGAAGATTTTACTTGTTTGGTGTGTGGTAGCAGAATCAGAATTAGTTCGGTAACATAGATAATTAAAATGTTTTATCTTATTTATTGTCATTAGAATGTCTTCTTTTTGAATAATACTGTTGGCAGTTTGCAGTTATCCCTTCTCTGCTTGGGCTCAGTTACTTGGGGCCCAGAGTGGGGAGAGGTCAGCTTTGTCTTATCTGTGAATGTGTCTGTAACTATTCCTAAACCATGTGAAGGGATGGCGTGATTAATGGGGAACCAGTTAGTTGGCTCCACAATGTCTGTGTGCCAGTCACTCCCCTCTGTGAGCTTGTCCAGGAGGGGTTGTATTTAAGATGGGAGTATCTATAATTGACCATTGATATATGCCATTAGATGAGGTAATGTTTTGGTCCTAAGTGGTACCAAGAACGAGATAGGAACTTCCTTTAGGAGACCAAACTGAATGATAATTTATAGCTAATGCTGTCTGGCTATGGGATACTCCTCTCTCAAGTAACATCTTTCTTTGTGTAATGTTCTTGTAGATCTGTTATTCGTCATGTGAGTTGAGATGGGTGTGTCTTGGCTATAAATGATACTAAGAACTGTTTTGTAAGCACTCTCAGGGAATTCATTTATAGACACTGAATTGATCTGAGAGTCACAGGGCTATGGTGAAGCTCATATATAATTAAAGATGGGACTTTATAATATACTCTGACTTGTGTGTTGTTTGCTCTCTCATGATTTGGTAATACAGGAAATTTCCACGACAGGTGGTTTGTGGGTTTCTCACCTCTTTGGATAACCCTGGTTCAAAATATTAGACTATTTTATTTCTCACCTCTTTAGAGAAACCTGGGTCAAAATAGTAGGCTATTTGTTTTCTCACCTGTCTGAACAGCCCTGGGTCAAAATAGTAGGCTATTTGTTTTCTCACCTGTCTGGACAGCCCTGGGTCAAAATAGTAGGCTATTTGTTTTCTCGCCTGTCTGGACAACCCTGGGTCAAAATAGTAGGCTATTTGTTTTCTCACCTGTCTGGACAGCCCTGGGTCAAAATAGTAGGCTATTTGTTTTCTCACCTGTCTGGACAGCCCTGGGTCAAAATAGTAGGCTATTTGTTTTCTCACCTGTCTGGACAGCCCTGGGTCAAAATAGTAGGCTATTTGTTTTCTCGCCTGTCTGGACAGCCCTGGGTCAAAATAGTAGGCTATTTGTTTTCTCACCTGTCTGGACAGCCCTGGGTCAAAATAGTAGGCTATTTGTTTTTTCACCCTTACTTTAGTTACACTCTATTAAATGTTTCTCCATTGCAGAAGACAAGCAAAACCAAATGTACATATAGTATTTGAAGGAAAACTATTATTATTTTGAACAGACCAATCAACAGTTACTGTACTCCAGGAGGGCTTCTATACATTGAACATGTTGTCTAGCTGTTAAGAGCATTGGGACAGTAACTGAAAGGTTGCTGGTTCGAATCCCCTCACCGAGGATGTGCCCTTGCGCAAGGCCCTTAACTCTACTCAATCCAGTAAGTTGCTCTGGATAAGAGCATCTTCTAAATGACTAACATGTAAATGTAGAAAGGTGACCAGGGGTAGAACAGTGGAAGTGTATATGGGATAAACACCTACAGAATGAAACAAGTCATGTCAGTCTCATTCTTTGTATGTCAGTCTCATTGCCTATCATTCACAGAAACATGCATTAACTTTAGTGTAACACCTGTGAGTACATCACTGATTGGACTCACCAGCCTAATATAACCAATACACATGACACACTTTATCCACTCTGTATCACTGGTCTGGTTACTGTTGTTCTCATAGGAGGCAATCTATCAGAAGGAGGATCCTCCTCTATTGGTCTCCTTACAGAGAACCCTGCAGTAGTCCTAGAACACTTGTCTGATTGAGAACGCACTAGTTCTCCCATGACATCATAATAAAATGGCCCCTTCCTCTGAGGCTATCAATATAGAATAGATGGTTCTGTATTACACATGACGCACATGGCACAGATGCTAAACTTGGAGAGTTCAAATAGAGTTCATTAGCAGTTCTTTGTGGTTTGTAACTGATTTCAGATAACTATATATATCCAAGTAATTTTATAAAGAACTGGTTTGCTGTGACTGCAAGCTGTCAGTAGAAACATGAACAACAATAACAAATGTGAAAACAACTGACTGACACCAGAATAGACATCCTGCTGAAAACCACAGAGACACAGAGAGCAGGTAGGAGGGTCCTGTGTGTACAAGGCCAACAGGCCTGACCAAAGAATAGATATAGCCTCGTACTTAGAGAAGACTGCAAGTACCTGTGAACTTGTTAGATGTGTGTGGGTGGATGTGTGTGTCATGCTATCAACACATCTAAAAGAAGGTCAAGACATTTCATTGGAGATATGACTTTAAAACAGTAGGTTGTGGGCCTTACTTATGCAAGGACTCCCTGGAACTATATTACAAATCTACACAGTCAAACAAATGAGTCTTCGTCATACAGTTCTCTACTGCCTGTTTCATTTTGAGTGATTGTTGCTCCTTGTTACTAAGCTACACTTTATTACAACTATGTTGAGGTTAGTAGTCATGATCCAGGGATGACGACTGTTTAGCCTGTTTGGTGGCTGCTATTTAAAGATGCTGGAAATGATTTCGATCATGTTATAGATGTGTAATAAGCATGTAACAACTATATTACCTTGTTATAGATTCTTCATAGCCGCATATAGTATTTTCCGGAATTTGATTGACTGCAAATTTCGGCTAGACACATGAACTATCACAGAAAAGCACGCTGTTAATGATACTTCATCAAATTAGTTGCTGCCAACTCTACTGTTGAGGCAGTTGTGGGGACTTCCACATTCACTGCTGCTCCCTGTTGAAAAAGAAACGGATTGCAGTTCTGCAAGGTGCACTTATACCAATTCTCATTTTGTCCATGGTTTGTGACAACTGCTCTGTTACAATGTGAACATTGTCATATTTGAAATCAATCTCTCAACCATGTCAATTCGGTTCAAAGTATATTTAGCTAAGAAGTACATTTTTAGTTCAGTCTTTTGTTATGGAGAGAGAGAGAGAGTTGGGCTCTAAGTGATATGGATGTTGGTGGTTTTGATGGAGTGTGAAAAGAGAGTGTGGTGAGGACTGATGGTCATTGCTGGGGGTTAGAGTTGAGTTTACGTGAGTGGAACATCTATTCAGGGCAGTCAGAAAACCACAGAGATCTGAGATACAGGATACAGCTAAAATATGACAGTTTGAGAGGCTCAAACACCAGCAATAGATACATATTTACAGTTATTTTGCAACCAACCTTTTTTACCTGAGCATAGGCTTGATATGGTTGTTGCACACTGAATCTGTGGGTGAAAATGTGACATTTAAGGACAGAGAAAATATGAATGAAAATCAAACAATTCCTCTCTATGAAAGTAGTTGAATGTTTTATTTGATCAAAATGGAACAACAGTATCAATGGAAGTAATTGTAACTTACAATGAAAAAGGCCACAGTCAAACATACAGTGTAGAAAACACATAATCAGTGCAAGTTATTAAAGAGGACAAGTTGACATTTCAGTCCATGTTTTGGCGTCTCACCCCAGAGTACACAGTGTCTGTCTCCGTGGCACTCCTCTGTCTCCCGGCATTTGGTTTCTTGTGGACAACGTTCAGAGCGGCGTAATGGAGTGTACCACGCTCTTGATCCTGAGAGCGATAACAAAAATGTAAATCCAAATATTTGGTATTATACTAAATATTGTGGTATAGTGAAACAATCCTCTAAAAAAATTATATTTTCATATTTTGATTGAAGGAAAAATACATTGATTCAGCAACAACTAAACAAGTGTGAGGTCAGGTTACCTGGTTATCATGACTGGGGACTGCAGGAGTACTTGAATGAAGTTGGGTTCCTTTTAATAAAACACATTAATCAATATAATCATCATCATCATACAATGAAGAGCTTCTTTGACCAATTTTGACCAAAACATGTCAACTAATGTAACTGTACCAACAATTGATAAGCATACTGGATCTTGCACAATATTGTCACTTACCTATGCACTTGCTCATCTTGTACAAAACACAACTAAGGACAATGATGAGGAGGACACACAGACCCAACGCTGCGCCAAGGCAATACATGAACAGAAGATGGTCCTCCTTACAACCATCTGTGAAATATCAAATAGGGATGGAGACACTGAGACACTGAGGGATAAAGCTATGACAATGTTAGAGACACCAACAAGACTCGGCCTGATCGGAGTCATATTTTATTCTCTCATATACAAAGATATCTGAAGGATATAGGAAAACAAAAGTATCCGAACTTTGATTATGTAGATAATTATAAAACAGAATGTCAGACGTATCACCTACCTTGAATGTCCAGCTTGGTCCCGTTGCCAAAGAGTATCTCCCCACATGGGGCCACAGCACAGTAGTAAGTCCCAGCATCAGAGAGGCTGAGGTTCCTCTTGGGGAGGTTGAAGACACAGCTCTGTGTAGGAGACCCAGCCTCGGGGCTCTTCTCACACTGATCACTCATGTCTCAATGGGTGTAAATGATTCCTGGAAGGGATTCTCTTGAGCCATGTCTGAACCAATAGACACTGTGGTCTCCCACACAGGTCTCAGTGTGTATTGTACAGTTCAGAGTCACAGATTCTCCTGGACTGACTCCTGGACTGACTGTGCTGGAGCACAGTCATGTTTCTGGACCCTGAACCTGACAAGAAGATCAATAAACCCATTGAATCCCTAGAATATTACTGTAGACTGTGTTCAAACACAACGTTTTCTAAATAAAAATCTAATCTGATTAAGATAATAGCTCATATTTTCACAATATATCTGGTAATATACCTTTTACTAAGATAATGGCTCCTTCTCCCAACTCCACCTTGTTTCCATAAGCGCTTCCACAGTAATATGTGCCTGAATCAGAGAGCTGCATGTCTGAGATCCTTAGATGATTCTTTTCGTGGCCATTTTCCACTGAGAATCGAGGGTTATCCTTAAACTCATGGTAAAAGGTTGCGTTCCTGTCAAACTTAAAGACAGTTGAGAAGAGTTGAAGCTTATCTCCAAATGGTTGCTTGTACCAGGAGAAATGCATATGGCCTTTATAGAAGCAGTGCACTGTGTCTCCAGCTACTACATCTATTAAGGAACATTAACAATATACAGTAGTATATTCTGTTACATACCCAAAATACAACTTAGATATTCAAAGTGTCTGTAAAGTATTACATGTGATACCTCAAGCATCCAAATTAAGGGCAGACATCTCATAAGCAGAGAAATATAAAAGTTGCACTTACCCATCTCTACAAGAAGTGGAAATATCAGACACAAGTTGTGTTGTCATCCTCCTCACAACCTGTCTTGAGTGGAAAAAGTACACCTGTGTAGACAACCCTTCGACAATGGAGTTACAGGTGATTGGCCGAACTGGACGCATCATTTTTGTTGACGCCTTATTCAGGAAGGACAATCTTCACATTGTACAGGGTCACAGAGTATAGATTTAGTACAAATGTTGAAATAATCATTCAAGTTTGGCATCCCTTAATCTTCATCACTACAGCTACTGTTGTCTACGTCAAGAGACCCATAGTTGTGAACTTGTTGGGAGCATTCATAGAATGACATTTACATTACATTTAAGTCATTTAGCAGACGCTCTTATCCAGAGCGACTTACAAATTGGTGCATTCACCTTATGACATCCAGTGGAACAGTCACTTTACAATAGTGCATCTAAATCTTAAAAGGGGGGGGGGGGTGAGAAGGATTACCTATCCTATCCTAGGTATTCCTTAAAGAGGTGGGGTTTCAGGTGTCTCCGGAAGGTGGTGATTGACTCCGCTGTCCTGGCGTCGTGAGGGAGTTTGTTCCACCATTGGGGGGCCAGAGCAGCGAACAGTTTTGACTGGGCTGAGCGGGAACTGTACTTCCTCAGTGGTAGGGAGGCGAGCAGGCCAGAGGTGGATGAACGCAGTGCCCTTGTTTGGGTGTAGGGCCTGATCAGAGCCTGGAGGTACTGAGGTGCCGTTCCCCTCACAGCTCCGTAGGCAAGCACCATGGTCTTGTAGCGGATGCGAGCTTCAACTGGAAGCCAGTGGAGAGAGCGGAGGAGCGGGGTGACGTGGGAGAACTTGGGAAGGTTGAACACCAGACGGGCTGCGGCGTTCTGGATGAGTTGTAGGGGTTTAATGGCACAGGCAGGGAGCCCAGCCAACAGCGAGTTGCAGTAATCCAGACGGGAGATGACAAGTGCCTGGATTAGGACCTGCACCGCTTCCTGTGTGAGGCAGGGTCATACTCTGCGGATGTTGTAGAGCATGAACCTACAGGAACGGGCCACCGCCTTGATCACCACACAGTCACTTCACCTCACTAAAAAGCATCAATGGGAAAAAATCTCTAATTCAGGATTTATGCTCAATTGGATTGGATGGAAATAATCCCTTCCCATGATGTTGTTATTGAGGAGGCAGATTCCTCTCGGCCTATAGGTGATGATAATACGTCCCTGTTAAAACTGTGTTGTGTTTGACTAAGAACTACAGCTCTTGGTGAAATGACCTAATAAATAGCTAATTGTGTTTTTTCACAGATTTCAGTCGACTATGTGTAGAAAAGCTGCCTCATCAAAATAGTTGGTTTACTGTTGCTAAAATGGTCAACTTGAAGAGCAAGTAGCATAGCCTAGAGTATGAGAGAGCTAAGAGTTCTGAGACATCCGGCTGAAAGCCACAGAAAGAGAGAAACAGAGAAAGAGAGAGAGAGGGACAGAGAGGGAGAAAAAGATAAAGTGAGAAAGTGAGAGAGAGAGAGAGAGAGAGAAGAGAAAGAGAGAGAGAGAGAGAGAGAGAGAGAGAGAGAGAGAGAGAGAGAGAGAGAGAAAGAGGGAGCAGAGGGTCCTGTGTTCAAAGCCAGCAGGCCCTGACAAAGCGCAGATACATCCTTGTCTTGTGTTCACAGACCGCAGAATAACTTTAAATAGGTTGCTGTGTATTTGAGGGCGTGTTAGTGGCATGAGAAGAGAAAAAAACTGTTTAACACTATACATTTAAGCTTCAATATGTACAAAATGTTGGAGACCTGACCAAATTCACAAAGAAATGTGAGTGATAGATATGTCATTCTCATTGAAAATAAGTCTATGAAGCGTTAGAACAGTGTGCGCTATATCTACCTTTCTTAAAGCAACCATGTGTAACTTTTTCCCATCAAAATTTGAGTTATAGATATTTTTTTACTGACATTTTCAACCTGTACTTGACCAAATCTGTAATACCTACATGTTTCAAGCACAACACCATAGTCCCTGTGCCCAATCAGGAAGTGACTCTTATTTTGAAACCCCTGTGTTCCTATGCATCCCTATTGCCCATTGAAAGGGATATCAACCAGATTCCCTTTTCTATGGCTTACCTAATGTGTCTACAGCCACTAGACATAGTTTCGGACTTTTATTTAGAAAAATTAGCGTGAACGACAACATTGCGTCAGTGGTCAGGTGGTGGCTCTCGGAGTGATTTGTGCGTAATAGACAAAGGCGGCCATTGTTCCTCTCGCTCCTACTGAAAAGCCAATTGTCCCGATTGAAACATTTGCCATGTTTCTTGTCGATATTATGGATCTAATTTGGAGTTTATTTCGGCGTTGTCGTGACCGCAATTTCCGGTGGATTACTCATAAGTGGACAAGAAACGGAGGTATTTCGGCTATAAAAAAAAAATCATCTTTATGGAACAAAAGGAACATTTGCTGTCTAACTGGGAGTCTCGTGAGTGAAAACATCTGAAGCTCAAAGGTAAATGATTTCATTTGATTGCTTTTCTGATTTTCGTCACCAAGCTTCCTGCTGCTAGCTGGACATAATGCTATGCTAGGCTATCGATAAACTTACGCAAACACTTGTCTTGCTTTGGCTATAAAGCATAATTTCAAAATCTGAGATGACAGGGTGATTAACAAAAGGCTAAGTTGTGTTTCACTATAATTCACTTGTGGTTTCATGAATATGAATATTTTCTAGTAATTTTCTTTGACCGTTGCGCTATGCTATTTAGTGTAGTTGATGACAATTCTCCCAGATCAGGGATGGGTAGTTCTAAGAGTTAACAGCTACTACCCCAAGAAATCAGACTGCTGAAAAGCTCATCAAATGGCCACCCGGACTATTTGCATTAATCCCCCCATTAATCACGCTGCTGCTCCTCGCTGTTTATAATCAATAATATATTCATAGTCACTTTACCCCTACCAACATGTACATATTACCTCAATTAGCTTGACTAAACTGTACCCCCGCACATTGACTCGGTACCGGTGCCCCTGTATATAGCCTCGTTAGTGTTATTTTATTGTTTCTCTTTTATTTTTTACTTTAGTTTTGTATATTATTTTCTTAACTCATATTTTTCTTCAAACTGCATTGTTGGTTAAGGGCATGTGAGAAAGCATTTCACGGTAAGGTCTAAACCTGTTGAATTCAGCACATGTGACAAATAAAATGAGTTTGGCAGAGAAGCAATGCACTTTATTTTACCTTGATTTAACTAGGCATGTCAAGAAGCTACAGTAATTATGTGTTACAGTAATACAGATAATAATGTTAATAAAGGGAGAGTTGATAAAAAGAGAATTCATTGGACTGTTTCAGTCATCCAGTTCTACCTGTTCTTCTTGTTGCTCAGATTCAGAGCTAAGTAATGGAGACTGTCTCCATCTTGGTTCTGTGAGAATCAATTGTAATGGTGGGAGGGGGAAATAATACCATATGTTATTATTTAACATAAACATGTCCATACATATTTTTATGGTAATACAAAATGTAAGGAATTCTACTTACCCCTTACCGCATCTTACCGCATCTGTAGAAGAGACTGCTGGACATGGTGTCAGAGAGATGGATCCTGAAAAGAAACACCTCAAAGATAAAGATGCAACTCCTTCTTCCCATGCAGATATATCTGTAGATGGTAATGTTAAAGAAGAGCAACTTCTAAAAGGTTGTCACTTACCTCTGCACTGCAGACACTTTCTCTGGTTCATCTTGTACATGATGCAAGCAAGGACAATGATCAGGATTAACAAGAAAGTCAATTCTACACCCAAGCAGTACACCAAGAGAAGAGGGTCTGTCCTATGGCCTGTGGAGATTCAAACATTGATAGAGGACACTCAGAATAGCAAGTAAATATATATTCTAGACAGTAGATTTGAAAAATATATAAAAAGATGCAAGCCATATCACCTACCTTGAATGTCCAGCTTGGTCCCGTTCTCAAACAGAATCTCCCCACGTGAGGCCACAGCACAGTAGTAAGTCCCAGCATCAGAGAGGCTGAGGTTCCTCTTGGGGAGGTTGTAGACACAGCTCTCTTGGACATTATCTAACAAATCAAACATTTATTGTGGAACTGGGATTCCTGGGAGTGCATTCTGATGAAGATCAAAGGTAAGTGAATATTTATAATGCTATTTCTGAATAATGTTGACTACCCAACATGGCGGATATTTCTCTGGCTGGTTTGGGCTCGGAGCGCCATACTCAGATTATTATAACGTTTTTGGGAAATCTGACACAGTAGTTGCATTAAGGAGAAGTTTATCTAAAGTTCCATGTATAATAGCTGTATTTTATCAATGTTTATTATGAGTATTTCTGTGAATTGATGTGGCTCTCTGCAAAATCACCGCATGTTTGGAACTACTGAACATAACATGCCAATGTAAAATTAGATTTTTGGATATAAATATGCACTTTACCGAACAAAACATACATGTATTGTGTAACATGAAGTCCTATGAGTGTCATCTGATGAAGATCATCTAAGGTTAGTGATTCATTTTATCAATATTTCTGCTTTTTGTGACTCTCTTTGGCTGGAAAAATGGCTGTGTTTTTCTGTGAATTGGTGGTGACCTAACATAATCGTTTGTGGTGCTGTAAATACTTTTTGAAATCAGACACTGTGGCTGGATTAATAAGAATCTTATCTTTAAAATGGTGTAAAATACTTG
This sequence comes from Oncorhynchus keta, assembly GCF_023373465.1. Taxonomy (NCBI): domain Eukaryota; kingdom Metazoa; phylum Chordata; class Actinopteri; order Salmoniformes; family Salmonidae; genus Oncorhynchus; species Oncorhynchus keta. The sequence goes on along the minus strand of NC_068433.1, from coordinate 21,437,745 downwards.
TATGCTTGAGGAATTTTAATTAATTAATTAAATTTAATTTGGGCTGTTGGGTGGGACGCTACCGTCCCAAATATCCCGAATATCCCGTCCCGAATATAACCTTTGATGATCTTCATCAGATGGCACTTACAGGACTTCATGTTACACAATAAATGTGTGTTTTGTTTGAAAAAAGTTCATCTTTATTTCCAAAAACCTCATTTGAAATTGGTGTGTTATGATCAGAAATGCATTGTCTCAAACAAACATACGGTGAAAGTGCAGAGAGCCACATCAAATTACAGAAATACCCAAAATAAACATTGATAAAAGATACAAGTGTTTTGCATGGAAATATAGATAAACTTCTCCTTAATTAATGCAACCGCTGTGTCAGATTTCAAAAAGGCTTTACAGCGAAAGCGCACTTTGCGATTATGTTAGTTCAGCACGAGTCACAGAAAAACATCCAGCCATTTCCCAAAGAAGGAGAGGTGTCAGAAAAGTCAGAAATAGCGTTATAAATATTCACTTACCTTTGATGATATTGATCGGAATGCACTCCCTAGAATCCCAGTTCCACAATATATGTTTGTTATGTTGGATAAAGTCCATCATTTATGTCCAAATACCTCTTTTTTGTTTGCGTGTTTAGCCCAGTAATCCAAATGCATATTGTGCGATCACTTGTTCAGACGAAATGTCAAAAAAGTTATATTACAGTTCTTAGAAACATGTCAAACGATGTATAGAATTAATCTTTAGGATGTTTTAGTCATAATCAGATCATTTGCCCATAGTTTAGGGATCCCCATCGTTCCTTAGGCTATGCCCTTCCCAGTTCACGCCTTAGATAGTCAACCATTAGGGTCAGGATGGATTAGGGAGGCCACCGCTCCTCTGGGCATGGTGACGCAGGGGGGGTCACACAGAGAGAATCAGTCTCTTTCTCATTGACTCTTCTGCATTTCCCGTGGTGCTAGGCCTACCCTGGTTAGTGTGTCATGATCCCACTGTTTCACGGCAACGGAGGGCTCTCACGGGGTGGTCGCGAGAGTGCTCGGGGAGGTGTTTAGGGGTTTCCGTAGGTGCAACTACGGTGGAAAGTCCAGACCAGATATCCACCTTGCGCATTCTCCCCGAATATGACGATTTGGCTCTCGCCTTCTCCAAAAAGAAGGCGACTCACTTACCACCCCATCGACTGGAGGATTGTGCGATAAAACTCCTGGTAGACGCTGCACTTCCCAGGAATTACATGTATCCTCTGTCACCGGCAGACAGAGGATATGGAATATATATGGAATATATGACTATGGAAACATATGTCTCCGAATATCTGCGTCAGTGGTACATTCGGTCCTCCACTTCCCCCGCCTCCTTGCGTTTATTTTTTGTGAAGAAGAAGGAGGGAGGTCTGCACCCGTGTATTGACTATCAAGGCCTTAATCAGATAACTGTGAGGTACAGTTACCCGCTACCTCTTATCGCCAAGGCGATTGAGTCAATGCACAAGGTGCGCTACTTCACCAAACTTGATCTCATGAGTGCTTACAACCTGCATATCTGGGAGGGAGACGACTGGAAGACGGCGTTCAGTATGACCTCAGGGCATTATGAGTACCTTGTCATGCCGTACGGGTTGATAAAGATTTTCAGGGACCTGCATGGGCAGGGTGTAGTGGTGTATATTGATGACATTCTGATATACTTCGTTACACGCGCCAAGCATGTGTCCCTGCGGCGCAAGGTGCTTGGACGACTGTGGAGCATGACCTGTACGCCAAGGCTGAGAAATGTCGGTACCGCATTTCCACCTCAAGGGTGGAGATGGAGAGTGACCGCATCTCAGCCGTGCGTAATTGGCCGACACCCACCACGGTGAAGGAGGGGCAGTGGTTTCTAGGGTTTGCCAAATACTACCGGAGATTTATCCGGGGTTTTGGTCAGGTAGCGGCTCCTATTACCTCACTGCTGAAGGGGGGACCGGTATGGTTGCAGTGGTCGGTTGAGGCGGACCGGGCCTTTGGGCACCTGAGGGCTCTGTTTACCTTGGCTCCCGTGCTGGCCCATCCGGATCCCTCTTTGGCATTCATAGTGGAGGTGGACGCGTCCAAGGCTGGGATTGGAGCCGTGCTCTCTCACTGCTCGGGCACACCACCGAAGCTCAGCCCCTGTGCCTCCTTCTCGAGGAAGCTCAGCCCGGGTTACTAGTCCAACGCTCCAACTACTAGGCTACCCTGCATCAGGATGGGATTCTCCTGAGCCATGTCTGAACTAATAGACACTGTGTTCTCCAACACAGGTCTCAGTGTGTATTGTCTCCTGGCTGGACTGACTCAGACACAGGTTGCCGGACAACAGTATTACGATTCAACTCCTCACCTTTGAAATTAAATGTAACTGATTTATCGTAAAGAATATTTCAGCATATCATTATTCAGCGTATGACTTCAAGCTTTGTTCCCTTCTTACAAGTAATTGCATTAACTTTAAGCATCAAGGTGGTTCCAGGTCCAACCTCTATGAAGTTTAAGTGCAAAACTCCACAGTAGTACATTCCAATGTCCTCCCGCTTTGTTGAAGACATATTTAGGTGAAATATCCCAACTTTTATCAATCCACCAAAACGGCCATTTATAAAGTCACCAAAATAATGTGCATGTTTGGTAACGATCTCTGCCTTTGCCACACACTGGAGTTTCTTGCCAGTGGTCATCTTGTACCTCACCATGTGATCAACATTACTGGTTACATGGCATTCAACTGTCACGCTGTCCTCCAACTTTGCTGCTAGGAATGGAGCAGGCTGAGAAATCTCAGATGATTTAGTCACATCTGAAACAAAATCAGGTATTTCCATTGAGAAAAAGACAGAATACCAAACACTTATTATTGAACCCAGATTGAAAGTAGACTTTCTTAGGAATGTGTCACTTACAAGAGTTGCAGAGAAGAAGAAAGACCAAGAGCTCAACCATCTTGTCCTCACCCCTAGCTATTCCTGATCAGGGGTGATTTGTAGCGTGCAACTTGTAAAAAGACATTGAATCGCACATCTGTGGTCTGATTGGTTAGATCGAGGTGGGGTCTGATTGGTCTAATAAATGTGTTCAGCTGAACACCTGATTGGCTGTTCAGTTGGTCATATGTGGAACAGAAACAGTCCTTCTATGAAGATTGAATCAGTGTCACTTTGCGAGACTGGATAGAAGAAAATACAACCTGAAAATATGATGTTTGGATCAGATGGTAACTAACCCATGTTGTGAGTAAGGAAACTCAAACCTACTTAGGGACTTCCCAGTCTTCACTTTGACTTCACAGTTCAACTTCAGGGTAAAAATTGTTGACAGTTTAACATATCTAAACGTTAACATATAACATGTGATGAAAATACATTTGGATGTAACAACAAACTCGTAAATTAAGCAGTGATTTTTGATCAGCAACATTTATTCAGTTAAGAGGTCAGTTGCATATTTAAGACATTGGAGAAACAATGAAAGTCTACTCCTCGAATATTCTAATACATGTTGCTTCTCCAGGTTACAAGTAGAGCTATTTCCTATTTTATTTAGCTATTATTTACATACTAAAAGCGGTTGTTTTACCAGTCATCACAATGCCTTCAAAGTTAGTTCTATTGTATATGGATGTGGATATGGATGTGTATATGGATTCTGTTCAATGTGGTGAGGTTCTTCCCATATCTCACTCCTGCTGAAGGTACCTGACCTCAGAGTACTCTGCATCCTCTCTGCTGGTCTGGGCTCTCTCTCTTCTGGAGGAGGGGCTTTTCTTGGTGGTGAAACTCACAGCTGCATAGTTTACCACGTCACTGTCTTGGTTCTGTGTGAGAGAGGTGGAGCCATAACAAGACATTATACTGGTCACATCTACTAGATAAACCCATTTGAGATGGAGGAAAAAAGAGATACAACAAAGAGTTTACCTGATTGACTGATGGGGTTGGTGATCTATCAGTTGCATCTTCAAATTAAAAACAAGTAGATAAAAACTTGTTACATATACAAGCTATCTCGCTGAAACCATCAATATGGTTTGGACATCTTAAAAAACTATAGTCAATGAAAAATTCCACAACAGCAAGTATATTACTGTAACTAGTCATATGCTGGAAACATGCAAAACAACAGCAAGTATGTTAGTGGAACTAGTCATATGCTGGAAACATGCAAAACAACAGCAAGTATGTTAGTGGAACTAGTCATATGCTGGAAACATGCAAAACAACAGCAAGTATGTTAGTGGAACTACTCATATGCTGGAAACATGCAAAACAACAGCAAGTATGTTAGTGGAACTACTCATATGCAGGACACATGCAAAACAACAGCAAGGATATTAGTGTAACTGGTCATATGCAGGAAACATGCAAAACAACAGTAAGCCTGACTCTACCTTCAGGCCCTCTGGTCCTTTCCTTGCACATCCAACATGTCAGTAGAATGACGACAATCACAAACACAATGGTTAGTGTGACCAGTGCAAGAGCAGTGGGAGTCAGGGGGAAATCATACTCTGAAACCAAAGAATTACATGATTCATTGTGCTCATTATCTAGCAATACAACAGTAAATTAATATAGTAATAATCATTTATTCAGGTAACATGACACGACAAATGTTTCCTATTAAAAACTAAGTGAAAGAAATTATCATGAATGTCCAGCTTGGTAACAGTATTTCCCCACATGAGGCCACAGCACAGTAGTAAGTCCCTGCATCAGAGAGGCTGAGGTTCCTCTTGGGGAGGTTGTAGACACAGCTCTGTGTAGGAAACCCAGCCTCAGAGATCTTCTCACACTGATCACTCCTGTCTCCATGGGTGTAAATGATTCCTGGACGGGATTCTCCTGAGCCATGTCTGAACCAATAGACCCTGTGTGTATTGTACAGTTCAAGGTCACAGAGTCTCCTGGCTGGACTGACTCCGACACAGGTTGCTGTATAACAGTCTTTCTCTTTGAAGTTGTGCCTGATAACAAAGTTAAATAACAGATACAATGTGATAAAATTACTAATTACAAATATTTGAGTACATATATACACAAAATAACAAAATCATTTTGTACATATTTTCACCTGTCAGCATTAACAACGTTCCATCAGCCAACAGTATATGATTCATGATTATCTTCCCACAATAGTAGTTCCCAATGTCATTTTTTTTTGTGGCAGAAATGTTGTGTTGAAATGTGTTATTGCCAGCCAACACAGAGAATTGCCCATCGTCAAATTCATTGTAGAATGGCACTTCACTCTGGTTTTTTGAAGATTTAGTAATGTATTGAAGCACAGTGTCAGTGGTGAGTTTGTAGCATACCATGTAGTTTATGTTCTCACTGGTCATGTGGCAATCAATAGTCACATTGCCTCCTTCTGGAAAGAAGCAGGCTGAGAAATGATTTGTGTTTTAGATACTCCTGAATTCTACTAATAAATGTACCATGTTGAAAGCACATGTACCAAATATATTAAGAACCTGTGAGGTATGTTTAACAGTTATAAGATTAGTACATTGAGATAGATGTTACTTACAAGCTTTGCAGATGAAAAGAAAGATGAAGAGTTGGTCCATCTTGCTTGTTCCTTCAAGTGATGATATTGACCTGTGTGAAATGCAGTCTCTCTACAGAAGAGAAAGGAAACTTGTGTTTGCTTTCATTGGTTGATCTCCGGTACCGTCTGATCTGGATGGTCAGATTTGATTGGCTGGCCAGTAGGTCATGAATGCAACAAACACTGTCCATTCATGTTGTTGTACAGCTCGAACATGTGTTGCACAACTTTATCACATTGCAAGTTTGAATATGACTATGTTACTTTTTATTTTTGAAACTGAAGGTGACTAGTGTGGATTCATCCTTTATTAGACCTAAATACAGCTCATACTGTCTACAATACTATGTACTACAGCCGTCCACCTGAGCGCTTGTCCACCTGAAAGTATAAGACATAACCACAAGCATCAATGGATCACTTCACTTATCAGTTGTTCTTGCCGTTGTTGTCCATGGGAGTCATACAGTAGTTGTGACCTTGTTGGCCACATTTTATGACCCTGTCATCCTCGAGGGCTTCTATGACCACCACACAGTCACTTCATAACACAGAGAAACATCTACAGAAAACATGGTAATAGTCTTATCTCATATACAATTTATTCTCCAAAGTATGGACGCAAAGGAAGCTCACCCATCACATGATTTAAATATGATATTTGCTTAGCCAGCAATATCTCATATACATTTTATTCTCCAATGTATGGACAGATAAAAGCCCTCCCATGATATAAATATGAGGAGGCTCTTTCTTCTTGTCCCAGATGATGATGATACTTTACATCACACTTAAAACTGTCATGTGTGTTAGGCAAAGTACCTCAGATGTCTTGGTCAAATGACCCAATAGAAAGTTCATCTGAATATATATACAGATAACAAGCTGCATCATGAAAATAGTGGTCTACTGTTGCTCAAATGGGCAACTTGAAGAGCAAGTATAGAGTATGTGAAACAACTGACTGACACCACTGAGACATCCTGCTGGAAACCACATAGAGAGAGAGAGAGAGAGAGAGAGAGAGAGAGAGAGAGAGAGAGAGAGTCCGGTAGGTCCTGTGCAGAAGCCCAACAGGCCTCACCAAAGTACATCTAGCTACAACCTCGTGTTTTGTTCATAGCAGACCACAGACTACCTGTAAATAGGTTGCTGTGTATGTGAGTTTGTGTGTGGCATGCAATCAGTAGTCTTAACAAAAAAAACAAAAAAACTAACACTACAACAGAATGAGGCCTAACTATGGCCTGCCATTCTTCTGTGGTATTGGCTATTGTGCAACTTTCACTATGAGTAGTCCTGTTGCAAGAAGCCTAAATCATTTACCATAGCATAATGTGGAACTGCTAGACTTTGACCTACACATTTGTGTTGAGAGACCCTTGAGAGTCTGTTTCACACTAAGGTGTGTGAACAATACAGGGCCCTAAGGGACAAAGTGGAGAGTAGTGTGGGTGCAGGTCAGTCTTCCTGTGTTAAATGTCTATAAGAGGTTAGTTTCCATCAGTGGAAAGTTACTGCAACACTTCCACCTTCACCACAAGGCTTTGTAAACAGACCATAATGTCTGAGACAGTTAAGAGCATCTGTCTGTACAACGCACCATATCATCATAGTATGCAGTGGGTTCAATGTATTCAAATTCAAACAGTTGGAAACGCAATCAACTGGTTTACTGTAGCTAAAATGGTCACAACAAATACAACAATAAAATAATAATCATCTGTAAAGGTGCCCTTGAGCAAGGCACTTAACCCGAATTGCTCCCGGTGTGCTGTACAATGGTGACCCTGGCTGTTAACCCACTCCCTGCGGGTGTCTCAGGGGGAGTTGGGTTAGCAACAAACATAAAAAAAACATTTTCATTACACACTTGTGTACCAAGACAAATATAAGCACCACCCCTAATTATTATTATTATTATAATAAAAAATAAAAAATGTTTGTCAGAGAAGCAATGCATTCAATTTTTTCAACATTGAATAACAAAAAAGCTATGACCACTGTTTTCATCACATTTGACTGCTTATGCGTTCATAGATAGTTAATGAAGCTAGAACTAGTTAATAAAGAGTTATCTAGTAAAAAATTATCATTGGTTCATTCATCCAATTCTACTGTCTGATCCCAGCATACACCACTGTCTCCATGTGACCTCTCTGTCTTCTAGACCTGTTCTTCTTGTTGCTCAGATTCAGAGCTACGTAATGGAGACTGTCTCCATCTTGGTCCTGTGAAGCACAAAATAGCATTGTTGACATTCAATTAGTTAAGTTGGTTAAAGACAAGCTTCACAACAGACAATATAAAAGTATTTCTGCTTACCCCTACATCTGACCTGGTAACTGCAGGACCTCTGGTCTGTGAGACGAGTCCTAAAACGAATGACAAAAAAGATTAGGATACTTCTACTTCTTCCACTACTGAAACAACAACAAATGGTGACATCAATGAATATCAAGGGATAGTAACTTACCTCTGCACTGCACACATGTTGTGTTGTTCATCTTGTACATGATGCAAACCAGGACAATGATCAAGGTGAACGTGACACACAATACTACACCCAGGCAGGACACCAAGAGAAGAGGATCTGCTCTATAGTCTGTTGAAATTCAAACAATAATAGAAGAAACCAGAATAGCAAGTAAATGTATGTTCTACACAGTAGACTATACAGTAGATATAAACAAAAATGTAAGCTGTATCACCTACCGTCAATGTCCAACTTGGTCCCGTTCCCAAAGAGTATCTCCCCACATGAGGCCACAGCACAGTAGTAAGTCCCAGAATCAGAGAGGCTGAGGTTCCTCTTGGGGAGGTTGTAGACACATCTCTGTGTAGGAGACCCAGCCTCAGAGATCTTCTCACACTGATCACTCCTGTTTCCATGGGTGTAAATGATTCCTGGACGGGATTCTCCTGAGCCATGTCTGAACCAAAGGACACTGTGTTCTCCTGCACAGGTCTCAGTGTGAATTGTACAGTTCAGAGTCACAGAGCCTCCTGGCTGGATTGACTCAGACACAGGCTGCTGGAGCACAGACATGCTGTTGGACTCTGAGTCTGAAGAGAGTGAGTAACTAATGTAAGACTAAGCGGGTGAAAAACATGAAAAGCCATGTATTCATCACTAGCATTTTATGAAGCAGCTGTACAAACATACCAACATACAGGGACACACATTTTGAAATTAAAGAAGCAAATGTTTAGTTACCTTTGACAAATAAAACAGTTCCCTCTCCATATGTTTGCTCATAGATGTCTGTAGTGGAACAAAAGTATGTAGCTGAGTCCCCTGGCTCTGTCTTGGATATGGTCAAGTTATAGCTGTAGTCTCCTCTCCTCACACTCAAACGATTGGTCTCAGTAAAGTCCTTGATAAAGTTGTTGGAATAATACATCTCTTGGCCAACATAAAGAGATGATGCCATGTGGAGGGGTTCCTGTCCAAAACTCTGCTTGAACCAAATAAATCTGGTCACCGACTCATCCGGACAATAGCAAGTGAGAGTCACAGTGCCTCCCAGCTCAGTAACCATCACAGGGGTCGGTTGGATTACTTTTGGTTTGGTGAAAGCACAAACTGTCAAAGTAAACAAACAAAATGGATCAAAAACAGAAACATGGATAAACCATTTCTACCCGTTACAGACAGAACATCCACTTCCCCTATCATATTCAAACTACATACTATAAATGTATGAACTCAATTCAAATGTCTTACACTTACCCAAGTTGATGTAAAACATAAATACTTCTCTATTCATCATTGTAACATTAGTCCCGTCTGCACTGTATAGTGTGTGGGTCTGACAGTGGGACACTTTATATGCACCTAATATAGGACGGCACTTTACATGTACCTTTCATGCAGTAGGAGGGAACACTGAAACGAGAGAGTTTATTGGCCGACTACAATCTTAGAAGTGTGTCCTCTGGCTTACCATAGCTTGAGCTTCCCGGGAATGACATTTCAGACATTATAAAGCAATTCAGAGTTACTGGCTCAAGGCAATCATATATTGGCTCGATTTTTAACAGTGTATTTGACCTTTATTTATCTCGGCAAGTCAGTTAAGGACAAATTATGGTGCTTTGCTGGTCACACTGTCTGTGATTTATTTAGAATTCAATGCACACTTCACCAACATGGCTACCACAACATTCTGCACCGATGCGCTATCCCATCTGGTTTGTGCTTAGAGGGACTATAATTTGTTTTTCAACAGGACAATGACCCAACACAACTCCAGGCTCTGTAAAGGCTATTTTACCAAGAAGGAGAGTGATGGAGTGCTGCATCAGATGACATGGCCTCCACAATCCCCCGACCTCAACCAAATTAAGATGGTTTGGGATGAGTTGGACTGCATAGTGAAGGAAAAGCAGCCAATAAGTGCTCAGCATATGTGGGAAGTTCTTCAAGACTGGTAGAAAATAATTCCATGTGAAGCTGGTTGAGAGAATGCTAGGAGTGTGCAAAGCTGTCATCAAGGCAAAGGGTGGCTACTCAAATAAAGAATATATTTTGTTTTGTTTTACACTTTTTTGGTTAGTACAAGATTGCATATGTGTTATTTCATAGTTTTGATGTCTTCACTATTGTTCTACAATGTAGAAAATAGTAAAAAATAAAGAAAAATCCTTGAATGAGTAGGTGGTCTAAAACTTTTGACCGGTAGTGTATACAGATGAGACGAGTAATGCAAGATATGTAAGCATTATTAAAGTGGCAATACTAAAGTGACTAGTGATCCACTTATTAAAGGGGCCAATTATTTCAAGTCTGTATGTAGGCAGCAGCCTCTCTGTGTTCGGGATTGCTGTTTAACAGTCTGATGGCCTTGAGATAGAAGCTGTTTTTCGGTCTCTCGGTCTCAGCTTTGATGCACCTATACTGACGTCACCTTCTGGATGGTAGCGGAGTGAACATGCAGTGTCTCGGGTGGTTGTTATCCTTCATGATATTTGTCCTTCCTGTGACATTAGGTGCTGTAGGTGTCCTGGAAGGCAGGTAGTTTGTCTTCTGTAATGCGATGTGCATACCGCACCACTCTCTGGAGAGCCTTGCGGTTGTGGGCGGTGCAGTTGTCGTACTAGGCGGTGATACAGCCCGACAAGATGCTCTCAAATGTGCATCTGTAAAGGTTTGTGAGGGTTTTAGGTGACAAGCCAAATTTCGTCAGCCTCCTGAGGTCGAAGAGGCGTTGTCTTCACCATACTGTCTGTGTGGGTGAACTGTTTCAGTTTGTCCGTGATGTGTACGCCGAGGAACTTAAAACTCTTTATCTTCTCCACTGTTGTCCCATCGATGTGGATAGGGGGATGCTCCCGCTGCTGTTTCCTGAAGTCCATGACCATCTCCTTTGTTTTGTTGACGTTGAGTGAAGGGTTGTTTTCCTGACACCACATTACAAGTGCCCTCACCTCCTCCCTGTAGGATGTCTCGTCATTGTTGGTAATCAAGCCTACTACTGTTGTGTCATCTGCAAACTCCTGCAAACAGGAGGGGGCTGAGCACGCACCCATGTGGGGCCCCAGTGTTGAGGATCAGCAAAGTGGATATGTTGTTTCCTACGTTCACCACCTGGGGGTGGCACATCAGGATGTCCAGGACCCAATTGCACAGGGCGGGGTTGAGACCCAGGGGCTCAAGCTTAATGATCAGTTTGGAGGGTACTATGGTGTTGAATGCTGAGCTATAGTCAATGAACAGCATTTTTACATAAGTATTCCTCTTGTCCAGATAGGATAGGGCAGTGTGCAGTGTGATGGCGATTGCGTTTTCTGTGGACCTATTGGGGCGGTAAGCAAACTGAAGTGGGTCGAGGGTGTCCGGCAAGGTGGCGGTGATATGATCCTTGACTAGCCTCTCAAAGCACTTCATGATGACAGAAGTGAGTGCTACGGGGCGGTAATCATTTAGTTCAGTTATCTTTGCCTTCTTGGTGGTAGCCATCTTGAAGTATATGGGACAACAGACTGGGATAGGGAGCGCTTAAATATGTCCGGAAACATACCAGCCAGCTGGTCTGCACATGCTCTGAAGACGCAGCTTGGTATGCCGTCTGGGCCAGCAGCCTTGCGAGGGTTAATATGTTTCAATGTTTTACTCACGTCGGCCACTGAGAAGGAGAGGGGGGGGCGCAGTCTTTGTTAGCGAGCAAGACAAGACAATGCTGTTTGTCCGTGATTTCCTGTAGACCCTGCCACATACGTCTTGTGTCTGAGCCGTTTAATTGCGACTCCACCCTGTAACGGCATTTTGCTTGTTTGATTGCCTTGCGGAGGCAATAACTACACTGTTTATATTCAGCCATATCACCAGACCTCTTTCCATGGTTAAATGCGATGGATTGCGCTTTCAGTTTTTCGCGAATGCCGCCACCCATCCACGGTTTCTGTATTATTATTATTTTTTTTTTTACCTTTATTTAACCAGGAAAATCTCATTGAGACCCAGAATCTCTTTTTCAAGGGAGACCTGGCCAAGAAGGCAGCAACAATCAATACATTACATAATTATAACATACTACAATACAACAACATGATCCAGCCTAAAAAAACAGAGTCTCCCATCAATATTTTAAATTAATTCAGTGACACTAACATATCTAGATGAAGGATTGTAGACTATTCCATGCGTCTGGTGCACGAGAAGAGAAAGCTGTCTTGTCTAATACTGGGAATGTCCTGGGGACTTTAAGTAGCATCCACCTAGCACACCAGGTATGGTAACTGCTGGTGGTGAAGGAGACCAGACTGCAGAGGTAAATAGGGAGTTTGCCCAAAAGGGTTTGTCGAGGAACACAAACAAATGTATCTTTCTGTGCATATAAAGTCAGGTCCAACCTACCATTTGGTACAATGTGCTATGGTGGGTGGCATTTGTAATAAAGCGCAAGAAAGCATGTTAAACAGAGTCCAGTCTCTGTAAGATAGATGAGGTTGCATGCATATACAACAAGTCACCATAATCAATTTGGTTAGGGTATGTTTTAGTAGTCACAGTGGGTATGACATCTCCAATGCACTTATTTATTAACGCACTCACAGAGTCAGCGTATAGATCAATGTCGTTCTCGGAGGTTGACTGGAACATATTCCAGTCCGCGTGATCAAAACAATCTTGGAGCGTGGCTTCCAATTGGTCAGACCGGCGTTGAATGGCTCTCGTCACTGGCACATCCTGTTTGAGTTTCTGCCCAAAAGCCGGGACGAGCAAGATGGCGTCGTGGTCGGATTTGTCGAAGGGAGGGCGTGGGAGGGCTTTGTATGCATCGCAGAAGTTAGAGTAGCAGCGGTCAGGAGTATTAGCCCTACGTGTCGTGCAATCAATATGCTGATAAAATGTAGATAACATTGATCTCAAATTAGCTTTGTTTTAATGCCTAGCTACAATAAATGCAGCCTCCTCGTATATAGTTTCCAGTGAAGTTCCTTGAGGGCTGTCTTGGTGTTTGCTTGAGGGGGGGATGTACACAGCTGTGACTATAAATGACTAGAAGTCTCATGGCCGACATTTGATTGTAAGGAATTCTAGGTCGGGTGAGCAGAAGGACTTGGTTGTTAGTTGTTAATCATAAAGCATACACCCCCGTCCTTCCTAGAGAGGTGATTATCTCTTTCGGCGCGATGCATGATGATGGCCATCTTGAAGCATGTGAGGACGGCAGACTGGGATAGGGAGAGATTTAATATGTCCGTAAACACACCAGCCAGCTGGTCTGTGCATGTTCTGAGGAAGCGGCTAGGGATGCCATCTGGGCCGGCAGCCTTGCGAGGGTTAACACGTTTAACTGTCGGACTCACGTCGGCCATGGAGAAGGAGAGCCCACAGTCCTTGGTAGCAGGCCGCGTCGGTGGCACTATATTATCCTCAAAGGGGACAAAGAAGGTGTTTCATTTGTCTGAAAGCAAGACGTCGGTGTCCGTACGTGGCTGGTTTTCCTTTTGTAGTCCGTGATTGTCTGTAGACCCTGCCACATACAGTACGTCTCGTGTCTGAGCCATTGAATTCTGACTCCACCTTGTCTCTATACTGACATTTCACTTGTTTGATTGCCTTGCAGAGGGAATAACTACACTGTTTGAATTTGGCTACATTCCCAGTCACCTCTCCATGTTTAAATGTGGTGGTTCGTGCTTTCAGTTTTGCGCAAATGCAGCCATCTATCCACGGTTTCTGGTTAGGGTAGGTTTTAATAGTCACAGTGGGTACAACATCTCCTATGCACTTTCTTATAAACTCATTCACCGAATCAGTGTATATGTTGATATTATTCTCTGAGGCTACCCGGAACATGTCCCAGTCCGCGTGATCAAACCAATCTTGAAGCGTGGATTCCAAATGGTCAGACCAGCATTGAATAGTCCTTAGCACGGGTATAACCTGTTTGAGTTTCTGCCTATAGGAAGGGAGGACCAAAATGGAGTCGTGGTCAGATTTGCCGAAAGGAGGGTGGGGGAGGGACTTGTATGCATCGCAGAAGTTAGAGTAGCAGTGATCCAGTGATTTAACAGCGTGAGTACTACAGTCAATATGCTGATAGAATTTAAGCACGATTGTTCTCAAATTTGCTTTGTTAGAATCCCCAGCTACAATAAATGCAGCGTCAGAATATATGGTTTCCAGTTTGCATAAAGTCCAGTGAAGTTCTTTGAGGGCCGTCATGGTATCGGCTTGAGGGGGGATGTACACGGCTGTGACAATAATGAAAGCAGAATTCCCTTGGGAGATAATACGGTCGGCATTTGATTGTGAGGAATTCTAGGTCAGGTGAACAAAGGGATATGAGTTCCTGTAAGTTGTTACAATTACACAATGAGTCGTTAATCATGAAACATACACCCCCGCCTTCTTCTTCCCAGAGAGATATTTATTCCCATCCGGCGCGATGTACAAAGAATCCAGGTGGCTGGAATCAGTTAAAATGCCCTGGATGGTTCGGAAAAGTATTCCGCTTCGGGAAAGTCGTATTTCTGGTCGTAAGTGCTGGTATGTTGACCTCGCTCTGATATCCAATAGTTCTTCCCGGCTGTATGCAATAACACTTAAGATTTTCTGGGTTAACAACGTCAGAAATAGTACATAAAAAAACGAAATACTGCAAAGTTTCCTAAGGACTAGAAGCGAGGCAGCCCTCTCTGTCAGTGCCATCTTGTAGAGATCTTCTTTATGTTTCTTAAATGTTTTCAACTCGAGATCCAAATGAGAAATTGACCCTAAATAAATGACCCTAAATAAAAAATAAATAGTGTGTGATTATAGATCTATTCTCATAACTCAGGACCGATAGTTTAAGAATGCACATTTAAGCACATTTTAAGGTTGGGAAAATGCTTTTGGCTTTGCACATCTAACTGACTGGCACTGGTCTGGTGTTTACCGTCCAGATGAACAGATGAAAAGAGGTGTGAAAAGAGCCAACTTTTCGGTCTCAAAGCCATCTTTTGGCTGGTTGACTGGAAATCTGATGAGACATACTGAGAGAGAGAGAGAGAGAGAGAGAGAGAGAGAGAGAGAGAGAGAGAGAGAGAGAGAGAGAGAGAGAGAGAGAGAGAGAGAGAGAGAGAGAGAGAGAACATAAGGGACATTTCATCCCCCAGTGTAAGTCTATGAGAGACCCAGTGATGTTCACCTCAGCAGGTCTCACTCTACACTGAGCTGCTCCGTCCTGTCACTCACACCACAGGAAGTGATGCGTACACTTACTGGCACCTCCTCTACCTAAGACCCCAATCATATTCTCCTTATAGGGTGCTTCTCTGAATAGGGGGCTGTGACCAGTGCAAATCCAAGACAGGAAATACTAAGGGGGGAATAACATCATGACAAAGGCAATTTTGGTCCTCTCTAACCACACCCTGAACCACTGAGCTGTGTGGCCTGAGTTGGAGAGGGCTACAGTGGCCCTGAGGTACAACTCACAAACACTGCAGAGATATTTACTGATTTACATTTCAATACATTTTATTTAACTACACATACAATATAGAATGATTTAAACATGTATTTAAAGATATGGACAACCAATTTTCCTCCATCCTCCTCCACTTTGTCATCTTGTAGCAGCATACACTTAATGGGTTCTGACTTCTAAACTTTAAAGATGGTTAATTATCAGGTATCCTATGGAAAGGAGAAGGGCAACAGTCTGGTTGCTACACCAAAAGTTCATGGTCATCTGTAGGAGGAATGTATATGGTGGAGTCAACTAAGGTTGGATATGAGCCAGGGGTTTGAAATGTTACTGATTAAGGAAAAGGCAATCAGGTGGTTGTGGTCACTGATAAAGGTGGAGAACTGTGGATTAGTGAGGAATGGGGGCCGAGGTCAGGTCAAGTCACATTAAGGGAGAAGGAACAGTTTATTACCCACATCACTTAACTTCCTGCCTGACAATAAAGATGTCATGTTTTGAGGGAAGGAGGAGACTTCACCAAAATTGGGGTATGTATACTTGTGCTGGTGTGAACATGTCTTTGTCTCTTCAGCTGTCTGACCCATTAGGTGATAAACCTGGTTTGAGCTTTAATAATCGTCTGTGAGTTTTTACTCTGTTAATTTAGAACCTAACACACTATACGGGGGTCCAGCTCCTTCTCTCTTCTCCTCTCCATCTTCCCCTTCTTGGAGGTGAAATTCAGGGAAGCATAATTCAATGCATTGGGATCTTGGTTCTGGTTTGCAAACACCATGACAGGCTACATTTTCACAGTTACATAAATGCTTATGTCAGTATTTAATGATAAAGTATTTACCTGATCATTTTGTGGTTGTCTTTGAGAATTATGCCCTGAATATGATGTAAAAAAGACAAGAGAACAGATTAATGGATCATTCCATTCTAGTGAACACACTGACTCTTCGGATTTTCAGTGTACAGTATGTCATGGGCATAACATCTACATTTAAGGTGTAGTTGACAGGACCAATATTATCATGAAATGTGTTGTGTCTGTTTGCGTCTCGTCTGATCTTGAGGACCAGAATGAGGATGACTATCAGTAGAACAGCAGTCACAACGCCAAGAATCACAACCAGGTGAAGAAGGTACATGGTTATATCTTTATGCGCTCCTACTAGACTGATAGTTCCATTACAATGTCCTATTAGGTTACATTTTATTAAATCACTTGGTGATCCTTTAATGACAGACCTAAACCTTTTGTCATGTAGATAGTTTCATCTACACGACTCTCTTTAGATTACTCTGGTGTTTGCTCACCTCCGTTGTGCCCTATAGCATTGCGATTAGTAATAACAGAGAAGTATTTATTTTTCAAAATTATAATGCAAAACAAATATGTCCATCAATGGTTTGCCTTTGTTTCAACTCCTGATTAGGTTGATACACATTTTCAAATGTATCAAAAGCCAGATAAATCATTGAAAACGTACCTTTAATTTTTAGATATGTTGCGTTGACAATGAACATGTGGCTATGTGGATACAATCCACAGAAATGGAGGCCACAGTCACCTACTTCAACATTTGTGAATTTGAGGAAGTTAATGTTGTTGTTGCTGAACATTCCAAAATAGCTTCTTTGAAAACCATTGTGAAGATCAGGTGTTGAATTAAAGCCGTACATAGACGAGAGACACACAGGCTCTGATCCGTTGACTTGCTTGAACCATGCTGTGTGTCCCACAGCCATCGTAAGATTGGAGCACTGCAAGGTGATGTTCTCCCCAGTAGAACCTCCATAGTTTGAGACTGAGAAACCAAAGCAGAGACCAAATCTGAAACACAGAGAAGGAAGTTAATGACTATAATCGCTGTTATCACATGTACATGTTAGAAATCAGGAAGAAGGGCCTCCCAAGTGGGTCAGTGGTTTAAGGCATGGCATCGCCAGGCTAGCTGTGCCACTAGAGATTCTGGGTTTGAGTCCAGCCTGTCACAGCCGGCCGCGACCGGGAGACCCAAGGGGCGACAAACAATTGGCCCAGCGTCGTCTGGGTTAGTGGAGGGTTTGGCTGGCAGGGATGTCCTTGTCCCATCGCGCACTAGCGACTCCTGTGGCAGGCTGGAGGCAGTAAACGCTGATATGGTCGCCAAGTGCACAGTGTTTCCTCCGACACATTGGTGCGGCTGGCTTCCGGGTTAAGTGGGCATTGTGTCAAGAAGCAGTGTGGCTTGATTGGGTTGTGTTTCAGAGGACGCATGGCTCTCGACCTTCGCCTCTCCCAAGTTCGTATGGGAGTTGCAGCAATGAGACAAGACTGCAACTACCAATTGAATACCACAAAAACGGGGTAATAAATTATTTCAAAAAATTAATCAGGAAGAAGTGCTGCACTGAACATTCTGGTTATACTTGATGGATGCAGTCAATCTTACTCTGTATCCATGATAGATTCAACAGTAGCTTACTTACTCAATCCATAGAGCAGTAGAGCTGGTAGGAAGGTTCTCACCATTCTGTGTGGTTGTGAATCAGAGAACACCTCTTTATTCACGTTGAGATCACAGTGAAATCAAAAGGGATTTCATTGGTTGGGGGCGTGATAGTTAGTATTGGACCACAATGTCTATTTAGAGAAAGCAGAATTGACACAGACATTTTATGTGGAGTGTAAAAACAGAAGTGTAGCATATTTGCGTTGAATCAAAATGGAGATTGGTGTTAGGGTTCGGGTTGGGTTCATATAGGTCAGCGTTTTGCAAACCAGAGGTTGCGACCCCATGTGGTGTCCCCTGATTCAAAAATGGGGTCATGAGAAGAAAATCTGAAATAAAACTTACAAAATCGCTCTTAGCTGTTAGGTGCGGTTGTAATAAACATAGCGGTTTCTGATGTCTCTATCTTTTGAACAGTTTAAGTTACAAAATATTATGACCCTATCCCTGAAAGATAAGACTCTAAGGAACACGTGCGTGTCTTCTGTTTCCCTCTACAATGCCCACAAACACTCAGGACTCATTAGAACAGAGTGGACAAGACCAGGCACTAAATAAGATTAGGGGGAGGCATGATCAATGATGACATTCTTTTCTACACAAAAACGTTATTACCTGGTGATATTCTCTACTTCCCAATACATTTCTGATGCATTTCAATCACTTCAAACCACACTTCCTTCAAGATTGAAGTTCTGTCAGAAGTACTTCAGACTGACTTGGCCGTTGATTACAGTAAACATTACAAGTAAACATTGGCCATTGATTACATTACACTTATAGTATGGTGGGGTCTTGAAAAAGTTTGGATTTCAAAATTGGGTCACAGGGCCAAAAAAGTATGGGAGCAACAGATTTAGGTGTTTGGGTTTGGTGGGGCTCATAGAGGACCACAAGGCTACACACAACAGATGGATTATACAGTACCAGTCAAAGGTTTAGACACACCTACTCATTCAATATTTTTTCTTTATTTTTGTACTATTTTCTACATTGTAGAATAGTAGAGAAGACATCAAAACTATGAAGCAAAACTTATGGAATAATGTAGTAACCGAAAAAGTGTTCAACAAATCAAAATATATTTTATATTTTATATTCTTCAAAGTAGCCACCATTTGCCTTGATGACAGCTTTGCACACTCTTGGCATTCTCTCAACTTGACCTGGAATGCTTTTCCAGCAGTCTTGAAGGAGTTCCCACATATGCTGCTTTTTCTTCACTCTGCGGTCCAACTCATCCCAAACCATCTGAATTGGGTTGAGATTGGGTGATTGTGGAGGCCAAATAGCCAATACACAGCCTGGAGGTGTGTTGGGTCATTGTCCTGTTGAAAAACAAATGTTAGTCCTGCTTAGCACAAACCAGATGGGATGGCGTATCACTACAGAATGCTGTGGTGCCATGCTGATTAAGTGTGCCTTGAATTCTAACTAAATCCCAGACAGTGTCACCAGCAAAGCACCCCCACACCATCACACTTCCTCTTCCATGCTTCACGGTGGGAACCACACATGTGGAGATCATCCGTTCAGCTACTCTGCGTCTCACAAAGACACAGTGGTTGGAACCAAAAATCTCAAATTTGGACTCATCAGACCAGGACTCATCAGACAGATTTCCACCGGTGTAATATCCAGTGCTCGTATTTCTTGGCCCAAGCTAGACTCTTCTTCTTATTGGTGTTGTAAGAATATTTTGAAGATAAATACACAACGCAGAGGATGAGAGATCAATAGAGTACTAACGATCAATGGAAATAGTGTTTTTTTTGTAATATCAATGGGTCAGAGACATGGGAGGAATTTCAGTCCGGGACTCATGGCTACATGGCAAGTTCTCATTGGTCCAAATTGTTTATACATTGAGCCTGAAATAGGATACTTGGCCATTGGTCCAGTTTTATTGCAAAGGAATTCTAATTGGTCGTCGACAACAGGCTTGGGCTGGGTTAAAAAACTACATCCTGTCCCTTTGTTCTGTGGAGAGAATCACAGTGTAATGGTTGTCGTATGAAGGAGAAGAGGAGGACCAAGGTGCAGCGTGATATGTGTCCATATTTATTACGGAACACAGAAATAACAAAACTAACAAAGAGAACGACCGAAAACAGTTCTGGCTGGTGCAGACACACAACAGAAAACAGAAAATAATCACCCACGAAACACAATAGAAAACAGGCTACCTAAATATGGTTCTCAATCAGGGACAACGATTGACAGCTGCCTCTGATTGAGAACCATACCAGGCCAAACACAGAAATAGCAAATCATAGAAAAACTAACATAGACAACCCACCCAACGCACACCCTGACCATACTAAAACAAAGACATAACAAAAGAACTAAGGTCAGAATGTGACACACAGGAGAGAGAATCACCGAAGATAATCACTGAGGATAGGGGAGAATGAACATCTTCCTCCTCACATTGATTTGTTCTCTTTTGAATAAACCTATTTTCCTCCCCCTGATTTGCTTTGGGGTCTGTGTTATTGAAGAGTAACATCAACTGCTAACAGTGTCCTTTAGAAGTGGTTTCTTTGCAGAAATTCGAACATGAAGGCCTGATACACGCAGTCTTCTCTGAACAGTTGATGTTAAGATGTGTCTGTTACTTGAACTCCATGAAGCATTTATTTGGGCTGCAATCTGAGGTGCAGTTAACTCTAATGAACTAATCCCCTGCAGCAGAGGTAACTCTGGGTCTTCCTTTCCTGTGGCAGTCATCTTGAAAGCCAGTTCCATCATAGTGATTGATGGTTTTTGCGACTGCGCTTGAAGAAATGTTTGAAGTTCTTGAAATGTTCCGTATTGACTGACCTTCATGTCTTAAAGTAATGAAGGACTGTCATTTCACTTTGCTTATTTGAGCTGTTCTTGCCGTAATATGGACTTGGTCTTTTACAAAATAGGGCTATCTTCTGTATATCACCCATACCTTGTCACAACACAACTTATCGGCGCAAACGCATTAAGAAGGAAAGAAATTCCACAAATTAACTTTTAACATGGAACACCTCTTAATTGAAATGCATTCCAGGTGACAATCTCATGAAGCTGGTTGAGAGAATGCCAAGAGTGTGCAAAGCTGTCATCAAGGCGAAGGGTCGCTACTTTTAGGAATCTCAAATATTAAATATATTTTTTATCACGTTTCAGGAGAAGATCCAGATGCAGACAGTGTTTTCATGACTTTGGCCTGGGGGTAGGTTTATGACAGACATAAATACCTCTTCCCCCTTTTTTTCTCTCTCTACCCTACTGATGTGACATTTGAAAACCCCTTGGTTAACATAGAGATTCTGGGAAATCAGAAGGTGGGGGGAAATGAACTATATTCTGGTAATCTGACCAATTGAACATATGTCTGAGACATTCTCATCAATGACATTATGACATAAACTCTACAGTGGAAAGTCTGCACATTGTAGTTATCGGAGTCACATGGAATTGTTGTTCAATTTAAATTTTTGAATATAAAATTATTGGTGAAGAGATTAAATGTAATTTTAGCTTCCAAATGAGAGATTTGGATTTTCATAAGGTTAGGGCTCTGCTCAGTCAGTGGCCTGCCCCTGTGAAGAGACATGGGTTATAAAACTTTTCAGGCACACCCTTCTCGCTCCACTATACATAGCCTTGTCGAAAATGTAACCTCCTGTTCCAAGTACGTGAGGTCTGCAGCCTCTGCGTTAAAAGGACTAACATGTTAACTACAGAACTAAGCCAACCTCAGCGTGAGCTTTGGTTGCGAAATGGTATGAACTTTGAACTCACTACAGAAGTGATACCTTATTCACTACAGAAGTGATACCTTGGATGACTGTCATTCATATTCCATTCACCCAACTCAATGTGACATTGATAGGTTTAGGCTTAATACATATTACTCAAATTTTCCCTGTACCCATCATGAGGTTGCTACAACCTAGCCTATGAATGAAAGTTTACAATGTAGGTACACAGGTGGAGAGAATTTTGAGTAATCAAGGTGACAGTGACACATTCAATACCGACTTGCAAATGAGAGTTTCTATTGGACAAATGCAGGTATCTTTATCCCTGTTTAGTTCCGTTTGCTTCCATTTAAGAACGTTTTTCAACAGAATAAGAGTAATCAATACACCCCTGATCGCACGCAAACACAGTTAGCTTTCATATCAGCCACATACAAACAGCTTGTTGTATATATAATTCCTTCTCCTATCTACACACTCTCCTCCTCTTGTCTTTTCCCTTCTTTTGTGCACAACACATCAGCTGTCTGTGACCAGGAGAAAAAAGCTTTTTGATAAGCGGCATATGGTCCCCAGTTATTGGCCACCTTACTTTTTAGAACAATTACAATACATATCCATTTAATTTAGTTAAAAAAGAGACACAAACCTCGTGTCCAAAGTGTTTACTAGATAGTTGGCTAGCCTCCCGGTTAAAAATAGTACTTACCTGAAATCCATTAGCTATATTTCAGAGTTAAAAAGTTGGATATTAAATGATGTGTGGTCTGTCACACATTCAAATTGTACAATATACAGAGTGTCCCAGAGTGTATATGTATTACTTTTTTGAAAACTCTCAAAACTTAACTTACATAAATTGCAATGAAAATCAGTGGTCAGTTAGCTAGAAGGGTGTCTTTAGTTGCAAAACTTATCGTTATTTTCCAGGCCATTTAAATGTTGAACTCGAGGTGATTTAATCCTCAAACTGCAAGAGAGTGTCCGAAGTTAGGAGATGTACAATGTTAGGGGAAAATTAGCTACAATAATGTAGCACAGTGTGTACAACCAATAGCAAGTACTTCAGCTGTTACACTGGGCCCCTGTGGTAAAACATGTAATGACTTGAAGAGTTCCAGGGTTGCATACGAAATAAGAAAATAAATGAATTTATTGATTTAATTTCAAAACTTTTCAACTATTGTCTTTCTCTATCTTTGAGTCAACTACTGACCACATTGCAGCGCTAGCTAGCTGTAGCTTATGCTTTCAGTACTAGATTCATTCTCTGATCCTTTCATTGGTTGGACAACATGTCATTTCATGATGCAAGAGCTCTGATAGGTTGGTGGGTGTCCTCCGGATGTTGTCATAATTACTGTGTAAGTCTATGGAAGTGGGTGAGAACCACGAGCCTCCAATGTACCCAGAAGAGGAGATAAGCTAGGTGTCCTCCGGCTACACCATAGTGCTGCCCTACAGAGTGCTGCTGAGACTACTGTAGAACTTCATTGCAAAACAGTGCATTTTAATCAATTATTTGGTGACATGAGAATATAATATAATTGTATCTAAAAAGGCTGACTTTTTAAATATTTCACAATTATTATAATTTTTTATTCACTGAGTAGGACGGTCCTCCCCTTCCTCCTCCAAAGAGCCTCAACTGGTATACACATGATGGGGATCTATCTACATAGGACAACGACAAAACTCTGTCTGGCCATCTCTCAGTTATTTGCAGCAGGTAGAGTCAGCTGTAATAGTGCAAACCTACTATTGAAACTTAGGATCATGAATGTATTTAAGATGGAAACATATGTTTTTCGACACTTTACTTTGCAACTATTTTCAGTATAGTACCTGAACAGGCATGAACTAGATTGAGGTCTTCGATTAATCAAAACATTTGTCTTTTTGAGCTTTGTCTCTTGCTTTTGCTCAGTCTGATGTTTGAAAACCTTTATCCTTGGAGGCACAGGTCATTTGGAATGCTTCATCACTGGGGACCTTGGCAACTTCTACAACTGGTTCAATGTGAAAACGGAACAGTCTGAGTCAGTCCAGCCAGGAGACTATGTGACTCTGAATTGGACAATACACACTGAGACCTGTGCAGGAGAACACAGTGTCTTTTGGTTCAGACATGGCTCGGGAGAATCCCATCCAGGATAGCCAATAGTATAATATATACAATGATACTAAAAATTGGAAATATGAAAGATTTTCTTCTTTCAGGTGGGGACATTCAAGTGGCGACTGAAGTAGATATGAGGATCTTTGTCCTCCTCTCCATCATAAGAACTGAAATTGTCCTCTGCTGTCTGGCCATCATCTTCATCATCTACACCACCAGGAAATAGATTCATTCAATGATTAATGTTCACAATCCTTCAGCTGTTACAAACGCAAATGTGGTTTACTGTCTGTTCAAATGTTTCAATGCTCGTCAGCTAAGTTGACTTTGTCAAGGTAAAATGCCCACATGTTGATGATGCAGATTCATTTGTAATACTTTTTGGATATTTCTGTTTAGACTTTCAATAAATAAATGAATCTTTATTGAAAATAAAAAAAAATGTATTCAATATTGACAGAATTACACAGTAGATACAGTATCATATATTAACATATTGAAACAAGACTGATGGGAAGTATTTCGCCATTATTGCTTTCTGGGAGCATACACAACTTCTCCACCCTGCACTCTCCCTCTTCCACACTCTGTTTTGTTTATTGAGAAGCTCAGTGCAGCATAATTTTCTGTGTCCATGGTCAGAGTGTAAAATAGAGAAAGAGAGATACGTACTTCATCCACAATTACTAAATAACCCCAGCGACCTGAAGCATGAGATTTTATTGAGAACGTGAAGTTGCATAACAGTAAGAAAAACAAATTAGGCCAAATTACTCACTTGGACTGTGGGTGAAATGTCCATTGTACCCCTAATTTAAAAAACAAAACATATATTTTTTGGTGTATTATTATTTTGCATTCATACATGATATGATATACATTGATTACATTAATACGTGGCATTCATATCTTGTATAAAGTCAAAGTTAGTCACACTACTTACTTTTTTACTTTTTTTTCTGAGCTCTCAAGATAATAACGATAACAACCAAAACAAATGTTATGTAGTTTAACAATCCGGCTTGATTGTTAAGCTGTGTTGTCTGTTCACACTGCTATGCTTTATCTTGGCCAGGTCGCAGTTGCAAATGAGAACTTGTTCTCAACTAGCCTACCTGGTTAAATAAAGGTGAAATCATTTGTATTTTTTTTTAAATAAACTTGGAGATCGAAATATTTGCTCATGGGGTAAATCATTCATAGGTAAAAGGCTCATGTTTGATGTAAATGTATCAACTCATGTCCCAATTTCCATAATAGTTACAGTAAAGCCAAGTCAATAAGTTGAGTCAAGGTACAGGTCAGTTATCTTACAGTAAATAGCTACTGAAACAGAGGAGAAATGGACTAGGAAGTCTAGATATGCACATACAGTACTTAGTGAGATGCAGAATCACCATACAGATGAATAGTGGGGTCATCTTGCAGTCCATCCTGAGTGGTTACTCTCGCCTGCCCTGAACCAAATGGACTGGTGCAGTACTGTGATCAGTAGGCTTCTTGCCTGACAGTTACAGAGAAATGAACCTTTTTTCTCTGATTGGTGGGAGATACATTAAATCACACCCTTCCTGGTAGCAGTGGTGTGTATTCATGGATGCCAAGGAAGGCCGTACAGACACAGAGGGGCACTGTTTTGTTCGCTTGGATGCTTTGTCCTATGAGGTACATTCAGCCTCTTGCGAATTGAAGGAAAATGATGCAACACAAAGAGACGAAAGATACATTTTAATAGTAAATTCTTTGGGGAAGCCTGGCTGAAGCCAGCTTGGATTTGTCGTCACTTTTATCAAATCCCATTGAGAGTATAGGTCATTGATTGTTGTGTCTTGATGTGTTGTTGTCCTCCGGTTGCTAGCTAGCCAGCTAGCTAAAATTGTCCCTTTCCGAAATTAGCCATGGATGGAGATAGGGATTTGGACTTGTGGTTTTACTTAATTATCCATACTAGCCAATAATTATAACAGTGATTCTAATCCTACCATTAATTCATACATTGTTATGCCCCTTGCTTGAGAGGATGGAAGTTCAATATGTAGCTAGATGTAGAAGGCTAATGTTAACTAGCTGGAAGTTGGAAGTTAGGCTAACGAGCAAGCATTTAGCCAGGTAACATTCAGTAGGACAACAACAAATTACAGCGTGTACTGTATGACAGAGTGATAGACTGTTTCATCAACATGAAAGAGAGGAGGATGGCATAGGCGTTTCTTTACAAGGTTAGCAAACTTGTTTTTGTACTTGCACAAACGCGCACACACACACACACACACACACGCACACAGAAATCTGAACCACGGACAGCCACATCATATTTAATGTAGCTTACGTTGATTGGACACAACAGTTTTTGGTATCTTTTAGTTCCAACTGTATTAGACAAAGCAGAGGTGGTTTGATCATGTTGAAATGGTACTGGAATAGTGAAGGCAGCTCCCGTTTTCTTGCGGTAACTCTCCGTGGATCTAAATCAATAGCTGTTTAGTGGTCATTAAGTGTCAGAAACATTAACTTGCTTGAGCGTACTGTAGGTCATGTAACTGTCTGTTACTGAACATTCAATATTCTTTGTGGACTTCACTGGACAGAGGCTGCTATGCGGTTTTGTGATTAAACTAAGGTGAGGTTGACTTTACACTGCCACTGTGTCTTCTTATTATCTCGGCCTTTAGGCCTATATATCATAGTCGCAAAGCATATGAATTAACAGGCTATAGAGAAAACAACGCAATTATCACAACACAACAGAGAATAGAGATGAACGGAGTGTATAAATTAATGGTTTATTATGTTAAAAACACACAGCAAAAATGGGATTCTCTATCAGATTATTTCTTACAATAAAAAGCTGTAAAAGGTTATGGCTATTTTATGATCATTACAGGATCATTATATACATCCAGCATACAGACCATGTTAAAATAACAGTTTCTTCGTTACATTTAAAAATCCATACTATTTTTTTGTTACTAAAAGCAGTTCTATTAGGCTATAAATAGTCATATTTCTTCTTGGTGTCTTTGTCACAGTGGTGATATATTTCACTGCTGCTGAAGGTATCTGACATCAGAGTACACTGCATCCTCTCTGCTGGTCTTCTCTCTCACTGTTCTAGAGGAGGACTTCTTCTTGGGGGTGAAACCGACAGCTGCATAGTTCAACACGTCACTTTCTTGATTCTGAGGGGGGTGGAGCCATGAGGAAATTCATTATGATGACAGCATGAACTACTATATAATGTTTCTATTCTCCTCTACAACACTCTACAAAAGACATGACTGTTCAGACTGTACAACCACTACAATGACCTGACAGTCAGTGGAACAGAGACAGACAGAAGTTCCATGGAAAAATTACATCTAGTACACTGACCTATTACTTCCAAGAAAACTTAACATAAAAAGGACAAATAAGCTGACTTCTAGCTGTAAGGAAAATTAAATGGCAGTTTCTTGTAAAAACTGAAAGCATACTATATTTATAAATGTTGACAAATTTACCTGATTGCCGTGGGATGTTGGGACATCAGTCCTCCCTTCAAAGAGATTGAAATAGAGGAAGGCCAGCTATTATTTTTTATGACAATCCCATCTCTTTTTAACCTCATGCAGTTAATTAACAGTGCTTATATGATGGACATTGAACTGATATTTACAGAATGTACATTGCATAGAGATGCATGAAACATTAGATACATCAGCTATACCATTAGATACATTGTATACATTAGATATAAAGTAATACCTCTGCTGTCTCTGTTCTGAGTCTTGCACAGCGCCCAGACCAGTAGAAGAGTCACTATCCCCAGAACGATGTTGGAGACGACCAAGGCCACAACAGTAGGACTCATATCAAATGGAGAATCATGCTCTGGAACTGTGGAAAGGGTATCAGAAGGGTATCAGAGAATTCATATTGTATTCATGAGCGCTTCATGAGCGCTTAGGAAGATCAACAGTAAAGTATGGCATCAAAAGCTGATGGTGATATTGTATAGCTTGTTGAGACAAATGTATAGGATCATTTTGTAGGTAGGCTGTTTGCATGAATATACAGTGTTGTTGGGGTTATTTACAGATTAAATGGGATTTACCTTGAATGTCCAGTT
Source organism: Oncorhynchus keta (assembly GCF_023373465.1). Taxonomy (NCBI): domain Eukaryota; kingdom Metazoa; phylum Chordata; class Actinopteri; order Salmoniformes; family Salmonidae; genus Oncorhynchus; species Oncorhynchus keta. The sequence goes on along the minus strand of NC_068433.1, from coordinate 21,409,802 downwards.
TGGTCCCATTCCCAAACAGTATCTCCCCACATGAGGCCACAGCACAGTAGTAAGTCCCAGCATCAGAGAGGCTGAGGTTCCTCTTAGGGAGGTTGAAGACACAGCTCTGTGTAGGAGACCCAGCAGCCTCAGAGATCTTCTCACACTGATCATTCCTGTCTCCATGGGTGTAAATGATTCCTGGAAGGGATTCTCCTGAGCCATGTCTGAACCAATAGACACTGTGTTCTCCTACACAGGTCTTAGTGTGTATTGTACAGTTCAGAGCGACAGAGTCTCCTGGCTGGACTGACTCAGACACAGGCTGCTGGAGCACAGTTATGTTTCTGGACCCTGAACCTGACAAGAACTTCAATAAACCCATTGAATCTCTGGAGTATTACTGTAGAAAGTGTTCAAACTCAACATCTCATCTGAATAAGATAATACCTCATATTTACACAGCATATATGTACATTTAGGTTTACAAAAACATACCTTTTACTATGAAAATGGCTCCTTCTCCAAACTCCACCTTGTTGCCATAAGAGCTTCCGCAGTAGTATGTGCCTGAATCAGAGAGCTGCATGTCTGAGATCTTTAGGTGGTTCTTTTCTTGGCCGTTTTCCACTGAGAAGCGAGGGTTATCCTTAAACTCATGGTAAAAGGTTGCGTTCCTGTCAAACTTAAAGACAGTTGAGCAGAGTTGAAGCTTATCTCCCAAGGGTTGCTTGTACCAGGAGAAATGCATGTCCATGTGGCCTTTATAGAAGCAGTGCACAATCACTGTGTCTCCAACGTTGGCTGATATGAGACCACTGTCCTGAAGTATGGATGAGGATTCAGTACCAGCTACCACATCTAATAAAGAAAATGAACAATACAGTATATTTGATGTTCCTTGCCCCAAATACAACTTGGAATATTCAAAGTGTCTGTAAAGTATTACATGTGATATCTCAAGCATCCAAATCAAGGGCGAACATCTCATAAGCAGAGAAATATAAAAGTTGGACTTACCCATCTCTACAAGAAGTGGAAATATCAGACACAGTGTGAACCTCTTTGCAGTTGTCATCCTCCTCACAACTTGTCTTGAGTGGAAAAAGTCCACCAATGTAGACAACACTTCAACAATGGAGTTACAGGTGATTGGTCGAACTGGACCCATCATTTTTGTTGACGCCTTATTCCGTTACGACAATCTTCTTCACATTGTACAGAGTCACAGAGTCTCCTGGCTGGACTGAATCAGACACACACGTATTTTTTTATAGGTATATTCTTATCCTTAAATATTTAGTACAAATGTAGTTATAATCATTCAAGTTTGGCATTCCTTATTCTTTACCACTACATCTCCTGTTGTCTACGTCAAGAGACTGTTGGTTGTGACCTTTTTGGGAACATGCATACAATGACACTGTCATCCACTAGGGCTTCTGCCACCACACAGTCACTTCACCTCACACAAAAAAAACATCTATTGAAAAAAAAATCTACATTTGAGAACTTACACTCAATTGGATTGGATGGATAGAATCCCTTCCCATGATTTTGTTATTGAGGAGGCAGATTCCTCTCGGCCTATAGGTGATGATAATACTTCACTGTTAAAACTGTGTTGTGTTTGACTAAGAACTACAGATCTAGGTGAAATGACCTAATAAATAGCTCATTGTGTTTTTTCACAGATTTTAGTCAACTATGTTTAGGTTAGCTGCCTCATCAAAAGAGTTGGTTTAATGTTGTTACAATGGTCAACTTGAAGAGCAAGCAGTATAGCCTATGGTATGAGATAGCTAAGAGTTCTGAGACATCCGGCTGAAAACCACAGAGAGGGAGAGATAGAGAGAGAGAGAGAGAGAGAGAGAGAGAGAGAGAGAGAGAGAGAGAGAGAGAGAGAGAGAGAGAGAGAGAGAGCAGAGCAGAGCAGAGCAGAGCAGAGCAGAGCAGAAAGAAAGAAAGAAGGAAAGAGAGCAGAGGTGTTCTGTGTACAAAGCCAGCAGGCTCTAAGAAAGTGTAGATACATCCTCATCTTGTGTTCATTCAAGACCGCAGAGTAACTGTAAATATATTGCTGTTTGTTTGAGGGCATGTTAGTGGCATGAGAACGGTTTAACACTTCAAATTAAAGCTGTAATACATCACTTTTAAGCAAACTTACCAAATTCACATAGAAATGTGAGTTATATATCTGTCATTCTCATTGACAGCAAAAATTAAGAAGCGGTAGATCTGTTATAAGTGTGCTATATCTATGCTTCCTGCTCTTAAAACAACGTGTAACTTTTTGTGTGAACCGGTCAAATTCACATAGAAATGTAGGTTATAGATATCTAATTCTCATTGAAAGCAAGTCTAAGAAGTGGTAGATTGTTCTATGGTCTCTATTTCTAAGCTTCCCGTTCTTAAGTCTGGTTTTTGCGTCTTTTACTTTGGTTTTGTACACCAGCTTTAAACAGCACAAAATACAATATTTTTGGTTATTGAAAAGATATTTCACAGGGGTTTAGATGGTACAATGATTCTCTACACTATGCATTGCTTATTTTGTCACATAAACTGAAATTAGGTGAACTATTAGAATTTTAGCAACCAGGAAATGGCGTAATGATTTCTGCATATACATTCAACTTCCTTTGTCTTGACTGCTGTTAAATGCTTTATTCATCTTATCACAAGCAAGTCCATTTAAAATTAGTTTGGCAGAGAAGCAATACACTTAATTCAAGTATCTACAGTAATTATATGTTACAGTAATACAGATAATAATGTTAATAAAGTGGGAGTTGATAAAAAAGAGAATTAATTGGACTGTTTCATTCATCCAGTTCTACTGTCTGATCCCAGCATACACCACTGTCTTCATGTGACCTCTCTATCTTCTAGACCTGTTCTTCTTGTTGCTCAGATTCAGAGCTACGTAATGGAGACTGTCTCCATCTTGGTTCTGTGAGAATCAATTATAAAGGTGGGAGGGGGAAATAATAACATATGTTATTATTTAACATAAACATGTCCATACATATTTTTATGGTAATACAAAATGTAAGGAATTCTACTTACCCCTGCATCTGTAGAAGAGACTGCTGGACATGGTGTCAGAGAGACGGATCCTGAAAAGAAACACCTCAAAGATAAAGATGCAACTCCTTCTTCCCATGCAGATACATCTGTAGATGGTAATGTTAAAGAAGAGCAACTTCTAAAAGGATGTCACTTACCTCTGCACTGCAGACACTTTCTCTGGTTCATCTTGTACATGATGCAAGCAAGGACAATGATCAGGATTAACTTCTTTGGGACTGGGGGGCAGTATTGAGTAGCTTGGATGAATAAGGTGCCCACAGTAAACTGCCTGCTACTCAGGCCCAGAAGCTAGAATATGCATATAATTAGTTAGATTAGATTTGGATTGAAAACACTCTGACGTTTCTAAAACTGTTTGAATTATGTCTGTGAGTAACACAGAACTCAGGCAAAAACGCAGGCAAAAACATGAGAAAATATCCAACCAGGAAGTAGGAAATCTGAGGTTTGTAGTTTTTTAAAAAGTGATTGCCTATCCAATATACAGTGTCTATGGGGTCATATTGCACTTTCTAAGGCTTCCACTAGATGTCAACAGTATTTAGAACTTTGTTTCAGGCTTCTTCTATGAAGGGGGAGCGAATAAGAGCTGTTTGACTAAGGGGTCTGGCAGAATGCCATGAGCTAAGTCATGCGCTCGGCCGTGAGAGCGAGGTCCGTTCTTTTTCATTTCTAAAGACAAAGGAATTGTCCGGTTGAAATATTATTGAAGATTTATGTTAAAAACATCCTAAAGGTTGATTCTATACATTGTTTGACATGTTTCTAAGAACTGTAATATAACTTTTTGGACTGTCTGAACTAAGTGCTCGCACATTGTGAATTTGGATTACTGGTAGGTGGTATTTGGACATAAATGATGGACTTTATCGAACAAAACAAACATTTATTGTGGAACTGGGATTCCTGGGAGTGCATTCTGATGAAGATCATCAAAGGTAAGTGAATATTTATAACACTATTTCTGAGTTTTGTGACACCTCTCCTTCTTTGGAAAATGGCTGTATGTTTTTCTGTGGCTAGGTGCGGACCTAACATAATCACAAGGTGTGCTTTCGCCGTAAAGCCTTTTTGCAATTTGACACAGCAGTTGCATTAAGGAGAAGTGTATCTTTAATTGTGTGTTTAACACTTGTATCTTTTATCAATGTTTATGATGAGTATTCCTGTAATTTGATGTGGCTCTCTGCACTTTTACCAGATGTTTGTTTGATTTCTGAATATAACACACCAATTTCAAATGATTTTTTTGGACATAAAGATGAACTTTATCGAACAAAACACACATTTATTGTCTAACATGGAGTCCTGGGAGTGCCATCCGGTGAAGATCATCAATGGTTAGTGATTCATTTTAACGCTATTTCTGTCTTTTGTGACACCTCTCCTTCTTTGGAAAATGGCTGTACGTATGTTTTTCTATCGCTAGGTGCTGACCTAACATAATCGCAAACCCTTTTTGAAATCAGACACTGTGGCTGGATTAACAAGAAGTTTAGCTTTAAAATGGTGTATAATACTTGTATGTTTGAGGAATTGTAATTTTGAGATTTCTGTTGTTTTGAATTTGACTACCTGACGCTAGCGTCCCACATATCCCAGAGAAGTTAACAAGAAAGCCAATTCTTCATCCTGGCAGTACACCAAGAGAAGAGGGTCTGCCCTATGGCCTGTGGACATTCAAACATTGATAGAGGACGCTCAGAATAGCAAGTAAATGTATATTCTACACAGTAGATTTGTAAAGTATATACAAAGAAGCAAGCCATATCACCTAACTTCAATGTCCCACTTGGTCCCATTCCCAAACAGTATCTCCCCAAGCGGCCACAGCACAGTAGCAAATCCAAGCATCAGAGAGGCGAAGGTTCCTAGTGGGGATATTCTGTAAATGACTCCTGGACGGGATTCTCCTGATCCATGTCTGAACCAATAGACACTGGGTTCTCCTGCACAGGTCTCAGTGTGTATTGTACAGTTCAAAGTCACAGAGTTTCCTGGCTGGACTGACTCAGACAAAGGCTGCTGTACAACAGACATGCTGTTGGAATCTGAAAAGAGTGAAAATTAAGATTATGGTGTGTAAATGGTTTTGACCTGCTAGATGTATCTATTGACAATTTGTAATGTATATTTAGAATGTCATGGATATAAAATGAAAATCTAAAAGAAAGAAGTAGGTTAGGTTACCTTTGACAATCAAAACAGCTCCTCCAAATGTGACTTTGCCCACTTCAATAGCAACACATTAGCATGTAGCTCAGTCCCCTAACTGTGTCTTAGAGATGGTCAGGTTAAAGCTGTCAAATCCTCTCTTCACCTTCAGACATTTAGTCCCAGTGAAGTCCTTGGTAAAGTTAGTTAACTTACCGATTTGTTTGAGAATTAGAAATATTGTAAACAGTGACACCATCTTTGAATATAAAATATTGAGTGGACAAAATCTACCCAAGTGTACAACAAAGGGCTAGTGGGTGATTGGTTGAACTGGACCCAATCTTCTTCGTCGACTTCTCATTCAGGCGACCATGGTCTTGTGGTCTATTGCACCATACAGAGTCACACAGTCTACTGGCTGGACTCAGAGGCAGGAAGCTGTAGAATGCAAGTAAATGAAGGTTTTACTCGTCTGGTGGTTTGTGGTTTTCTCACCTCTCTGGACAGCCCTGGGTCAAAATAGTAGGCTTTGTTTTCTCACCTGCGTCACAATAGTAGGGCTTTTGTTTTCTCACCTCTCTGGACAGCCTTGGGTCAAAATAGTAGGCTATTTGTTTTCTCAATCTTACCTTAGTTACACTTGATTTATCTTGCCTCCATTGCAGAAGGCAAGCAAAACCAAGTGTGCCTAAAGTATTTGAAAGAAAACTATTATTATTATCAACAGTTACAGTACTCCAGATGACCCATAGGAGGGCTGTAATATGTTGAACATGTCTTGTCTAGTGGTTAAAAGCAATGAGCCAGTAACCAAAAGGTCGCAGGTTCGAATCGCTGAGCCGACAAAGTGAAAATTCTGTGGATGTGACCGAGAGCAAGGCGCTTAACCCTACTTTCTCCAATAAGTTGCTCTGCATAAGAGCGTCTTCTAAATTACTAACATGTAAATATATAAGAGTGAACAGGGGTAGAGCAGTGAGTGTATATGTGATCATTTATTTCACCTTTATTTAACCAGGTAGGCTAGTTGAGAACAAGTTCTCATTTACAACTGCGACCTGGCCTAGAAAAAGCAAAGCAGTGCGACACAAACAACAACACAGAGTTACACATGTAAGAAACAAGCATTCAGTCAATAATACAGTAGAAAATGTCTATATCCAGTGTGAGCAAATGAGGTAGGATAAGGGAGGTAAGGCAATAAATAGGCCATAGTGGCGAAATAATGACAATATAGCAGGTGATAAACACCTACAGAATAAAACAATTCAATTGCATGTCAGTCTCATTCCCTATCATTCACAGAAACATGCATTATCTGAATTGTAATACCTGAGTGTGCATCACTGATTGGACTGTTATATATTGAACATGTTTTGTAGTATAACCAATTCACATGACACACTTTATCCACTCTGTATCACTGTCTGCTTAGTGTGGTTCTTAAAGGAGGCAATCTTTCAGAAGGAGGCTCTGTTACGGTTTTCTTCCGTTGAAGGAGAGTCGGACCAAAATACAGCGTGGTTAGTTCGATACATCTTTAATGAAGACGAAACATACAAAAACGTAAATGTGAAAACCGAAACAGCCTAAACTAGTGCAAACTAACACAGAGACAGGAACAATCACCCACGAAACACTCAAAGAATATGGCTGCCTAAATATGGTTCCCAATCAGAGACAACGAGAATCACCTGCCTCTGATTGAGAACCACGCTAAGGCAACCATAGACTTTGCTAGAACACCCCACTAAGCCACAATCCCAAAACCTATGAAAAAACCCCAAACATAAACACAACACAAAATAAGCCAATGTCACACCCTGGCCTGACCAAATAAATATAGAAAACACAAAATACTAAGACCAGGGCGTGACAGGATCCTCCTCTATTGGTCTCCTTACAGAGAACCCTGCAGTAGAACCCTGCACTTGTCTGATTGAGAACGTACTAGTTCTCCCATGACATCATCCTAAAATGGCCCCTCCCCCCGAGCAGATATATATAGTATAGATGGTTCCGTATTATGACATGAGATGCTTAACTTGGAGAGTTCATTAGCAGTTCTTTGTGGTTTGTAACTGATTTCAGATAACTATATATATCCAAGTAATTTTATAAAGAACTGGTTTGCTGTGACTGCAAGCTGTCAGTAGAAACATGAACAACAATAACAAATGTGAAAACAACTGACTGACACCAGAATAGACATCCTGCTGAAAACCACAGAGACACAGAGAGCAGGTAGGAGGGTCCTGTGTGTACAAGGCCAACAGGCCTGACCAAAGAATAGATATAGCCTCGTACTTAGAGAAGACTGCAAGTACCTGTGAACTTGTTAGATGTGTGTGGGGGTATGTGAGTGTCATGCTATCAACACATCTAAAACTAGTTCAAGACATTACTGACTTTAAAAAAAAATAGTTTAAAAATGACACACCCTAGCACGAGTCATTGTCTTCATCATACAGTTCTCTACTACCGCTTTCATTTTGAGTGATTGTTGCTCCTTGTTACTAAGCTACACTTTATTATAACTATGTTGAGGTTAGTAGTCATGATCCAGGGATGACGACTGTTTGGCCTGTTTGGTGGCTGCTATTTAAAGATGCTGGAAATGATTTCTAACATAATAGGAATGTGTAATAAGCATTTAATAACTATATTATCTTGATATAGATTCTTCATAGCCACACACTGTCTTTTTTGACATTTGTTTGACTGCTATTCCGGCTACACACATGAACTATCACAGAAAGTGAAGTTGTAAATGATACTTCATCCAATTAGTGGACATTTTGAGCCCTTCTACAAGTTACTGCCAACTCTACTGTTGAGACAGTTGTGGGGACTTCCACGTTCACTGCTGCTCCCTGTTGAAAAAGAAACGGATTGCAGTTCTGCAAGGTGCACTTATACATATTCACATTTTGTCCATGGTTTGTGAAAACTTCTGTTACAAAGTGAATATTGTCAAATTTGAAATCAGTCTCTTAACCATATCGATTCTGTTCAAAGTATATTTAGCTAAGAAGTCCATTTTTAGTTCAGCCTGTTCTTATGGAGAGAGAGAGAGGCTCTTAGTGACATGGATGTTGGTGGTTTTGATGGTGTGTGAAAAGAGAGTGTGGTGAGGACTGATGGTCATTGCTGGGGGTTAGAGTTGAGTTTACGTGAGTGGAACATCTATTCAGGGCAGTCAGAACACCACAGAGAGCTGTGATACAGGATACAGCTAAAAGAAGACAGTTTGAGAGGCTAAAACACCAGCAATAGATACATATTTACAGTTATTATACAACCAACCTTATGTTTTACATTGAGCATAGGCTTGATATGGTTGTTGTACACTGAATCTGTGGGTGAAAATGTTGTACATATTTAAGGAAAGAGAAAATCAAACAATACCTTTATATGAAAGCAGTTTAATGTTTTAATTGATCAAAATTGAACATCAGTATCAATATAAAATTGAGCTGTAAGAAAATGTAACTTACAATGAAAAAGCCACAGTCAAACATAAAGTGTAGAAAACACAGAATCAGTGCAAGTTATTAAAGAGGACAGGTTGACATTTCAGTCCATGTTTTTGTATCTCACACTAGAGAACACAGTGTCTGTCTCCGTGGCGCTCCTCTGTCTCCCGGACTTTGGTTTCTTGTGGACGACGTTCAGAGCGGCGTAATGGAGAGTAACAGGCTCTTGATCCTGAGAGGAATAACAAGTATTAAAATCTAAATATTTGCTATTATACTAAATATTGTGGTATAGTGAAACAATCCACTAATAAAATGCATTTTTTCATATTTTGATTGAAGGAAAAATACATTGATTCAGCAACAACTAAACAAGTGTTAGATCAGGTTACCTGGTTATCATGACTGGGGACTGCAGGAGTACTTGGCTGAAGTTGGGTTCCTTTGAATAAAACACAAATAATCAATATAATCATCATCATCATACAATGAAGAGCATTTATGACCAATTTTGACCAAAACATGTCAACTAATGTAACTGTACCAACAATTGATAAGCATACTGGATCTTGCACAATATTGTCACTTACCTATGCACTTGCTCATCTTGTACAAAACACAAGTAAGGACAATGATGAGGAGGACACACAGACCCAACGCTACGCCAAGGCAATACATGAACAGAAGATGGTCCTCCATACAACCATCTGTGAAATATCAAATAGGGATGGAGACACTGAGACACTGAGGGATAAAGCTATGACAATGTTAGAGACACCAACAAGACTCGGCCTGATCGGAGTCATATTTTATTCTCTCATATGCAAAGATATCTGAATGATATAGAAAAACAATGATATCTGAATGATATAGAAAAACAAAGACATCTGAATGATATAGAAAAACAAAGATATCTGAATGATATAGAAATACAAAGATATCTGAATGATGTAGAAATACAAAGATATCTGAATGATATAGAAAAACAAAGATATCTGAATGATATAGAAAAGCAATGATATCTGAATGATATAGAAATACAAAGATATCTGAATGATATAGAAAAACAAAGATATCTGAATGATATAGAAAAACAAAGATATCTGAATGATATAGAAAAACAAAGATATCTGAATTATATAGAAAAACAATGATATCTGAATGATATAGAAAAACAAAGATATCTGAATGATATAGAAAAGCAAAGATATCTGAATGATGTAGAAATACAAAGATATCTGAATGATATAGAAATACAAAGATGTCTGAATGATATAGAAAAACAAAAGTATCCGAATGTTACCTTACCTGCAATCTATAGAAATTTGATTACATAGATTATTATAAAACAGAATGTCAGAAGTATCACATACGGTCAATGTTCAGCTTGGTCCCGTTCCCGAACAAAATCTCCCCACATGAGGCCACAGCACAGTAGTAAGTCCCAGCATCAGAGAGGCTGAGGTTCCTCTTGGGGAGGTTGAAGACACAGCTCTGTGGAGGAGACCCAGCCTCAGAGATCTTCTCACACTGATCACTCCTGTCTCCATGGGTGTAAATGATTCCTGGACGGGATTCTCCTGAGCCATGTCTGAACCAATAGACACTGTGTTCTCCTGCACAGGTCTTAGTGTGAATTGTACAGTTCAGAGTCACAGAGCCTCCTGGCTGGACTGACTCAGACACAGGCTGCTGGAGCACAGACATGCTGTTGGACTCTGAGTCTGAAGAGAGTGAGTAACTAATGTAAAACGAAGTGGGTGAAAAACATGAAAAGCCATGTATTCATCACTAGCATTTGATGAAGCAGTTGTACAATCATGCCAATATACAGCACCACACATTTTGAAATTGAAGAAGCAAATGTTTGGTTACCTTGGACAATTAAAACAGTTCCCTCCCCATATGTGAGCTCATAGATGTCTGTAGTGGAACAATAGTATGTAGCTGAGTCCCCCGGCTCTGTCTTGGATATGGTCAAGTTATAGCTGTAGTCTCCTCTCCTCACACCCAAACGTTGGGTCTCAGTAAAGTCCTTGATAAAGTTGTTGGAATAATAACTCTCTTGGCCAACATAAAGAGATGATGCCATGAGGAGGGGTTCCTGTCCAAAGCTCAGCTTGAACCAATCAAACCTGGTCACCGACAATTTGGGACAAAAGCAAGTGAGAGTCACAGTGTCTCCCAGCTCAGCAACCATCACAGGTGTTGGTTGGATTACGTTTGTTTTGGTAAAAGCAGAAACTGTCAAAGCAAACAAACAAAATGGATCAAAGACAAAGACATAGATAAACCATTTCTAGCATTACAGAGAGAACGTCCACTTCGCTTATCAAATTCAAACTACACACTACAAATGATTCAAAAAGGAACTCAATTAAAATGTCTTACACTTACACAAGTTGATGTAAAATATAAATACTTCTCTATTCATCATTGTAACATTAGTCCCTTCTGCGCTGTATCGTGTGTGGGTCTGACAGTGGGACACTTTATATGCACCTAAATATAGGATGGCACTTTACATGTACCTTTCATGCAGTAGGAGGGAACACTGAAACGAGAGATGTTATTGGCTGACTGAAATCTTAGAAGTGTGTCCTCTGGCTCACCATAGTCTGAGCTTCTCAGGAATTACTTTTTCAAGAAGACAACATAAAGAAGGTCAGTTACTGGATCAAGTCAATCAAATATTTGCTTGATACAGCTGCTTCTTTTTTGAGAGAAATTAAACATTTACTGAAATGATTTCTCTTTTGATGTTTGGAAAGGAAACAGTGAGTGATCTTTAGTGCTGCTAATACTACCAACCCAGCCCAGCCTAAGGAAGGGTTAAAGTAATCCATAATGTAAATATACACACCACTGCATAAAATATGCATTTCTGGCTCTTGATTTTCATCACAATCCTCCACAAATAAATACTCATATTAGTTGTAAACGCAATAGCATTGAATAATACATAATAAATATAATAATAAATATATAATATATATTTGTCGGTGTCACACCCTGTTTAGTTTCCCCTGTCTTTGTGCTTGTCCCCACCCCCCTCCAGGTGTCACCCATCTTCCCCATTATCCCCTGTGCATTTATACCTGTGTGCTCTGTCTGTTGCCAGTTTGTCTAGTCAGGTCTTTCCAGTGTTCTTCCTGATTTCTCAAGTTTCTGTTTCCCCAGTTCTGACCATACTGCCTGCCCTGACCCCAAGCCTGCCTGCCGCTCTGTACCTGCCCGACTCTGACCCGATTACAAACCTCTGCCTTCCCTGACCCCGAGCCTGCCTGCCGTTCTGTACCTTTCTGACTCTGCCCTGGATTGCGGACCTCGGCCTGCCCTTGACCTGTCTTTTGCCTGCCCCCTGCTTGGGTCAATACACATCTGTGATTCTGGCCGTCTGCATCTGGGTCTTATCCTGAGTTCTGATAGTTGGCTTAATTTCAAACCTTTGATTGTTACCAATACTTTCATTTTTTTCATGAAGGGAAAGTTGACAACTCTTGAGACAGCCAATCTTTATCTGCACTTTGTCCTCTTGTTGAATGCTTTAGGGCTCTTAAACTTTTTCAGTTCGAGACCCAAATGAGAAATCAACTGCCAACGACTCAAAATAAGAAGACAGTGTGATTATACAGTAGATGTATTCTCATAACTCAGGACCCATAGTTTAGGAAACCCTTCATAGTTTATGGTTTGGAAAATGATTTTAGCTTGTGGTTTGTATTCTTGACATTGTACATCTAATTGACCGGCAGGGGTCTTGTCACGCCCTGACCTTAAAGATCCTTTTTATGTCTCTATTTGGTTTGGTCAGGGTGTGATTTGGGGTGGGTATTCTATGTTCTATTATTTGTATTTCTATGTTTTGGCCTGGTAGGGTTCTCAATCAGGGACAGCTGTCTATCGTTGTCTCTGATTGAGAACCATACTTAGGTAGCCCTTTTCCCACCTGTCTTTGTGGGAAGTTGACTTTGTTTATGGCACATAGCCTTTAGCGTCATGGTTTGTTTGGTAGTGTTTTTTCTTTTGTTTGGCATCTTTTCTAATAAAAATAATATGTACGCCCACGACGCTGCAACTGGTCTGGTGTTTACCATCCAGATGAAGAGAGGTATGTGAAGAGCCCCCCCCCCCCACCCTCACCCTCACCCAGGCATTTACTCTTACACACAAATATTTTCCCCATACTATCTGTTGGCAGGTGGACTGAAAATCTGGCGAGACATTGAGAGAGCATAAGGGACATTTCATCCCACTGTGTTAGTCTATGAGAGACCCAGTGATGTTCACCTCAGCAGGTCTCACTCTACACTGAGCTGCTACTTCCTGTCAGTCACACCACAGGAAGTGATGCGTACCCTCACTGGCCCCTCCTACTTCAGACCTCATATTCTCCTTATAAGGTGCTTCTCAGAATAGGGGGCTGTGATTTGTGCAAAGCCAAGACAGGAAATACTAAGGGGGGAATAACATCATGACAAAGGCCACTTTGGTTTAACTCTTTATTTGTCTTCATAAGTGATCAGTATAATACTATTGTCTACTCCTGGGTACTTTGCCCCTCAAGGTCACCCTATAAATAAATTACCAAATCACTGACACACACAACAGAGATCTAAGTTAAGAGAGGCCAAAAGATGCAACTGCTCCTCTGCGACCATTAAACCGTTGTGTTTTTACTTCTAACTCCCCCTCTCTAACCACACCCTGTACCACTGAGCTGTGTGACCTAACTTGTTGGAGAGGGCTACAGTAGCACTGTTGTACAACTCACAAACACTACAGCGATATTTACTGATTTACATTTCAATACATTTAATATAACTACAAAGATACAATATAGCAAGATTTCAACTTTTATTCAAAGATATGGACAACTGATTTTCCTCTACCAACCTCCTCCACTTTATCATCTTGTAGCAGCATACACTACATGGGGGTCAAGCTCCTTCTCTCTTCTCTTCTCCAGCTTCCTCTTCTTGGAGGTGAAATTCAGAGCGGCATAATTCAATGCATCTGGGTCTTGGTTCTGTAGATTTGCAAGCTACAATTGTAATTTTCTCAGTTTCTGAATTGCTTATATTTCAGTATTTAATCATGCAGTATTTACCTGATCATTTTGTGGTTGTCTTTGAGAATCAGGTCCTGAATATGATATAAAAGAGAGACGAGAACGGATTAATGGAACATTCTGTCAATGGTGTATTGGAGGCGAAGTCAGGTGCAGGAGAGCAGAGTATACTGAACAGGTGCACTTTTATTATTGTTCCAAAAACGAGAGCACTACATAAATCAAACACGCTCGAAAAACGGAACATAAAAGTAAAGCGCGTAATCTAACACGACATAACATGAAACAATTACACACAAAACATGATGGAAAACAGAGGGTTAGATACAAGTAGATTGATTGGGGAAATGAAATCCAGGTGTGTATGGAGACAAGACAAATGGATATATGAAAATTGGAGCGGTAATGACTAGAAAGCCAGCGACGTTGATCATCAAACGCCGCCCGAACAAGGAGAGGAGCCGACTCCGACACACTCCATTCTAGTGAAAACATCCCTATTTGAAGTGTAGTTCACAAGTCCTATATGATCATGATGTGGGTTCCTACCTGTGTTGTTTATGTCTCATCTGATCTTGAGGACCAGGATGAGGATGACTATCAGTAGAACAGCAGTCACAACACCCAGGATCACAACCAGGGGAAGGAGGTACATGGTTCCATCATCATCCTCTCCTACTAGACTGATAGTTCCATTACAGTGTCCTATTAGATGACATTTTATTAAATCACTTGATGGTCCTTTAATGACACACAAAAAAATGTGTTGCTTTATTGTTTCTTAGTTATTCTTTTTTTATCTACATGAGAAAGAAAGAAACTCACTCTCTTTAGATGACTGGTATTTCCTCAAATCCGTTGTGCACTTTAACATTGAGATTAGTAAAAAGTAAAAAAGTATTTTTTCTTAAAAATATAATGATAAAAAATATGTCCAGTAATGGTTTGCCTTAGTCATGAAGCAAACTCCTAACAAGGTTGATAAGCATTTTCAAATGTATCAAAAGCCACATAAATAGTTGAAAACTAACCTTGCATTTTTGCGTTGACAAAGAACATGTGGCAATGTGGATACAATGCACAGACATACAGGCCACAGTCAGCTATTTACACTTTTGTGATTTTGAGAAAGATAGTGGTGTTGTTGCTGAACATTTCAGAATGTTCCTTTGAAAACCATTATGAAGATCAGGTGTTGAAGCCACACTGTACATAGACGAGAGACACACAGGCTCTGATCCGTTGACTTGCTTGAACCATGCTGTGTGTCCCACAGCCGTTGTAAGATTGGAGCACTGCAAGGAGATGGTATCCCCAGTACGGACCTCCATAGTCTGACACTGAGAAACCAACACAGAGACCAAACCTGAAACACAAAGCACTAAGTCCTACATTAATGATTAGAATCATTGATATCACATGTACATGTTAGAAGAAGTGATGCACTGAACATTCTGGTTATACATGATGGATGCAGTCAATCTTTCTCTGTCTCCATTATAGATTTAACAGTAGCTTGCTTACTCAATTCATAGAGCAGTAGAGCTGGTAGGAAGGTTCTCGCCATTCTGTGTGTAAATCTATTCTGCCATGTCTGGTTGTGAATCAGAGAACACCTCTTAATTCAGAGTGAGATCAATGTGGATTTCATTGGTAGGGGGCATGGTAGATTGGTATTGGAACACAATGTCTATTTACAGAAAGCAGAATTGGCAAAGACGTTTTATGTGGAGTGTGAAAACAGAAATTCACCATATTTGTGTTGAATCTAAATGGAAATAGGTGTTTGGATTCAGATGGGTTCATATAGGTCTAAAGGTTGCACCCATGTAGTGTCTGTCCCCTGATTTTAAAAATGGGGTCACAAGAAAAAAATCTGAAATAAAATGTACAAAATCGCTCTTGGTTCATAGAACCTCCGGGAGACGCAAGTTGCGGTTGTAATTAACAGAGCGGTTTCTGTTCCTTCCTACAAATGTGTCTCTATCTTTTGAATGGTTTAAGTAAAAATATTATGACCCCATCCCTGAAAGATAATACACTTATGTATTGGGGGGGGACGACATCATCCATGATGACATTCTTTTCTACACAGAAGATCATACAACTTTATTGCCTGGTGATCTTCTGAACTACCGTTCTAATGCATTTCAGTCACTTCAAACCATACTTCCTTCTGATTAAAAAACTGTCCAAATTACTGTGAGATGGATTTTTAGTAGACTGTCACCAATTAAAAAGTAAACATTGGACTTTGATCACATCACTGTTTTTACATGGTGGGTCTCAAAATGTTGGATATCAAAATGGGGTTGCAGGCCAAAAGAGTGTGGGAAGAGATGATATAGGTGTTTGGGTTTAGTGGGGTTCAGATACAGTACCCGTCAAAAGTTTGGACACACCTACTCATTCAAGGGTTTTTATGTATTTTTTACTATTTTCTACATTGTAGAAATTCCATATGTGTTATTTCATAGTTTTGATGTCTTCACTATTATTCTACAATGTAGAAAACAGTAAAAAAAAATAATTAAGAAACACCCTTGAATGAGTAGGTGTGTCCAAACTTTTGACTGATTCTGTAGGTGTTTGGGTTAGGTGGGGTTCATACGGGGTTCACAAGGCTTCACCCTACAGATGGATTATACATGTTCAAACTAACTATCCACCAGCCCTCACCCTTAAGCCCTCGCCGAACTCTAACCCTTAGGCCTAACCTCAGCCCCGCAGACGCTGTCCATTTTTTTGTACTTGCTTCTCGTCTCCCAGCATCTGTCCTTGCACTGTGGTTGATGCACTTGATACCTTTCTAATGTCAGCTAGAGACAAACTGAAGGAAATGGGAATTAGCTAATGCCTAAAGACATCTCTTTTCACGTTTGAGTCAAAAATCTGATGCAGCACAATACTGCATTTGAAGCGACCGATCACACATAGGCATGTAATTATTACTGTTCTATTTCAGTTAACTTGAAAAGATTGTTCATTAATGTATACAATATATTAGATATAGTGTAAAAATCTCAAACATATAAGAAAGTTAATAATCATCTGATTATTCAGGACTTTATTAACTTCAGAGTTCACTGTTAGAAGCAGGACTGATGATACAGTAGGTGTCCTCTTCCTTCTCTCTGCTGGTCTCAGAACAGCCAATCAGCCCTGGGAACCATCATTCCAGCCATTTAAAACCTCTTTGGGAAAGGGGGCGGTATTTTCACATCCGGATGAAAAGCGTGCCCAAAGTAAACTGCCTGCTACTCAGGCCCAGAAGCTAGGATATGCTAGGATATAATTGGTAGATTTGGATGGAAAACACTCTAAAGGTTCTAAAACTGTTAAAATAATGTCTGTGAGTATAACAGAACTTATTTGGCAGGCGAAACCCTGAGGACAAACCATCCAGGATTTTCTTTTGGAGTTGACTGTGTTTTCTATTGGTTTTCTATGAGGAACTAGATTTATGAGGCACCTGGTTGCAGTTCCTATAGCTTCCACTAGATGTCAAGAGTCTTTAGAAATTGGTTGATGTTTTTCCTTTGAGAAATGAAGAAGTACGGCTATTCAGAATGAGAGTCAAGCCAAGTGGACTCTTTTTTTGGGGGGCGAGCGACCTGTAGCTCGCTCCACTTTAATTTTATCCGCTATTGAACACAGTATATTCCATCTTAAATTTGATCGATTATTTATGTTTTAGGATACCTAAGGATGGATTACGAAAGTTGTTTGAAATGTTTGGACAAAGTTTACAGGTAACTTATTAGATCTTTTGTTGTGATGTTGGGCGAGTTGGAACCAGTGTTTTTCTGAATCAAACGCGCCAAATAAATTGACATTTTGGGGATATAAAAAAGGAGTTTATCGAACAAAAGGACAATTTGTGATGTTTCTGGGACATATTGGAGTGCCAACAGAAGAATATCTTCAAAGGTAAGGCATGAATTATATTGTTATTTCTGACTTTCATGTCGCACCTGCTTGGCTGAAATATGATTTTCATGTGTTTGTATGGTGGGTGCTGTCCTCAGATAATCGCATGGTTTGCTTTTGCCGTGAAGCCTTTTTTAAATCTGACACGGTGGCTGGATTAACAAGAAGTTAAGCTTTATTTTGGTGTATTGCACATGTGATTTTATGAAAGTTAAATATTTCTAATCATTTCATTTGAATTTCGCGCTCTGCAATTTCACTGGATGTGTCGAAACGTTCCACTAGCGGAACGTCTAGCCGTAACAGGTTTTAAGACATCCAATCCCCTGCCTCTCACTCGAACAGACAGAATGACTAGTATATACCAGTGGCAGTCGGTGCCGTTTAAGGGCCAATGATAATGTTTTGTTTATGAACATGGCCTTATTTCTATTACAACATTCATATTCCATTCACCCAGCTCAATGAAACATTGATAGGGTTAGGTTACTACATGATACTCAAATGTTCCCTGTACCCATCATGAGGTTGCTACAACCTAGCCTATGAATGAAAGTTTACAACGTAGGTGCACAGGTCGAGAGAATATTTTGTAATCAAGGTGACAAACAGTGACACATTCAATACCGTCTTGCACACTCTTGCCTGCATCTAGTAATGATTAGTCCAATAGTTGCAAACGAGAGGTTTTATTGGACAAATTCAGGTATGTTTATCCCCGTTTAGTTTAGTTTGCTTCCGTTTAGGAACGTTTTGCAACAGAATAAGCGTAATCAATACACCCATGATCGCACGCAAACATAGTTAACTCATTGCATCCACGTACAAACACCTTGTTGTATATATAATTACTTCTCCTCTCCACACGCTCTCCTCCTCTCACCTTTTCCCTTTGCTTGTGGACTTCAGTGCACAACACATCAGCTGTCTGTGACCAGGAGAAAAAATCTCTCCAAGCCAAACCTTCATATCATGACCGCTAACCTCTGCACACAGCCTACATCGTTGTCACCATATCATCTAACTTCATAGTCAACATAACTACTAGAACAAACCTGTTAACGCGCTATAAAAATGTAGTACAGTGTGTACACTCAGCAGAAAGCAGTTTAGCTGTTACAATGGTGGGCCCAGGTGGTAAAACCTTGACTGGAAGAGTTCCCGTGTTGGATAACCATAGCCAGCTAGCTAACATAGCATCCCTTTCCATTTGAGCCGGGTGTTTAAGTTGGATAAACTTGGTAGCTGCATTCGATGCTAACTAAGTAAGTGAAAGTGAACAAAATATATACTTCGAAATATAGCTAGCTCTCTCTCTGAGAACCATGAGCCTCCAAGGTTTTGTATTCAAGTCAATGTTCCCAGAAGAGGAGAGAATCAAGCAGTCCTGCAGCTACACAATAGTTCTGCCTGACAGAGTGCTGCTGAAACTACTGTAGAACTTCATTGCAAAATAGTGTGTTTTAATCAATTATTTGGTGTCACAAGAAAATATTTCATATAGTTTTATTTAAAACGGATAACTTTATTTAATGTTTTACAATTACTTATTTGTTTAATTCTCTGAGTAGGATGGTTCTCTCCTTCCACTTCTAAAGAGCCAATCTACGGAGGACAATGACAAAACTCTGTCTGGCCATCTCTCAGTTATTTGGAGCAGTTAGTCAGCTGTAATAGTGCAAACTTACTATTGAAACGGAGGATAATGCCTATGTATTTAAGTTTTAAATATATTTTTTCCGACACTACACTTTGTAACAATTTTCAGCAGAGTACCTGAACATGCATGAACTAGATTGAGATTGAGGTCTTTGATTGTAATTATTTTCGCCTCGAGGGCCTATTTATTGCCTACCTCCCTACTCTTCTACATTTGCACACACTGTACGTACATTTTTCAATTTTCTTTTTTTTTGTGTTATTGACTGTACGTTTGATTAAGTGTAACTATGTGTTGTTGTGTTTGTGACACTGCTTTGCTTTATCTTAGCCAGGTCTCGGTTGTAAATGAGAACTTGTTCTCAATTGGCCTACCTGGTAAATAAAGGTGAAATATAAAAATTCTGAATTCAAAAATTAATCAAAACATTTATCTTTTTCAGCTTTGTCTCTTACTTTTGCTCAGTCTGATGTTTGAAGACCTTCATCCGTGGAGGCACAGTTAATTTGGAATCCTTCATCACTGGGGACCTTGGCAACTACAACTGGTTCAAAGTGACAATGGGACAGTCTGAGTCAGTCCCTGCCAGGAGACCTGTGCAGGAGAACACAGTGTCTTTTGGTTCAGACATGGCTCAGGAGAATCCCGTCCAGGATAGCCAATACTATATTATATACAATGATACCAAAAAATGGAAAGGTTTACAGGTGGGGACATTCAAGTGGCGACTGAAGCAGATATGAGGATCTTTGTCCTCCTCTCCATCATAAGAACTGAAAGTCTCCTCTGCTGTCTGACCATCATCTTCATCATCTACACCACCAGGAAATAGATTCATTCAACGACTAATTTTCGCAATCCTTTTGCTGTTAAAAAACACATATGGTTTACTGTCTGTTAAAATGTTTCAATGCTCGTCAGCTTAGTTGACAATATCAAGGTAAAATGCCCACATGTTGATGATGCAGATTCGTTTGTAATACTATTCGGATATTTCTGTTTAGACTTTAAATAAATAAATGAATCTTTATTGAAAATGCCTTTTTTTATTCAATTATGATAGATACAGTATGATATATTAACATATTGAAACACGATTATTGCTTTCTGGGAGCATACACAACTTCTCCACCCTGCACTCTCCCTCTTCCACACTCTGATTTGTTTATTGAGAAGCTCCGCACAGTGTCATTTTTGTCAGAGTCTAAAATAAAGAAAGAGAGACACGTACGTCATCCACAATCACTAAATTACCCCAGCGATCCATATGATGCATAAGATTTTATTGTCAATGTGAAGCAGTATAAAAAATAGAAGGCCAAATTACTCACTTGGACTGTGGATGAAGTGTCCATGGTCACCCCTAATTAAAAAACAAAACATATATATTTTTGTATTTTCTTGTTTGGCATTCATACATGATATAATATTAATTCATTACATTAATATATGGCATTCATATTTCATATATTTTGAATAAAGTATAACAAAGTCAAACTTAATCACCCTGCTGACTTTTTTGCAGAGTTCTCCTCCACAAGAGAATGTGTGTTGCAATCAGGATAATAATGATTACAACTCGAACAACCGTTATGTAGTTGAGCAATCCGGCTTGATTCTCTTGAGAAGTAGAAAAATACATATATTTAAAAGGAGGGAATTTTTCAGGTTGCTGACCAGAAACCCCTGTCATATAATGTATAATACCTGTACCTAAATTTGGTGCCCTGTGTGAGGACGACATGCTTTGCAGAAATAGTTTAAAAATATATGCATTAATTATAATCAGCTCTTACAAGGTCTAACCCTCAATGTCCAGCCTGGTTCCGTTCACTTGAGTTGATTAACAGGCTAAAGAGAACCACACAACATTTTCACATTTAGAAATTAAAACCGGAAACATAGTTTGCTACTAAACATTCTGTTATTTACATACTTTCAATCATGAGATACACACCATCTCCAAAATAGTATTCATTATACCAGAATATTCCACAATGATACGATCCAACATCAGTATGAGGTAAAGGCTAATTGATGTAGGTGTCAAATGTATAAATTCACATTCTCATTTGCATAATAGTTACAGTAAAGCCATGTTAATAAATTGAGTCAAGGAAGAGGACAGTGTCAGTTATCTTACAGTAAATAGCTAATGAAACACAGGAGAAATGGACTAGGCAGTCTAGATATTCACATATAGTACATACAGATGAATAGTGGGGTGCATACACAGTACTGGTGCAGTACTGTGATCAGTAGGCTTCTTGCCTCACAGTTACAGAGAAAGGAACCTTTTTTCTCTGATTGGTGGGAGATACATCAAATAACACCCTTACTGGTAGCAGTGGTGTGTATTCATGGATACCAAGGAAAGTCAGGCTTCCCCATAAAATTGACTAGTAAAATGTATCTTTCGTTTCTCTGTGTTTCATAATTTTCCTTCAATTCGTAAGAGGCTGAATTTTATCTCGCTGGAGAAAGCATCCCAAGCCATTCAGCATTGAGCTAAACTGAGCGGGCTCAACTCTGTGTGGTCCTGGTACACCAAAATAAAGTGTCAAGGGAAGCAACCTTGGATTTGTCATCACTTCTATCAAATCCTATTGCGTATATGTGATTGTATACGTGATTGACAGAAACACTTGAATTGTTACCTCTCATTGTGTTGTTGTCCTCCTGTTGCTACCTAGCCAGATAATATGGTCATTTTCCAAAATTAGCCATGGATGGAGATAGGGATTTGGACTTGTGGTTTTACTTAATTCCCCGTACAGGCCAATGATTATAACAGCGATTCTGAACAAACCATTCATTCATACATTGAGGTGCCCCTGGTCTGAGAGGATAGAAGTTCAATATGTAGCTAGATGTAGAAGGCTAATGTTAACAAGCTAACGTTGCCCATGAATGGAAGTTAGGCTAACGAGCAAGCATTTAGCCAGGTAACATTCAGTAGGACAACAAAATATTACAGCGTGTATGACAGAGTGATAGACCGTTTTGTCAACATGAAAGAGAGGAGGATGGCGTTTCTCTACAAGTAAGGTTAGTCAACATGTTTTGCTACTTGCACAGACACACACACACACACGCGCACGCACACATGGAAATCAGAACCATGGACAGCCACATCATATTTAATGTAGCTTACGTTCATTGGACTAAATCGTTTTTGGTATCTTTTAGTTGTCACTGAATTAGACTAAGCAGAGGTGGTTTGATCAAGTTGAAATGTTGAAGTTGAAATGGTGCTGGAATAGTGGAGGCAGCTTCTGTTTTCTGTGCGACTTGAGGTGACTCTCTTTGTGGACTTCATTGGACAGAGGCTGCTATCCGGTATTGTGATAAAACAAAGGTGATGTTGCATTTATTCTGCCACTGTGTCTTCTTATTATCTCGACCTTTATATCACGGTTGCAAGACATATGAATTATCAGGTTATAGATCAAATAACGCAATTATCACAACACATAGGTTCTAACGTGGCTCGGCTTTCCCGGTGATTGTACCCACACCTACCAGACACCGTTACTGCCTGGTAGGTGTGTAAACCCACACTGCACTTATTACAAAGAGAGCATTTATTATAAATCATAAACATGTATATCTGTGTCCGGTATGTGGAGTCAGAGTGATTCTCATGGTCTCTCCTGAAAAATGTATTTGTATCTCAGCAACTCTAAACTTGGTTAAATAACAGTTAAATAAAAAATGCACCTCTTCTGTGATAAATAAGAAATAGATGTGTGTTGGTGTTCCTTCATTTTTAGTGGTGTGATGGAGCCTGACACATATTCAGCTAAACTGATATTCCTTTTAATCATTTTGTATATTTGTATATGTGGGGGCAGAGATGTTCTGTACAGAGAATAGAGATGAACGGAGTTCATTAATGGTTTATTATGTTAAAAACACACAGTCATAGAGCAAAAATGGGATTCTCCATCAGATTATTTCTTACAAACTGTCAAAAGATATGTCTATTTAAGGCATTACAGGATTGCATAAATCTAGACAATGTTAGAATTACATTTTCTTTGTTACATTGTAACTCATTTTTGTTATTAAAAGCAGTTTTATTATGCTACAAATAGTAAAATGGTTCTTCTTGTAGTCTTTGTCACAGTGGTGATATATTTCACTGCTGCTGAAGGTATCTGACATCAGAGTACACTGCATCCTCTCTGCTGGTCTTCTCTCTCACTGTTCTAGAGGAGGACTTCTTCTTGGGGGTGAAACCGACAGCTGCATAGTTCAACACGTCACTGTCTTGATTCTGAGGGGGGTGGAGCCATGAGGAAATACATTATGATGACAGCATGATCTACTATATAATGTTTCTATTCTCCTCTACAACACTCTACAAAAGACATGACTGTTCAGACTGTACAACCACTACAATGACCTGACAGTCAGTGGAACAGAGACAGGCAGAAGTTCCATGGAAAAATTACATCTAGTACACTGACCTATTACTTGCAAGAAATGTTTATAACATAAAAATCACTAATAAGCTGAATACTAAATGTAAGGAACGTGTAATTGCAGATTCTTGTTAAAACTGAAAATATACTCTATTTACAAATGTTGACAAATTTACCTGATTGCCCTGGGACGTTGGGACATCAGTCCTCCCTTCAAAGAGATTGAAATAGAGGAAGGGCAGCTATCATTTTTTACGACATTCTATCTCTTTTTAACCTCATGTAGTTAATTAACAATTGTTAAACTTTGATTATTTAACGTACATGTCAAGAAGATACATTGCATAGAGATGCATGAAACTTTAGATACATCAGCTATAACATTACATACATTGGATACATTAGATATAAAGTAATACCTCTGCTGTCTCTGTTCTGAGTCTTGCACAGCGCCCAGACCAGTAGAAGGGTCACTATCCCCAGAACGATGTTGGAGACGACCAATGACAGAACAGTAGGAGTCAGATGAAATGGAGGATGATGCTCAGGAACTGTGGAAAGGGTATCAGTGAATTCATATTATATTAATGAGCACTTAGGAAGATCATCAAACAGTATGGAATCAAAAGCTGATGGTGATTATTGTATAGCTTGTTGAGGCAGATCTATGGGATCGCTTTGAGGTAGGTAGTTTGAATGAATATACAGTATTGCTGTGGCAATGTACAGATTAAATGGGATTTACCTTGAAGGTCCAGCTTGGTCCCGTCTCCAAACAGTATCTCCCCACATGAAGCCACAGCACAGTAGTAAGTCCCATCATCAGAGAGGCTGAGGTTCCTCTTGGGGAGGTTGTAGACACATCTCTGTGTAGGAGACCCAGCCTCAGTGCTCTTCACACACTGATCACTCCTGTTTCCATGGGTGTAAATGATTCCTGGAAGGGATTCTCCTGAGCCATGTCTGAACCAATAGACACTGTGTTCTCCTGCACAGGTCTCAGTGTGTATTGTACAGTTCAGAGTCACAGAGTCTCCTGGTTGGACTGACTCAGACACAGGCTGCTGGAGCACAGACATGCTGTTGGACTCTGAGTCTGAAGGTGTTTGGGTGAAAAATATTACAGCCATGTATTCATCAGTAGCATTTGAATAAACAGTTGTATGAACATGTCAACATAAAGAATTTGCAATGGTGGAAAAAGTCCTCAATGTCATACTTGAGTAAAAGTATAGAAATTTCTCAAGTAAACGTGAAAGTCACCTAGTAAAATAATACTTGAGTAAAAGTCTAAAAGTATCTGGTTTTAAATGTACTTAAGTACAGTTGGGGGGAAAGTACTCAAATGTCAAGTGAATGCTATACATCAAATTCCTTCTATTATGCAAACTAGACGGCACACTCTCACACTCCAACACTCAAGACATCATTTACACAAACCCGGTATATGTGTTTCGCGAGTCCGCCATATCAGAGGCAGTAGAGATGACAATGCGTTATATTGATAAATGTATGTGCGTCAATTGGACCATATTGCTGTCCTGCCTGAGCATTTGAAATGTATGAGTACTTTTGGGTGTCAGGGAAAATTTATGGGAGTAAAAAGTATATATTTTCTTTAGGAATGTAGTGGAGTAAAAGTCAAAGTTGTCAAAAAATATAAATGGTAAAGTAAAATACAGATACCCAAAAAAACAACTTAAGTAGTACTTTAAAGTATTTATACTTAGGTACTTTACACCACTGAACATTTTGAAATTGAAAAAACAAATGTTTAGCTACCTTTGACAATTAAAACAGTTCCCTCTCCAATAGTGAGCTCATAGATGACTCTAGTGGAACAATAGTATGTAGCTGAGTCCCCTGGCTCTGTCTTGGAAATGGTCAGGTTACAGGTGTAGAGTCCTCTCCTCACACCCAAACGCTTGGTCTCAGTAAAGTCCTTGATAAAATTGTTGGAATAAAAACTATCTTGGCCAATATATGGTGATGACGCCATGTGAAGGGGTTTCTGTCCAACACTCTGCTTGAACCAATCAAAACTGGTCACTGACACATTTGGACGAAAGCAAGTGAGAGTCACAGTGTCTCCCAGCTCAGTAACCATCACAGGGGTTGGTTGGATTACGTTTAGTTTGGTAAAAGCACAAACTGTCAAAGCAAACAAACAAAATGGATCAAAGACAAAGACATGGATAAACCATTTCTATTAAAACGACATACTTCAAATTATTAAAAAAGGAACTAAATTGAAACGTCTTACACTTACCCAAATTGATGTAAAACAAAAATAAGTGTCTGACCATCATTTTTACATCAGTCACTTCTGCACTGCATAGTGTGTGGGTCTGACAGTGGGACACCTTATATATGATGACACTTTACATGTAGCCATCAAACAGTGGGAGGGAACACTGAAACGAGAGATTTTATTGGCTGACTACCATCTTACAAGTGTGTCCTCTGGCTTACCATAGTTTAAAAACGTTTAAAGAAGACATTGTAAGTAAGTCAGAGTTACTGGATTCTGCCAATAAAATATTGGCTTGATACGGCTGCTTCTTTTTTTTTGAGAAATGAAACCTTTACTGAAATTTGTTAATCAAAAATCAGTTCAAAACATCTGTTTTTATGTTTGGACAGGAAACAGAGAAGAGTCTCATTCCGCTTTCTACAGCTAGTACCTCAGATACTACTGTCGCTCTGGATAAGAGCGTCTGCTAAATGACTTAAATGTAAATGTCCTGTAGAGGTTGAACTAACCCTCAATGGGAATTTACCCACCACAGCAGAACAACTGCATAACCAGCATGCTCTTGGTTTTCATACTAGGCCCCTAGGTGACTAATAAACACATATGTGGCTATGACATAATATGAGTTAACCCTATCTAAAAGTGTGCCTAGATCGAACAAATAGGGAGAATACCCATGACCTCTTGATTAGTGAAAGATCTCATAACTTACCCACACTTCACTGCTTGTTGCCCAGTGGCTGTAGAGGGCACTTTTTTTCAAATACAATGTTTGGGTGGGAAGGAACCCACTATACCCCGAGTAAGATTCATTATCTATCAAAGTCAGCCCACAGGTATAAATAGATGGATGATGACAAGGCTTGATGGAATCGGAATTTGGTTGTGGCAAGTGGTGGAAAAAGTACACAATTTTCATACTCGAGTAAAAGTAAAGATACCTTAATAGAAAATGACTCAAGTAAAAGAGAAAGTCACCCAGTAAAATACTACTTGAGTAAAAGTCTAAAAGTATTTGGTTTTAAATGTATTTAAGTATCAAAAGTAAATGTTATTGCTAAAATATAGTTAAAAGTAGAAGTATAAATCATTTAAAATTCCTTATAATAAGCAAACCAGACAGCACCTTTTTTCGTGTTATTGTAATGTATGGATAGCCAAGAGCACACTCCAACACTGAGACATAATTTACAAACGAAGCATGTGTGTTTAGTGAGTCCGCCAGATCAGAGGCAGTAGGATAAGTGCGTGAATTTTCCTGTCCTGCTAAGCATTCAAAATGTAACAAGTACTTTTGGGTATCCGTGAAAATGTATGGAGTAAAAAGTACATAATTTTCTTTAGTAATGTACTGAAGTAAAAGTAAAAGTAGTCAAAAATATGAGTAGTAAAGTAAAGTACAGATACCCTGAAAAACTACTTAAGTAGTACTTTAAAGTATTTTTACTGAGGTAATTCACACCACTGTTTGTGGCTCACAAACTTCTCTGAATCTTTTTATCCAGAAACAAACTGTTTGTGTATTGGTTTCCTTGACTTTAATGGTGGCTAATCTGACGCAGGCTAACTCAGAACAACGGGCCCTGTGTTCTGGAATTAATCTGTTTACTGGAGAGTAAAGACATGTGGTTTGGCCCCTTATGACAATTGTATCATCATCATTATTATCATCATTATATTACATATAAACATTGACTCTTATTTTTAAATTTATGAGTGCAAATCAACGTAACTTTTTTATTTATAATTTGGGGGTATGAAATAGAAAATAGAAATTGTTCAAATCCCTACAGAATTTGAACTTGATGACCTGCTGTGGTTCTCATCATTGTCCACTAGAGCGCGGCATTCTCTCATATTTCACCTTTGGATAGGTATTGCTGACAGCGTCACTTAATCGATGCGCAGGCTTTAATGGGGCAGCAGTTTGTGTGTTGTTGTGATTCTAGACGGAAAGATAGCAACAATGACAAGAACCTGCCATGTGGGGAATCGTAAATCGCTAATTGAAGTTAGTTGCATCTTGTTCTTGATACCATGTCTTATTTTGAGGTGTTTTGACTGGTTTCATGTCAAATATGGCAAAAATGTGCTGTAAGGATATATTTGAGAGACAACAAGTGACATATAGATTACATGTTGTCAACAACCTAAACCAACTCCATCTGTTTTGCCCTATAGTTTGTTGCTAAACAACCAAACCATCTAATAAGAATTCACACCTATAATCTACCCAAAACACTGATCATCTCCAATTCATAGGAGACAAAACATAAATAAATAAATAAATAAACTGTTTGAATTTATCCCAGGAAAATTATTACAGGTCTTCATGCAATTTGTAGGTTACTATTTGTAACAGTGGTCGGTCAGGTATTTGAGGCGTGTACTTGATCCCCCACCTACGGTATGAGAGGGAACAGGCAGGAGGCGCGCGAGATGCTCGAGAATCCTGTTCGGTCCTCTTCACTCGCTCCAGCCCCGCCTCACTACGACAACGCTGCCTGCCTGGTCCATCCGCATCTGTCACAACTGTCTGCAGCTGCTTGAGCTCCGTGGCATGCCCTCAGTTATACCGGGATTTAGGTGGAGGTTTTCACGAGAAAGATAGTTATGTCGGAGGTACGGAAATTTACCAAAAGGTTGAGTAAACCAGGAACTGCGGCGGAACTCAGGCAAAGCGTCTCCGAGGCTGTGAGGACATCGGTGATTGTGGTTAGTATGATGATGGCTAATAATCTCTTCTTTGGCTAGCTAACGGTAGCCTACCTTGCTGTCCAAACCCACTCACGAAACCATAGCCCGAGGGTCCGCTCCATTTATTCAGTTTAATCCGGAAAAGCCTAAGTGTACTTTTAGTTCATAACGTTACTTGAATGTCTGAATGTCGAAAGACAAATGTTTCCCCCCAGTTATTATCGAAGACGCGTGTCAGCGTCTCACCATTTCCTCTACGTCACCACTGAGCAGAGCTTGCTACATTGGATTGGGATACAAGCTACCTCTTTCAATTTAAACATGCGTATTACGTCGTAATTAGCCTGTAATTAAGCAGTGACGGTTAGCAGAAAATGACCGTAATTGAAACGGGATAATGTCCATATAAAGGAAGTATCGTATTTGCAGTATGTGTGTCTTTTCCCTGTGGATAGTGGTGTGACATTGTGCATGCAGAGAGAACACATGGTATTCCATTGGTCTTGGCTCCAGCTCCAGCGGCGGCTTTTGTGTGCTTGAGAATTGAGCAGTGCCAGTTCTGAGGTTGAATGTGCAGCTAGACTGCATGGTTTGCCTAGCTATCCCTATTCCCTGTCGTGTAGCCTGGTCCTTTCTTTCCCCTGTGTTGAATATTTGATGTTCCAGGCATGTAAAGTATCATTATTGATCCTGGTGGTCTTTGATTATAGCTAGGCCTACAGTAAGAGTTCAGTCTCTATAGAAGCATTTCCTTTTTCTTTGTTGAAAGGACAATAAATAGTAAGTGCTGTATCATGGATCATGATTTGTGCACTGGTCGGAGTTTGTGTTACAGTTGGACTGTGTGTAGTATTGGCCTGAAACCCTTTGATGATGCAGGGTATGGCTTGAGATAAATTGCATTTAATGCTGATGAGGCACTGAGATTTAATCACTCACACAGGGCTCCTTTTGGTCCTCTGTGGTGTGTGTGTGTGTGTGTGTGTGTGTGTGTGTGTGTGTGTGTGTGTGTGTGTGTGTGTGTGTGTGTGTGTGTGTGTGTGTGTGTGTGTGTGTGTGTGTGTGTGTGTGTGTGTACATGACCTCTAGGGTTGTTTGACCTCATGCCCTATTGATTTCTCATCATGATAGTTCTCTATGGTAAACTCTCCCACACTGTCAATGTCATCTGATTCGCTAGACTTTTCTCTCTTTCTCATATGATGCAACCAATTGAAAATCCCAGCCAAGAAAACATTCAGTGGACTTTTGCAGATCTCTTAGGCCAGATCTTTTTATTCACAAATATCTCCACTCAAGTGAAGTCAATCAGGCATAGTAATCTTGTGATGAGGTTTGACGCTGACTGACGTATGCAGGGCAACACAGGTGTGTTGTGTCTGGTTGAGCCTCAGGGTAATGGTCGCCGTGGTAATGAAGAACAAGCCCTGTTTTGTGGAGGACACGGAGCAGGCATTCTCACATGGGGATTCCCTGGAGGCATGCTCCAACCATGCTTCCTGTGTGTGTGTGAGTGTGTGTGTGTATGTGTGTGTGTGTGTGTGTGTGTGTGTGTGTGTGTGTGTGTGTGTGTGTGTGTGTGTGTGTGTGTGTGTGTGTGTGTGTGTGTGTGTGTGTGTGTGTGTGTGTGTGTGTCACTTATGTCAATGGGGCTGCTTGTCTTATTCTCCTTCCTGGAATTAACAGTTTTCTGCTCTTTCCATATTCCTGTATCTCTTAGTTAGTGTGTCTAGAAATGACCTTTCCTACATTCAATTGGAGGGGTAGGTATTTACTTTGTTCTGGGCTCCATTCTCTGTGATCTGAAAGCTCAATTAAAAGCCTTAACGTAGTTTCAGCTCATAAGACATTGAGACGTTTTGAATGTTAGCTGAAATGAACATACTGTAATCGACTAGGGTCGCTTAGATCATAAGGAAGCTCCTGAAGAGTCTCAAGAGGTGTTGTTTAGATCTTGTCTAGAGGAATGATATACATATAAAATTGTGTATTTACTCAAATCAAGTCAGGTCAAGGGTTGTGGAACATGGGAAGTCTGTGTTCTCAGTAAACACACAGACTGTAGTACTTACTGGGGTCAGGGGGAGGACATTGGAACTGTTGGTGCATGTGTGTGTGTGTTGGTGCTTGCGTGCACATCCTTACGTACACATAAACGCCAGTAGTAAAGCCCATCTGCTAGAGATAGACTTCTCTGTCTTTCCACTGAACTGTATAAGACGCACAGCAATCTGGAAAAGTACTTCTCTCGCTAACATTATAGCCAAAGTCAGTGATGGTGTTTGGAGTGTCCGGGGCCAGATTGATTGCTGAGTTGAAAAACCGGTGTGACGTACAGTAAAGTCCCATAAAGAGATGAGAAAGTGACTATATATGGGCGAATGTAGCAGGCAGGCGGCTACGCCCCAACCAGAACTAACCCCTTCTTCCTCCTTTCTTGCTCTTTCGTTTTCTTCCTCTCCCAGGCTGTTCTTCTCTAAAGGAGTTGAGCCAGAACTCTCTCTCTCTCTCTCTTTTCCTCTCTCTCTCTATCTCTCCTATGACTCTCTCTCGCCCACCTTCTCTCTCTATCTCTTCGATTTCTCTCTCTCTCTCTCTCCCCCCCTTCTCTCTCTCTCCCCCTTCACTCCCCCTCCCTCCCTCTCTCTCTCTCTCTCTCTCTCTCTCTCTCTCTCTCTCTCACACGAACTGTCGCAATGGAACTGTATCTTCTGGTCCTGTGGTTCCACTGCTGCCCAACCTGTTGCACATGACAGGAAGCTGCTGCTCTCCTCTGAGCTGCTAGAAGTAATGCATAAAGCAGGCAGCAGAACCTACCTACAGTAGCTGATTGTAAGGCCCAGCGATTATGTTGTTTACCATGTACAGTTGAAGTTGGAAGTTTACATACACCTTAGCCAAATACATTTAAACTAAGATTTTCACAATTCCTAACATTTAATCCTAGTAAAAATTCCCTGTCTTAGGTCAGTTAGGATCACCACTTTATTTTAAGAAAGAAAAGAGCTGATACTGATTAATCGGCCAATTGTTTTATTTCTTTATTTGTAATAATGACAATTACAACAACACTGAATGAACACTTATTTTAACTTACCATAATACATAAATAAAATCAATTTAGCCTCAAGTAAATAATGAAACATGTTCAATTTGGTTTAAATAATACAAAAACAAAGTGTTGGAGAAGAAAGTAAAAGTGCAATATGTGCTATGTAAGAAAGCTAAAGTTTCAGTTCCTTACTCAGAACATGAAAACATATGAAAGCTGGTGGTTCCTTTTAACATGAGTCTTCAATATACCCAGGTAATAAGTTTTAGGTTGTAGTTATTATAGGAATTATAGGACTATTTCCCTCTATACCATTAGTATTTCATTAACCTTTGACTATTGGATGTTCTTATAGGCACTTTAGTATTGCCGGTGTAACAGTACAGCTTCCGTCCCTCTCCTCGCTCCTCCCTGGGCTCGAACCAGCAACACAACGACAACAGCCACCATCGAAGCAGCGTTACTCAAGCAGAGCAAGGGGAACAACTACTAGAAGGCTTAGAGCGAGTGACTTTTGGAATGCTATTAGCGCGCGCTAACTAGCTAGCCATTTCACTTCGGTTACACCAGCCTCATCTCGGAAGTTGATAGGCTTGAAGTCATAAACAGCGCAATGCTTGACGCATAACGAAGAGCTGCTGGCAAAACACCCGAAAGTGCTGCTTCTGCCTACCACCGCTCAGTCAGATACTTAGATACTCGTATGCTTGTATGCTCAGTCAGATTATATTCAACGCAGGACACGCTAGATAATATCTAGTAATATCATCAGCCATGTGTAGTTAACTAGTGATTATGATTGATTGTTTTTTATAAGATACGTTTAATGCTAGCAAGCAACTTACCTTGGCTTACTGCATTCGCGTAACAGGCAAGTCTCCTTGCGGAGGGCAACGAGAGAGAGGCAGGTCGTTATTGCATTGGACTAATTAACTGTAAGAATGCATCCCCCGAGCTGACAAGGTGAACATCTGTTGTTCTGCCCCTGAACAAGGCAGTTAACCCACCGTTCCTAGGCCGTTGTTGAAATTAAAGATTAAATAAAGGTGTAAACAAAATAAATAATAATACTATTTTTTTAAATTGGCACCCAAAAATACCGATTTCTTATTGTTATGAAACTTGAAATCGGCCCTAATTATCCGGCCATTCCGATTAATCGGTCAACCTCTAGTTTACATACACTCAATTGGTATTTGGTAGCATTGCCTTTAAATTGTTTTACTTGGGTCAAAGGTTTTGGGTAGCATTCCACAGCTTCCCAGAATAAGTTGGGTGAATTTTGGCCCATTCCTTAAGACAGAGCTGGTGTAACTGAGTTAGGTTTGTAGGCCTCCTTGCTCACACACGCCTTTTCAGTTCTGCCCACAAATGTGCTATAGGATTGATGTCAGGGCTTTGTGATGGCCACTCCAATACCTTGACTTTGTTGTCCTTAAGCCATTTTGCCAGAACTTTGGAAGTATACTTGGGGTCATTGTCCATTTGGAAGAACCATTTGCAACCAAGCTTTAACTTCCTAAGTGATGTCTTGAGATGTTGTTTTAATATATCCACATAATTGTCCTACCTCATGATGCCGTTTATTTTGTGAAGTGCACCAGTCCCTCCTGCAGCAATGCACCCTCACAACATGATGCTGCCACCCCCGTGCTTTACGGTTGGGATGGTGTTCTTTGGCTTGCAAGCTTCCCCTTTTTCCTCCAAACATAACGATGGTCATTATGGCCAAACAGTTCTATTTTTGTTTCATCAGACCAGAGGACATTTCTCTAAAAAGTACGATCTTTGTCCCCATGTGCAGTTGCAAACCGTAGTCTGGCTTTTTTATGGCGGTTTTGGAGCAGTCTTCCTTGCTGAGTGGCCTTTCAGGTTGTGTTTTCGGACTCGTTTTACTGTGGATATAGATACTTTTTTACCTGTTTTCTCCAGCATCTTCACAAGGTCCTTTGCCGTTGTTCTTGGTACTTTTCGCACCAAAGTACGTTCATCTCTAGGAGACAGAACGCGTCTGCTTCCTGAGTGGGATGACGGCTGCGTGGTCCCATGGTGTTTATACTTGCAAACTATTGTTTGTACAGATGAACGTGGTACCTTCAGGCGTTTAGAAATAGCTCCCAATGATGAACCAGACTTGTGGAGGTCTACAATTTTTCTTCTGAGGTCTTGGCTGATTTCTTTTGATTGTCCCATGACGTCAAGCAAAGAGGCACAGAATTTGGATGTAGGCCTTGAAATATATCCACAGGTACACCTCCAATTGACTCAAATTATGTCAATTAGCCTATCAGTGGCTTCTAAAGTCATGACATAATTTTCTGACATTTTCCAAGCTGTTTAAAGGCACAGTCAACTTAGTATATGTAAACTTCTGACCCACTGAAATTGTGATACAGTGAGTTTTAAGTGAAATAATCTGTCTGTAAAACAATTGTTGGAAAAATTACTTGTGTCATGCACAAAGTAGATGTTCTAACCGACTTGCCGAAACTATAGTTTGTTAATTAACAAGACATTTGTGGAGTGGTTGAAAAACAAGTTTTAACGACTCCAACCTAAGTGTATGTAAACTTCCGACTTCAACTGTACATGAATACACATGCGTGTGTGTGTGTGTGTGTGTGTGTGTGTGTGTGTGTGTGTGTGTGTGTGTGTGTGTGTGTGTGTGTGTGTGTGTGTGTGTGTGTGTGTGTGTGTGTGTGTGTGTGTGTGTGTGTGTGAGATAGAACAATGACTGGGGGAGGGAAGGAGTGCGAAAGAGAGGGACAATCACTGTGCACCAGCTGAAAGGGAAATAGTTTATCTAAAGTCCAGCATGTCCTCTCCCCACACTCCCTAATTCCCTGGACAGCAGTACAGCATACTCTCTGTTACATGTGCCAGGTGGGACACACTTACAGCTGAACTGTGGCAGGGTGTTTGAGCCGGGAGTCCTAGAGAGGGGCCTGGTGGTTCTCTGACATGTTAGCTGACTGTGTCTCTCTCTCCCTTGAGTCTTTTCCCAATGTCCTTGGCCACTGGTCAGTGGTCACTGCAGAACAGTCTCCTCTAATATGGATAGAGCTCTACCACATTCTGGGCTGCATGAAACTGCCCTCAGGCCCAGGAGTCTATTACCTTACATAGAGCAGATTACATTGTATTCAAGCCAGGCTTACCCTATGTCATATTTTCACCTGCTTCTGCTGAGCCTTGCACTATTGTTAGAATGAATTATTATTGACGTTTCCTAGTTGCTTCTCCTTGGCTGACTTGCTTTGTCCTGGACTGATTCACATGACTTTTCTCTGAAACTGTCTTTGAATATAGGATATGAAATCATTCACTTCTCTATGAAACTCTCAACAGGATGCAGTGATGTGGTGGAGCAGCCATCTTTTGTTTTGTGATTGTGTTGCCTTGGTAACATGTCAGACTGAGCCACTCTCCAATGGCTGATGAAGTTAGAACTCCTGCAATAACCTGTGCCCTGCTACGCTCATTTTCACTCACTGCGGCAAGCAACCCCCCTCTGCACTCCCTGGCGTCAAAAAAGAAACAGTAGCCAGGAACTAAGACCCTAAGGTCAAAGGTTTTAAGGCATTTTTACAACCCTGTGCAGTGCCTAACCCCTCTGCAGAGTACTTCAGTAGGGACCATGTAACACAGTCAACCTCTGGTGTCGGAGTGTTGGACTCCAACCCCTCAAAGGACATTCTGTTGAACTAGACTACTGCGCCATGTGATCACAATCCTCTCAATGTTTTGAGTGATCCTCCAGCTGCTCTAAAGATCTCTTCCAGTCCAGCAGTCAGCCTAATATTTTCCCCTCTTTCCCTCTGTTCATGCTCTCTCTCTCTCCTCTGGTTATTAAAAGATTTAGATGCACTATTGTAAAGTGGCTGTTCCACTGGATGTCATAATGTGAATGCACCAATTTGTAAGTCGCTCTGGATAAGAGCGTCTGCTAAATGACTTAAATGTAATGTAATGTAATGTTATTGTTTATTTCTCTCTCTCTCTCTCTCTCTCTCTCTCTCTCTCTCTCTCTCAATTCAAAGGGCTTTATCGGCATGGGAAACATATGTTTACATTGCCAAAGCAGGTGAAATAGATAACAAACAAAAGTGAAATAAACAATCAGAAATGAACAGTCAACATTACACTCACAAAAGTTTCAATGGAATAGAGACATTTTAAATGTCATATTATGGCTATGTCCAGTGTTGTAACGTTGGGCAAATAGGGGAAGTAAATACACATACATATGGGTGGTGTTTACATGGTGTTTGTTCTTCACTGGTTGCCCTTTTCTTGTGGCAACAGGTCACACATCTTGCTGCTTTGATGGCACACTGGGATATTTCACCTAATAGATATGGGAGTTTATTAGAATTTGATTTGTTTTCATATTATTTGTGGGTTTGTAAATCTGAACTCAGTTTTCACCTAATTGTCTGCCTTCAAGGTTTCTCTCAATAGCAAGGTTAAGCTCACTGTCTGTACATAGTCAAAGCTTTCCTTCATTTTGGGTCAGTCACAGTCCGTTTTTTGGTTAATCATTTCCAATGTGTCAAGTGATTATGTTTTTGTTTTCTGGTGATTTGGTTGGGTCTAATCGTGTTGCTGTCCTGGGGTTCTGTGGGGTCTATTTGTGTTTGCGAATAGAGCCACAGGACCAGCTTGCTTAGAGGACACTTCAATAGGTTCATCTCTCTGTAGGTGATGGCTTTGTTATGGACAGTTTGGCAATAGCTTCCTTTTAGGTTGTTGTAGAATTGAACGGCTCTTATGCCCTCTAACCTCTAACCTCAGTCATCTTTAGTTCAGGGAGAGTAGCTTCTCTCTGTCACATTGACAAATCTCTAGTCCAGCAGAGCAGAACAGATCAGGTGGGAAAAGAGCAGAGTGATGTTTTTCGGTCTCAGCTTCCAAACAACTGCCCAGACAGAGGAAAGCTGAAACACACTGTGCTTTTTCACAATTACACCATGCTGTTAGTGGGTTGTGTTACTCGTCTGGGACTCTGGTCTGTTTTGTACCCGGTCCACAGCCACCCTTATGATACTCTGTCCCCTCTACGGATCATATTGAGGGGGAGAGATGAAACGCACTGTGCTTTTTCACAATGACACCACCATTCAGTAGCTAGGAGGACTTTATTGGTCAGTCTCGGGCATCGTCCCAAATGCGTGTCTTTTTGTCGAGGCAAAACTTTGTGTGGAAGGTACTACGCAGCACTCTGGCGCACTCAACGTTGTTGATATACGTTGGCTTTCGCTGTAGGCCTATTTGTCAGGGAAACTGTGAAGCCAGCTGTATAGCTTATTGCCTGTTTCTGTTTTAGTATTTTATTAAAGAATGTGAAACAATGTTGCGTCTGTTTGCTGATTTTCATTAAATCGTGAATAGCTGTTCTTTATATGGACTAAATAAATGTGTTCATATGGGCAGAATATTATATATAGGCTATAGCATACCAAATGTTGATCAGTTATGAAAATGAAACATTTAATGTGGAAAAAGGCCAACATTTGTACGTTTTTTATTTTTGAAGTCTTTGTCACATGACTATAAACATGGAAAGGTTTTTATAGTAGGTTAGGCTATATTGGGTTCTCACCATCATTATTATTATTCACATCACTACAATTCAATCAAGTCACAATTATCAGATTTGGTATTGACATCAGTGAGCAGGCTTTGTGAGTCAGGAGAGACACATGGGTAGCCCTACCAACGGAAAATGTCTGAAAACAAAAATGATTCTGAAATTCAGACCACAGAAATCCCAATGTTAATATACTGAACAACAATATAAACGCAACATGCAACAATTTCAACGATTTTACTGAGTTACAGTTCATATAAGGAAATCAATCAATTGAAATAAATAAATGCTAATCCATGGATCCTACTCCATGGATTTCACATGACTGGGCAGGGGCGCATCCGTAGGTGGGCCAGGGAGGGCATGTGCCAAGCCAATCAGTATGAGATTTACCCCACAAAAGGGCTTTATTACAGAAAGCAATGTGTAATGATCATGCTGTTTAATCAGCTTCTTGATATGCTTTTGAACGGGGTATGGTTGTAGGTGCCAGGCGCACCGATTTGAGTGTGTCAAGAACTGCAACGCTGCTGGATTTTTCACACTCAACAGTTTCCTGTGTGTATCAAGAATGGTCCACCACCCAAAGGACATCACGCCAAATTGACACAGCTGTGAAAAGCATTGGAGTCAACATGGGCCAGTATCCCTGTGGAACGCTTTCGACACCTTGCAGAGTCCATGCCCCTATGAATTTAGGCTATTCTTTGTGCAAAAGGGGGTACAACTCAATATTAGGAAGGTGTTCTTAATGTTTTGTACACTCAGGCTTACTTTAGCTTACTGCTTACAAAAGAGCTAACAAATATTGTCACAATAAACAACATAGTGCTTTAAGAAAGACATGGAAAATACATGACCAAGCAAATCTATCCAACGTATGTGAAGGAGTGAGTGAGGGTATGTGCCTTTTGTGTTTATGTGTCTGTCTGTCTGCATTTGCATTGTCTTTTCTTGTTAGCACTGATTTAGCTGATAGCTGCTTTATTGAACAAAGGTTTTTAATTGGCTTACTTTCCTGCCCTCATTGTAAGTTGCTCTGGATAAGAGCGTCTGCTAAATGACCGAAATGTAATGTAAATGTGTGGTAGCTTATCTGTGTGTCTCTTGGTAACTTGACTGTATGTTCCTCTACAGGAGCAGCCTAAGATCATTGAGCCGTTGGACTATGAGAACGTGGTGTTCCAGAGGAAAGCCCAGATCCACAGTGACCCTCACAGAGACCTGTTGCAGTGTCCTGTCGACGACATCTCGGTACACACACGCACGCACGCACGCACGCACGCACGCACACACACACACACACACACACACACACACACACACACACACACACACAGACACATGAAACATTTGTTTAGTTTGTTAAAATTCAATGTTTTATTTGAGAATATTTATAAAAGTGACATACTCTTTCAAATATGTTCCTAGAAACACTGGTTAACCAGGCACACATTTTGTACGGTAGCTAGGGAAAGCATTGCGACATATATCCCCGCAGTAGCATATAATATGAATACCAGAAAATACTGCAGGAACAGTGGTTTATTTTATACCAAGATCAGCAAATTCTGTGAGAATTGACCCAGGGGGGGCGTTCTTATAGATTTCTGTTTCTACGAAAAAGTGTCTTTTCCCATTATTCACCAGATCACAGCCTTGTATTAGTCAAAACCAATCGACCCAGCCAGTCCAGTTTAACTCAATCACTGACAGATTATTGGGACTCTTTCAAATGCACATTATTCAAACACACGTGGTTCTGATCAGGAGACACAAAGCAGTAAAAGCCTAAACGACTGTTCACCCTCATCTCTTTCCAACCCCGCCCTTTCTCCCTCTCTGTGTAGGAGTCTCAGATCTCTCGTCAGAGGAGGACCGTGGTTCCCTCCGTGCCCCAGAATGCAGAGAGGGACGCCAAGAGCCTGTTTGCCAAAGAGGTACTCATTCAGTCGACCCTAGTACACAACAAAAAAATGCCTATAGACAAAACTTGACAAGGCTATATCGTAATAGGAATCAATAGGAACTTTGAGGCCTGACCAGAAACAAACTACTGGTTGGTCCCAATCAAGAGATGTTGACCTGTTAACTGTTACTCAGCGAGCACCATACCTAAAGCAAAAACTTGACAACTTGACTAGAGGTCCACCGATTATTATTTTTCAACGTGATACCGATTATTGGAGGACCCAAAAAAAAGCCGATACCGATTAGTTCATTTTTACATATATATTTGTAATAATGACAATTATGACAACAATACTGAATGAACACTTTTATTTTAA
The DNA here is from genome assembly GCF_023373465.1 of Oncorhynchus keta. NCBI lineage: Eukaryota > Metazoa > Chordata > Actinopteri > Salmoniformes > Salmonidae > Oncorhynchus > Oncorhynchus keta. Next base: position 21,370,128 of record NC_068433.1, on the reverse strand, counting down.
CTTAATATAATACATCAATAAAATCAATTTAGTCTCAAATAAATAATGAAACATGTTCAATTTGGTTTAAATAATGCAAAAACACAGTGTTGGAGAAAGTGCAATATGTGCATTGTAAACTTTTAAATTCCTTGCTCAGAACATGAGAACATATGAAAGCTGGTGGTTCCTTTTAACATGAGTCTTCAATATTCCCAGTTAATAAGTTTTAGGTTGTAGTTATTATAGGAATTATAGGACTATTTCTCTCTATACCATTAGTATTTCATATACCTTTGACTATTGGATGTTCTTATAGGCACTATAGTATTTCCAGCCTAATCTCGGGAGTTGATAGGCTTGAAGTCATAAACAGCGCAATGCTTGAAGCACAGTGAAGAGTTGCTGGCAAATGCAGGAAACTGCTGTTTTGAATGAATGCTTGCGAGCCTGCTGCTGCCTACCACCGCTCAGTCAGACTGCTCTATCAAATATGAAATAATAGACTTAATTTTAATATAATAAACACACAGAAATATGAGCCTTAGGTCATTAATATGGTAAAATCTGGAAACAATAATTTCGAAAACAAAACATTTATTCTTTCAGTGAAATACAGAACCGTTCCCTATTTTATCGAATGCGTGGCATCCATAAGTCTAAATATTGCTGTAACATTGCACAACCTTCAATGTTATGTCATAATTCTGTAAAATTATGGCAAATTAATTACGGTCTTTGTTAGGAAGAAATGGTCTTCACACTGTTCGCAACGAGCCAGGCGGCCCAAACTGCTGCATATACCCTGACTCTGCATGCACAGAACGCAAGAGAAGTGACACAATTTCCCTAGTTAAAATAAATTCATGTTAGCAGGCAATATTAGCTAAATATGCAGGTTTAAAAAATATATATTTGTGTATTGATTTTAAGAAGGGCATTGATGTTTATGGTTAGGTACACATTGGTGCAACGACAGTGCTTTTTTCACGAATGCGCTTGTTAAATCATCACCCGTTTGGCGAAGTAGGCTGTGATTCGATGATAAATGAACAGGCACCGCATTGATTATATGCAACGCGGGACAAGCTAGATAAACTAGTAATATCATCAACCATGTGTAGTTAACTGGTGAATATGTTAGGATTGATTGTTTTTTATAAGGTAAGTTTAATGCTAGCTAGCTACTTACCTTGGCTCCTTGCTGCGCTATCGTAACAGGTGGTCAGCCTGCCACGCAGTCTCCTCGTGGAGTGCAATGTAATTGTCCATAATCGGCGTCCAAAAATGCAGATTACTGATTGTTATGAAAACTTGAAATCGGCCCTAATTAATCGGCCATGCCGGTCAACCTCTAAACTTGACATACAGTGACACTTTTCTGGCATGGTGTGAACTGTGAACTCTTTATTACCCTGGTCTCCTGGTGTTGTAATGTTACTAATTGAGCTCTAATGTTGACCTGTTTGGCAGTGCATCAAGACTTACAACACGGACTGGCATGTCATCAACTACAAATATGAAGCGTACTCGGGAGATTTCCGCATGCTCCCAACGTAAGTCTAGAATAGAAAAGCTGTTGATACACGCTTGCTTCCAAGGTGCTATAAATCTGGAAAAGAAAAGCCATTGATAGAAAGAAACATCATAGAAATGACCAGATTGTAGATAGGAAGCAAGGTGTAGATGTATTGACGATATAGACTAGCTATTGATCCATTGAGGATTTAGACTAGCTGTTGATCCATTGAGAATATAGACTAGCTATTGATCTATTGAGGATATAGCCTAGCTTTTAATCCATTGTGGATATAGGCTAGCTTTTGATCCATTCAGGACATAGCCTATCTTTTGATCCATTGAGAATATAGACTAGCTGTTGATCAGTGAGGATATAGACTAGCTATTGATCCATTGAGAATATAGACTAGATTTTAGTCCATTGAGGATACAGCTTAGCTTTTGGTCCATTGAGGATACAGCCTAGCTTTTGATCCATTGAGGATACAGCCTAGCTTTTGATCCATTGAGGATACAGCCTAGCTTTTGATCCATTGAGGATACAGCCTAGCTTTTGATCCATTGATATAATAATAATTTATAATAATATACAGCCTAGCTTTTGATCCATTGAGGATACAGCCTAGCTTTTGATCCATTGAGGATACAGCCTAGCTTTTGATCCATTGAGGATACAGCCTAGCTTTTGATCCATTGAGGATACAGCATAGCTTTTTATCCATTGAGGATACAGCCTAGCTTTTGATCCATTGACGATACAGCCTAGCTTTTGATCCATTGACGTTATAGCCTACCTTTTGATACTGTACAAAGACACACTATTGAAACGATCAGAACCAAGATACAGTAGAAAGGAGTATGTATTGAGTATATAGTTCTTCACACAACAACCCTCTCTCTCACACAACAACCATCTCTCTCACACAACAACCCTCTCTACACAACAACCCTCTCTCTCACACAACAACTCTCCTTCCACACAACAACCCTCTCTCACACAACAACCATCTCTCTCACACAACAGTCCTCTCTCTCACACAACAACCCTCTGTCACACAACAACCATCTCTCTCACACAACAATCCTCTCTCTCACACAACAACCCTCTCTCTCACACAACAACCCCCTCTCACACAACAACCCTCTCTACACAACAATCCTCTCTCTCACACAACAACCCTCCCTGTCACACAACAACCCTCTCTCACAACAATCCACAAACAACCTCCTTCCACACAACAACCCTCTCTCACAACAACAACCATCTCTCTCACACAACAATCCTCTCTCTCACACAACAACCCTCTCTCACACAACAACCCTCTCTCTCACGCAACAATCCTCTCTCTCACACAACAACCCTCTCTCTCACACAACAACCCCCCCTCTCACACAACAACCCTCTCTACACAACAATCCTCTCTCTCACACAACAACCCTCCCTGTCACACAACAACCCTCTCTCTCACACAACAACCCTCTCTCTCACACAACAACCCTCCCTCTCACACAACAACCATCTCTCTCACACAACAATCCTCTCTCTCACACAACAACCCTCTCTCACACAACAACCATCTCTCTCACACAACAACCCTCTCTACACAACAATCCTCTCTCTCACACAACAACCCTCCCTGTCACACAACAACCCTCTCTCTCACACAACAATCCTCTCTCTCACACAACAACCCTCTCTCACACAACAACCATCTCTCTCACACAACAATCCTCTCTCTCACACAACACCCCTCTCTCTCACACAACAACCCCCCCTCTCACACAACAACCCTCTCTACACAACAATCCTCTCTCTCACACAACAACCCTCCCTGTCACACAACAACCCTCTCTCTCACACAACAACCCTCTCTCTCACACAACAACCCTCCCTCTCACACAACAACCATCTCTCTCACACAACAATCCTCTCTCTCACACAACAACCCCCCCTCTCACAAAACAACCCTCTCTACACAACAATCCTCTCTCTCACACAACAACCCTCTCTCAGTTAACAACCCTCCCTCTCACACAACAACCCTCTCTCTCACACAACAACCCTCTCTCTCACACAACAACCCTCTCTCACACAACAACCCTCTCTACACAACAACCCTCTCTCTCACACAACAACCCTCCCTCTCACACAACAACCCTCTCTCACACAACAACCCTCTCTCACACAACAACCCTCTCTACACAACAACCCTCTCTCTCACACAACAACCCTCCCTCTCACACAACAACCCTCTCTCACACAACAACCCTCTCTACACAACAACCATCTCTCTCACACAACAACCCTCCCTGTCACACAACAACCCTCTCTCTCACACAACAACCCTCTCTACACAACAACCATCTCTCTCACACAACAACCCTCTCTCTGACACAACAACCCTCCCTGTCACACAACAACCCTCTCTACACAACAACCATCTCTCTCACACAACAACCCTCTCTCTGACACAACAACCCTCTCTCTCACACAACAACCCTCTCTCTGACACAACAACCCTCCCTGTCACACAACAACCCTCTCTCTGACACAACAACCCTCCCTGTCACACAACAACCCTCTCTCTGACACGACATGTGTTTTCACAGTAAAGGCCTGAAGATGGACAAGCTGCCGGCTCACGTATTTGAGATCGATGAAGACACAAAAGATGAGGTGAGTGGAATGTTAGGCCTGGGGGTGATGGACCTGTGTGTGTGTGTGTGTGTGTGTGTGTGTGTGTGTGTGTGTGTGTGTGTGTGTGTGTGTGTGTGTGTGTGTGTGTGTGTGTGTGTGTGTGTGTGTGTGTGTGTGTGTGTGTGTGTGTGTGTGTGTGTGTGTGCACGAGAGAGAGAGAGAGAGAGACATTGATTATCAGACGATGTTGAGTGGTCTGGTATGCTCAATGGTATTTTGTGTGGCCAGTTCACTCACGTCCTCTAGGCCTTGTTGGCTTGGTGGTGGTCATGTTTTTAAAAAACTTTTGACTTTGAGCATAACATCAACACATTGCTGCATCCCCCCAAGGCGTTTTAGAAAAGATGCTAACAATACAATGCATCAAATAACAGTAATTCAATAGAGATACTGTAGCTTACATCCAGAAACCCTAACCGCCACTGTGCCACTGTGATGTGGTTTTGTGGCGGGAGAGCATTTGCAGCTGTACTCAGTAGGGTCTACAGCCACAGCCTGTTTCCAGATGTGTTTGTGCTATCTTGCCTACGCCTATGGTCATTGTCACATTAGGAGTAGGCAAGACAGCACAAACATATCTGGGACCAGGCTACTGCAGCCAACCAGTACAGCCAGTAGCTGTCCTCATCACTCCTCTTTAGCAGTGAAACCAGAGCTCTACTTTTCTAAAAATAGTTATCATCGACTCCCCCCTCCCTCATCGGCCTGGCCGGATGTGGATAAACTTCACATTAAAAAGGGTTGTAATTGAACGATTGAAGGAAAATAAACAGCTGCCAGACATATTTCTGAGAGCACAGAGCAGACAGTAGAGGCTATCACTGAATCACTCCAGGGCCTCGGCTACAATGGAACCCTATTCCCTATATAGTGCACTACCTTTGACCAGAGCCCTATGGGTCCTGGGCCCAAATGTAGTGCACTATACAGGGAAATAGGCTGCCATTTTAAATACACCAAAGTACTAAAGCGAGAGGGAGAAAGAGAGCAGAGCAGAGGCTATCTATCAATCCAGGCAGCACAAAAAGAGGCTTGCTAATGTTACATGACTTACAATGTCCTTTATTACTACACCCCAGACATCTTGTCTCCGAGGGAGAGAGCAGTAATTAATAGTGTATCAAATCAAATAGTTTTGGCACATGCGCCGAATACAACAGGTGTAGTAGACCTTACAGTGAAAGCCCTTAACCAACAATGCAGTTTTAAGAAAAATAAGTGTTAAGAAAGTACTCAAATAAACTGAAGTAAAAACATAATAATAATAAAAATAAAGAAGAAAATAAATAATAAATAATTACGGAGCAGCTATATACAGGGGGCACCGGTACAGAGCCAATATGCGGGGGCATAGGTGAGTTGAGGTAATTGAGGTAATACATGTAGGTTGAGGTAAAGTGACTATGCATGGATAATAAACAGAGAGTAGCAGCAGCATACAAATGTGTGTGTGTGTGGGGGGGGGGGGACACACACAATATTTAGTCTATATGTGACATTTAGGTTTCTCACATGGGTGGCACAAATTGGGATATGGGGGAGGATATATGGGTATATGCAAATTAAAACTGTAGTGTAATATACTATTGTAATTACTGTAATGTTTTGTGGACTATGCTGGTTTTGGAGACATTATTGTAGTAATTACTGTAGTGTTTTTGCAGTCTGTAGCATACTGCAGTATTTACTATAGTATTCTACTGTATACAACAAAATTATATAGTAAGAATTACACATGGCAGAGGGATACTACAGTGTGTAGTATAGTATACTACAGTTTACCACATAATTATATAGTAAGTACAGGAGTATTCTATAGTCAACTGGAGTATTTTTTTCATGTGGGATTGATAGAGGATTGATAGAGTAAAGGGGTGGATAGAGGAATGAAGGGGGTTCTCAGAACGCCACTCAGAGCAGGGGAATGGTGGGTGTGTTGAGGGAGGACAGAGGAGAGAGCTCAGCCAATTGGATTACAGGACAGAGCTAGAGAGAGGCGTACTTACGATCGGACGAGTGCAAAGGATAGTGCCACTTCTCAATTTGTTAACTGAGCTGTGTGTGTGTGTGTGTGTGTGTGTGTGTGTGTGTGTGTGTGTGTGTGTGTGTGTGTGTGTGTGTGTGTGTGTGTGTGTGTGTGTGTGTGTGTGTGTGTGTGTGTGTGTGTGTGTGTGTGTGTGTGTGTGTGTGTGAGATAGCTACAGTATGGCATTTCTCTGTATATCCCAACAGCAGTAAAAGGATTAGGTATTCGATTGGGAAACATATTTACTGTGTGTGTGTAAGTGTCTGTCCTTTGATTGGCAATGTCCTTGTTACGGATAGTAGTGTTGGGATAAATGGTCTCATGGAGATTTTCGCTGCAAATGAGTTGAGTTGGTGAAGTGATGATTGTGGTTAAATGGGTTAAATGACTCTGACCCATTCATGGGAAGCAGAGAAATTATCTCCATATCTCTCTGTATGAATTATGTATGTCTGCACATTGTGTGTGTGTGTGTTAGACTCAGTGACAAAAGTTATTTTGTTTGTGAATGTGGGATTATTATTTCTGTTTGTGTGATTGCATGGGTGTTTGTTTGTCTGTGTATCTGTGCAAACATGTATCTGTGTGTTTGTCTGTGGGTGTGTGTGTGTGTCTGTGGGTGTGTGTGATGTGCATTGATTAGCCTATTGATTGTATATCCATACCCGTTATCAATACTAACTCTCCTTCCTTCGTGTGTGTGTGTGTGTGTGTGTGTGTGTGTGTGTGTGTGTGTGTGCGTGCGTGCGTGCGTGCGTGTCACCAGGACTCGTCCTCTATGTGCTCTCAGAGAGGGGGTATCATGAAGCAGGGCTGGCTGCAGAAAGCCAACATCAACAGCAGCCTGTCTGTCTCCATGAGGGTGAGTCAGAACAGCTCACCCACCATCCTTGTCTACTGATTATAGAGTGCATTCAGAAAGTACTCAGACCCCTTGACTTTTTCCCCGAAAATGTACATTACAGTCTTATTCTTAAATTGATGATTTACAAAAATATATATATTCCGACCCTTTGTTATGAGACTTGAAATTGAGCTCAGGTGCATCCTGTTTCCATTGATCATCCTTGAGATGTTTCTACAACTTGATTGGAGTCCACCTATGGCGAATTCAATTGATTGGATATTTTTATGATTTTTAAAAAATGTAACCTTATTTAACCTATACAGGTGTTTGTCATTGAGATATCATCTCTTTTTCAAGAGAGACCTCGTGCAACAGCAGCAGGCAGCAGGGGGAACAAAGTTTCAGACAAAACAACTTATATACACTAACACAATATTGAACAGTACTACACACATACAGTACAACAATTACATATTACGTAAAGAAACACAAATGTCATAACTAAATTATTTGGAAAGGCACACACCTGTCTATATAGTGCCACACAGTTGACAGTGCATGTCAGATCCAAGCCATGAGGTCGAAGGAATTGTCTTTAGAGCTCAAATACAGGATCGTGTCGAGGCACAGATCTGGGGAAGGGTACCAAAACATTCCTGCAGCATTGAAGGTCCCCAAGAACAAAGTGGTCTCCATCATTCTTAAATGAAAGAAGTTTGGAACCACCCAGACTTCCTAGAGCTGTCTGCCCGGCCAAACTGAGCAATCAGGGGAGAGGGGCCTTGGTCAGGGAGGTGACCAAGAACCGGATGGTCACTCTGACAGTGTTCCTCTGTGGAGATGGGAGAACCTTCCAGAAGGACAATCATCTCTGCAGCACTAAACCAATCAGTCCTTTATGGTAGAGTGGCCGGAAGACGGAAGCCACTCCTCAGTAAAAGGCACATGACAGCCCGCTTGGAGTTTGCCAATAGGCACCTAAAGGACTCTCCGACCATGAGAAACAAGATTCTCTGGTCTGATGAAACCAAGACGGAACTCTTTGGCACCATCCCTATGGTGAAGCATGGTGATGGTAGCATCATGCTGTGGGGATGGTTTTCAGTGGCAGGGACTGGGAGACTAGTCAGGATCTAGAGAAAGATGAACAGATCAAAGATCAGAGAGATCCTTGATGAAAGTCTTCTCCAGAGTGACCTCAGACTGGGGCGAAGGTTCACCTTCCAACAGGACAACAACCCTAAGCACACAGCCAAGACAATGCAGGAGTGGATTCGGGACAAATCTCTGAATGTCCTTGAGTGGCCCAGCCAGAGCCCAGACTTGAACCCGATTGAACATCTCTGGAGAGACCTGAAAATTGCAGTGCAGCGTTCCTCCCCATCCAACCTGACAAAGCTTGAGAGGATTTGCAGAGAGGGATGGGAGAAACACCCCTAATACAGGTGTGCCAAGTTTGTAGCGTGGCACACCTGTATTAGCACACCATACCCAGGAAGACTCAAGGCTGTAATGGCTGCCAAAAATGCTGCAAAGGGTCTGAATACTTATGTAAATGTGCTATTTTTTATTTTCAAAAATGTCTAAACACCTGTCTTGCTTTGTCGTTATGGGGTATGGGGAAAACATTTTTAAAATCCATTTTAGAATAAGGCTGTAATGAAATAAAATGTGGGAAAAGTCAAGGGGTCTGAATTCTTACCGAATGCATTGTAGATGTACAATAAATGACGTAGATCATGTACCACAAAAAACTGTGCAGGCGTTTGTTCAGCACTAACATACCTGATTAGGGCCCTATAAAATCAGTTATATATAAATGTTTGGTTTTTTCCATTTTGTTTTCCCAGGTTTCAGTTTTTTCCCATTTCTTTCAGGTTTTCACTCTCAAAATATTTTTTTTAAATATAAAAACAACACAATTGGATGTTCTAAGTCCATAACAATGCTTAAACCACATCAGGAGACCACTTGAGGACTTGGAAATATCAAGTAGATTTTTATTTTGGAGTGTACATAACCTTTAATTCAGGTGTGCACCAGCAAGAGACGTGTTTGCTTAGCTCTGTTTCTGATTGTAGAGTTTGCTAATCACAAATCACCAAATAATCATAATATCATTATGCAGGTAGGCATAGGCAACTTTGTCGTTAACATTTTCATTTCGATTTTTTGGGGGAAAGCCTTTCCATCTTCCATAAGACGGTTATCATTAGCATCAGCGCTAACGGCTACACAAAGTGGTAGACAAACAAACACACACCCACGGACAGGGCCATTCCCGCGTTGCCTCTTCAGAAATAAATAAAGAAGGCAAATAAGAATTAGTGATGCATTTTGTTCATGCCTTATGATAACCCGGGAGCTGTTTTATAATAATCCTGAGCTAATTAGTTTTCGAATAAATTAAATGCATTTTTGAATATTGTTCAATTCCGTTTTAATGTCTGGATTCCGTGATTCCTTCCATGTTCTCCGCATCGCGGATCTGATAGGGCCTTACCTGACTCAGCTAATCAAAAAAAGTACAACTGTATTTGAATGCCACAACAATACATTTGATCAGCAGCCTTATCTACCTTTGTATCCACACATCCACTAGACTGTACAGCAGATGGACACTTAGAAATAAAAGCGGCGTGGCTATTGGATGATTTTGAATTGCAACCCTTCTTCTGATTATCAGGTGTTTAAGAGGAGGTATTTCTACCTGTCCCAGCTGCCAGACGGCTCCTACATCCTCAACTCCTACAAGGATGAGAAGAACTGCAAGGACACCAAAGGATCCATCTACCTGGACTCCTGTATAGATGTCATTCAGGTGACCTGGGCCCTTATACACAAAGAGTCTCTGAGTAGGAGTGCTGATCTCGGATCAGTCTGGTCTTTTAGATTACAATTCCTTAGATTACATGGACGGGGGAACTGATCTAAGATCAGCTACTTTGAGATGCTCATTGAATACGGTCCCTTAATTTCACCTTGACGTCGTGTGGTTGTTGTGAATAATACAGTACGGTATATCTTTGTATATGGTTAATGTTTGTTCCTAATGTGTCCCGGGAATAGATTGATCATTTGCTTACAGAGGCACACCATCCGCTCTGGGCTTTATGGAGACAAATCTAAATATATTGTCTTGTCTGTCCTAGACGCTAGACTTTCCTCCTGCCAGCCATGGTGGGAAGTCTGTGATAATCAAATAGATCATTCTATGTTAATACAATTAATAGGTAATCATTCTCTGGAGGCAAAAATGGCAGCAGGACACTCAGAATTAGGCTTTTAACACAACAGCCCACTGGGAATAAAACTTGTTGAATCATCGTTGTTTCCATGTCATTTCAACAAAGAATTCAATGTGAGGACGTTGGATCGACTTGGAAAATGGATTGGATTTGCAAAAGTCATCAACGTAAGGGAATTTCGTCATTTTTTCACCCAACTTTGAACCTAAATTCAATATGGTGAAATTTTTTGTTGATTTCACATTGAATTCACGTTGTTGACAACTTTCAATTGTAAACCAAACTACACGTTGAAATGACGTCTGTGCCCAGTGGGATTAGTTGCTAATAAAGATTTAGGCCTAAATCGGCACCTAGCAGCATTTTAACCAAAGGCTGTTATACTAGCTGTCCAGACTGTTTTATAAATGTGCAATAATCATAAAACACAATATAGGGAATTGGCAACTCGTTCTCATTCTGAGAAATACGGTATTGATTGAACAAAGTAGACAGGCTAGCATGCTGTTCAAACAGTTGGAGACAGACAGAAGGCTGTGTTCATAACAATTCTACTGTTCTGCCTCGTTATCTAGCTAGCAATTAGATCCAAGTTGGCTAAACTTGAAATGTAAATATTAGCTGTCTACTCACCAGCACGTTTGAGCATTGAGCCGAGTGTTATTAGGTTATATGCTGATCCAACCAGATGTGCTCTCTTTCTCTCCTCCCCAGCGCCCTAAGATGCGCTTTAACAACTTTGAGCCACAATGTTTAAATGACTCCATCTGAACGTCTATATTTTCACCCCATGTGCCCTAAGATTGGTTGGAACTACTTTAAGATTATGTTACTAAATGACTCCAACCAACCCTCTGTTCCCTGTCCACCCCCTCCAGTGTCCTAAGATGCGCCGTAACGGCTTTGAGCTGAAGATGCAGGAGCGCTACAGCCACCTCCTTTCTGCGGACAGCGAGGCGGAGATGGAGGAGTGGGTGGTCACCCTGAAACAGGCCCTGCAGAGCAGCACTGAGGGAGGAGACAGGAGGAACGGAGGAGACGGCCTAGACTGTGCCCTGGGTGAGGATGGACTGGACACACAAACACACACACACACACACATTGTATGCTGTACTCTCCTAGACCTGCAGTTCAACATCTTACAGTTTTTTACAACCACTTTGGCACTAATTTCAGAACCTTGTGGTCATTTTTCAAAACTCTAGACGCACAACTCAAAACGGTCATCACTTGTAACACAGGCTGTCCAATCTTCAAAACATTGCATTGTGCATTCATATCTTTAAAGGAACCTTGCACTTTCAGAATCATTGGTTCAAATAACTAGTTTATCATGAAATACCATAGGAACATTCATTTAGATCACCCACACACAAGATACTGTATAGTTGTTCACACAATCATTAAATATTGTAGTACAAAATTGTTTCATGATGATGCTACACATAAATACATCACTGTAAAAGGACTAGTAGAGAGAATACTACAGACACAGTGGAATCATTGAACAAAATCTGAAATGTATTGATGAAATACAATAAAATCACAACATAGGTTTTTTGAATCAAAGCAAAAATAATCAGCTACAAAAAAGAAAAAAACTACAGTAAAATGTAGATCGCAGTATTCCTCACCTGGTTTACTGTAAAAAGCAAACCAAAGGATTGATTACTGTACCTCTATATTTCCATCAACCCTGTCTTGTGGATTTGGCCACAGGTTCTCAGCCACATCACAATGGATGTTTTCATTAGCCAAACATCTTGGGAAGAATCTTCGGGCATGGCGAATCATTGCATGCGTCATCCATGGCCTGGAGAAGCGTGGCTTGTTCGAGAAGGCACCTAATCATATTCCTTCCACCTCCATGTGGAGAAAAAATCCTCAATCGTGCTAAGGAACGGAAAGTGGGGGTAAGTACAGGGTGGTAAATTGTGGATGGGCCTGAAACCATGCTTGCACCATTTGAGCATGGTGGAACCTGACATTATCCCACACAATGACATAGGTCACGCCATCAGCTCTACAGACGTGATTTAGCTCATCAAGGAAGGTTACAAGGAGAGCTGCATTATATGATCCAATACGAGGTCTCCGTACCACCACACCATCTTCCAATATAGCCGGACACATGGTGATGTTGTCCAGGTCCTTGGATGGTTGCCCGTTGGCCAATGAAATTCCGACCTCTCCTCCTTGTTTTGGCCAGGTTGAAGCCTGCCTCATCCAAAAAGAGGAATTTGTGATGGTTTTCGTCAGCATCCAGCACCATCACCTTCTAAAAAGACGTCTTGGAAAGAGAATTACTGATTACAATGATGTAGAATGTTGGGGGGATTTTTCACAACAGCCATCTTGAAACTGAACATACCTGAACATACTCAGTCCTCAGTTGCTTCACTCTGTCTGCATTTCTTTCTAAAGTCACATGGTATAGCTGTTTTAGAGACCCCTGGTGCCATTTCAGCATGGCTTCCACATTGTTCAACATGTCATTTACCAAGATGTGCTGCCGAATTTCTGTAAGGCGAATATAATTTCTGGCCCGAACCAAATTGACCACACCCCGCTCTTGTTGGTCTGTCAGAATTTTGCCTCTGCCTCCCATATTTGACCTAGTCTCAATTCTGCAGGGAAAATTACACTAAGAACACATTTAGTAATAATAAATAATAATAATATATGCCATTTAGCAGACGCTTTTATCCAAAGCGACTTACAGTAATGTGTGCATACATTCTACGTATGGGTGGTCCCGGGAATCGAACCCACTACCCTGGCGTTACAAGCGCCATGCTCTACCAACTGAGCTATAATCATTTAGTCACATCACCTACACCGTGGTACATGTTGGCATGCAGTATACAGTGGTTGCCCCACCAAAAGTTTTGCGATAATGCTGCTGTAATTTAGTACGGTACCCTACGTCACCACTTCATTGCTCCAGACCAGCGCAAGGGGGAGTTAGAACACTGTTTATGCTTTTGGGTCCTACTGTGTCTCTAACTGACAATGAATGGGCGACATAAACCTAAATAGAAACTGATAATTGTGCACGACTTCAGTATTACTTACTAAAACTGTTGTTACACTAAGGTTTTTATTACTTATTTTGTTAGGATTATTTTGTAATGTCGTCCACTCCCGACCGGTCCTGTTGTACAGCGCTTGTGTGGTGCAACAGTCGTAAGACACTGCATAGCAGTACAAGCTGTTTTGCTACAGATGCTGGTTCAATACCTGTGCCGGGCTTCGACTGGGCAACCCATGAGATGACTGAAGGTTTTTGGTTTCTCTCCCTCTAAAAACATAAATAAATTATTCTAAATAACAAACTGGCTTTATTTACAAATTAGTAACAATGTCTCACCCCATGTTCAAGAATTGCCTTTTTCTTGCTCATTTTACGTTATTTGAAAACAAAATTATCTCCAAAATATTGTTATTTTTTAAACAAAGCAATTATTCTCATTAATTTAGAATTATTATTATTAATTTAGATATTCTCACTGATATATTATTAACCCTGTTATTAGCAGGACAATATACTGTATATAGTTCTCCAGCTGTATCCACTGAAAGCGCGTGAGGTTCAAGGCACGAGGGCAGGGGGCACGGGACGGACCTAGCCCATGGGGAAGGGAGGAGGAGGAAGGGCACTGTGCTACCCCACTGGGTAGCACAGAGCAACACTTCCATGGGCATTGCACTAATAATGGTGCTGACTAGGGAAACGTTCCTGCTGTTCTTAGTGCCAGTCTGCACATTCAAACTAAAACAATGTAACTAATAATGGCATCTTTATGCTTTCGTCAATAAACTAATGATAAAAATGCTCTTTCAAAATGCCAATGTTTATTTAGTTATGGCTCCATAAGGAATTACTATGAGAATAAACATCACTGAATTACAGAAATATTGGAACAAAGTTGTCTAATGAAGGTAAACAAATAGTTGCTTACTGGAAAATACTTTTTCAAATACACACGGTCACGTTGTACAGCGCCATTATGGCTATTAGCAGGTAGCTGGACAATAGAAGAAGGGTAGGGGGAGAATTCTATCGTCAAATGTATTTCGAAGTTAGGTTGGCTGTATCACAACCGGCCATGATTGGTTGCAATTTCAGTTTAATCGACCAGAAAAGACAACAAATAATACCACAAAAAGTATTATGTATCACATCCGGCTGGGGTTGGGAGTAGGGCGGCTCAATTGGCCCAGCATTTCTCTCCATCTTTAAACAGAAATAAATGTTATGGCCTTTACAAATATTGTTTTGACCTTTATTCAGATTACAATTGCTCACTTTCATTTTTTTGGAAACAAAATATTTATATATTATCAAGTTGATGGCACAGTCATATAGCAGCACCTACAAAAAGCTGAGTGACTCACTCATTAATGGCTTTGGATCAAAATAAATAAGTACCAACATTCTTTCTGATAGTCTTTAATAAATAAATGTTTTGGTTTTCCTGACCTGGACACCATGTACAGTATTATAATAGGCCATTATGGGCTATTAGCAGGACAATATACAGTTGAAGTCGGAAGTTTACATACTCTCAGGTTGGAGTCATTAACACTCATTTTTTAACCACTCCACACATTTCTTGTTAACAAACTATAGTTTTGGCAAGTCGGTTAGGACATCTACTTTGTGCAGTCTTGTTCATCCTTGGGAGCAATTTCCAAACGCCTGAAAGTACCATGTTCATCTGTACAAACAATAGTACGCAAGTATAAACACCATGGGACCACGCAGCCATTATAACGCTCAGGAAGGAGACGCGTTCTGTCTCCTAGAGATGAACATACTTTGGTGCGAGAAGTGCAAATTAGTCCCAGAACAACAGCAAGGGACCGTGTGAAGATGCTGGAGGAAACAGCAGGAAACAAATTATGTGGATATATTGGAGCAACATCTCAAGACATCAGTCAGGAAGTTAAAGCTTAGTCGCAAATGGGTCTTCCAAATGGACAATGACCCCAAGCATACTTCAAAAGTTGTGGCAAAATGGCTGAAGGACAACAACGTCAAGGTATTGGAGTGGCCATCCCAAAGCCCTGACCTCAATCCTATAGAACATTTGTGGGCAGAACTGAAAAGGCGTGTGTGAGCAAGGAGGCCTACAAACCTGACTCAGTTACACCAGCTCTGTCATTAGGAATAGGCCAAAATTCACCCAGCTTATTGTGGGAAGCTTGTGGAAGGCTACCCAAAACGGTTGACCCGAGTTAAACAATTTAAAGGCAATGCTACCAAATACTAATTGAGTGTATGTAAACTTCTGACCCACTGGGAATGTGATGAAAGAAATAAAAGATGAAAGAAATAATTCTATCTACTATTTTTCTGACATTTCACAATCTTAAAATTGAAGTGGTGATCCTAACTGACCCAAGACAGGGAATTTCTACAAGGATTACATGTCAGGAATTGTGAAATGCTGAGTTTAAATGTATTAGGCTAAGGTGTATGTAAACTTCCGACTTCAACTGTACTTTACCAACACCTCTCTGTATTTTGATACTTTGTGGATGGGGCCTCCCCAGTGGAGCAGCTGTCTAAGTCACCGCATTGCAATGCAAAATGCGTTGTAACAGATACCCGTGCCGGCTTTTGGTTTTAATTTAGAATCCTCCAGTCCTCTATATGTAATTATTGGCGGCATGTCACGTCATGTTTTTCGATATACTGTAGGCCTACCATAGGTGACATGAGTCTCACTAGTGTTGATTAATGTGCTGTTAAAAGTGGTGTAGGTCTTATTTATTTAAAGAACGATTTGAAGCAGTAGCCTACAACTATTTTAGCTCAGTTTTACGCTGCTCTGAGACAAGCATGGGGACTGGTCTTGATAAATGTGAGATTTTTTATTTTGGCTGAATCTCTGTTTGGGTATTGGTTAGATTACAATTATGGTGTAGAAATGTTCTGCTCTTAGAGTAACTTTTATTTAACTAGTCAAGTCAGTTACAAATTCTTATTTACAAGGATACTCCTTCCTCCCCATTGGGAAATTGAATTCCGGTCTCCCGCATGCCCGCACGACACAGGGATTCTTCAGCTAAATAGTCCTGTACTGTAGCCTACTCCAGACCGTCACGTTTTACAGCGCCATATTTTCCGTTCCATCGTAATGGAAACCCAGAGTGTTTTTAGTTTTTCTTGGAATAGAAACACCATGATATTAAGCAAATTAATTAAGCAAAATGTCTTAAAATCAGTCCCATATACCCCGTTCTTTCAAAAAAGGTTTTAAATGATCTAGTACAGCAAATGCTTCTCAAAGATGCCCTCTGGTGGTCAAACTAGCACTAACTAGAATTAATGGTACCAGTGGTTGGCACTTAAATAATGTGCCATAGAATTCCGCGGCAACACGCAAGCTGTGCTGCAGTACGCTGCAACTTTTAAATAACGAACCACTGTACAGTCATTTGACAATTGAGAGTAGCCTAATGTTTAGTGCATGCTGAAGACTTACCAGTTCTCTTTGCGGAAAGTTCTGATGATTGAGGCCACGGATGATTTTCTGAGGTTTGATTGAATCATTGTAGCTGCCTCAGTCATTATCATGCCGTGATTTACGACATGGTCTGCAACGATTGCTCGGATTTCATTGGGCACTCTTTGCAGTTGCTGCCGCTGTCTTGGTCTGTGGCCTTGTTCTCTAGCACGTTCCCCCACATCTCTCAAACGAGGCCCACGACCACCTCTCAGAAGGGGTGCTTGTCCCCTGCCATTCCTTTGACCACCACGTGTTCCTCGTCTTCCTCCCACTGCTTGACCTCTACTGTGACCTGGATCACCTGCCAGCTCCAATGTTATCACTATGTTGTTGTAGGTGGATAACACTCATTTCACTATATACTCGTACCACAATGTGAAATCAATCATCAGTAATGAGTTGGCAGTATTGGAAAAGAAATTACAAGGGCCTGCATACATACACTCACCGACCACTTTATTAGGTACACCTGCATGTTAACGCAAATAGCCTGCTCCTTCGAACAGCGAATCATGTGGATGTCTGCAACTCAATATATAGAGTATATAGAGTAGAGAGCTTTAGTTGTTGTTCGACCAAACATTAGAACGGGTAAGATGCGTAATCTAAGCAATTTTGACCGTGGTATGATTGTTGGTGCCACACATGGTGGTTCCAGTATCTCAGAAACAGCTGCCCTGACTACAGTCTCTACAGTTTACAGAGAATGGTGCGATAAAAAAAACACATTCAGTGAGTGGCGGTTCTGTGGGCAAAAACACATTTTTAATGAGAGGTCAGAGGAGAATGTCCAGACCTATTCAAGCTGACAGAAAGGCCACAAATGCTCAAATAACAGCCGTTTAAAACAGTTGTGTGCAGAAGGGCATCTCTTAACGTACAACACCGTGAATAATTCAGGCTGTTGTGTAGGCAAATGGGAGTCCTACCCAGTACTAGATAGGTGTACCTAATAAAGTGGCCGGTGAGTGTACAGTAATGTCAAACCTGAAAACATGGTCTGGAAAAGTGGTACATGGGACCATAGAAACAGTGTCTGATAAAGAATGAGGATGAATTATTACATCCATAGATAATGTAGTCCAATTGGTTCATGTTCCATGGTAATTGGTGTCAATGGATCTTGTTATCCTGAAACTTTCATGATCTAAACATGGAATATTGTTCATCAGTTGCCATGAAACGAAAACAGTTACTTATCATTTTGAGCAGTTGTATCAATTGATAGTTAGATCATTGTAATGAAATGAATAGACAGTCATCTCAGATGTAATGTGTGAATTGAATTTTGAAATGGTAATAATTTGAGGGTAAGTTGTGTCATTTTGAACAGGTAATTTTAGCTTTATGTGTATTGTATCCAAGCAATTGGAAGAAGTGTTTTGCATTTTGATCATCGTTTGTGCGTATTGTGTCTATAGAGTTTTGAAAGGTGACATGAAGGTTCTGAAATGAGTGCCAAAGTGATTGTAAAAAACTGTATTTAGCTAATCCACTCCTACCATTTTTTCCAAAGAAAAGTTGCACCTGTCTTTCAACACAGTCTTCTCCTCTAGGGGGTTCAATTACCTTCCCGTAACCTGTAAACGCACATTGAAAAGCCTAAATTATCAATTACAGGATGATACACAACGTTGGTCAGCAAGGCAGCATTGTATTGCTAGTTTTCACCGGTCATTTTATCTGCCTCTAGAATTTAGTTCCCATTTCAAACTTCACTGGAATCGGTCACGAGTGCCTTTGCATGCATACGTGTCTGTCTATGTGTTTTTGTGCGCATGCGTATGTGTGTCTGCATGTTTGCCTGTGTGTACAGCCTCCGAGCAATTGACAGTTGGGGACATTCATTTTCTCATAAGGGCAGACCCTCTCTACTCAAATGTCACTCTAAAAACAAGTACAGTAAGTTCTCATATGCCTCTGAGATTCTGAGAGATTTGGCTAATCCAGCAGAAAGCTGTGGGAGTCAGTTAGCCTGGCTGGTCGCCAGTTCCCCCCTGCAGCACACTGAATGGAGTCAGACACGCAGCAGAGTTCGTAGGAAAAGCTCATTGGGACCTCACTCAACATGAAAGGTGAAGAGTGTAAAAATGAAGTATAATCAGTGGTGTAAAGTACTTAAGTAAAAATACCTTTATGTACTACTTAAGTAGTTTTGGGGGGATATCTGTCCTTTACTATTTATATTTTTTGACCACTTACTTTTACTCCACTACATCCCTAAAGAAAATAATGTACATTTTACTCCTTACATTTTCCCTGACACCCAAATGTACTCCTAACATTTTGAATGCTTAGCAGGACAGGAGAATTGTCTAATTCAAGCACTTATCAAAATAACATCCCTGGTCATCCTTACTGCCTCTGATCTGGCAGACTCACCAAAGACAAATGCTTTGTTTGTAAATTATGTCTGAGTGTTGAACTGTGACCCTGGCTATCCCTAAATTAAAATAACAAATGATTTATACTTTTACTTTTGATACTTAAGTACATTTAAAACCAAATACTTTTGGACTTTTACTCAAGTAGTATTTTACTGGGTGACTTTTACTTTTACTTGAGTCGTTTTCTTTCAATGTATCTTTACTTTTACTCAAGTATGAAAATTGGGGTACTTTTTTCCACCACTGAGTAGAATCATCCAGTAGCTTTGTGCAGGTCAACATCCAGGTACACAAGTCTAGGATGATCAGATATCAAGGAAAAGGTGCTCTAATATCAGATGTCGTTATACTCATCCCAATCATACATGAGGCTCTATGGTCAGTACTCTTTTTGACTGACTCCTCTCTCGTCCAATCAGATGAGGACAGCAGCAGCCAGGGGAAAGGAGAGAGCCTATTGGAGAGTCTGGGGAGGAGCCTTCACCCTGAACTCAACAAGGTAATGCTGTTACATGCTGACCACACCACATGCAGAATGCACTGCAAGTCCTTCCTCTCCCATCTCCTCATTGGTTTTT
This sequence comes from Oncorhynchus keta, assembly GCF_023373465.1. NCBI lineage: Eukaryota > Metazoa > Chordata > Actinopteri > Salmoniformes > Salmonidae > Oncorhynchus > Oncorhynchus keta. Next base: position 21,350,326 of record NC_068433.1, on the reverse strand, counting down.
AGAAGCATATACCCACGTGCTATCTTCTCATTGGTTTTTAGGAACATGTGCCCACGTAGGTGAATGAAAAATTAACTGAGGTCAGTTGTGGTAATGCACCTTATTATGAAAGTTAGTTGCCAATCGCCATATAAAGTTCAAAGAAGAAAAAGAAGCATGGAAGCAGGAGAGATGACTAGATACGATTCGGTTGACTGTTTTATGTGTGGATTCATTGTCGGAGTAGAGGACCTTGTGCATTTCAGGTAAAATAACAACTCAATATTTATATCCCAGTACAAATTAGCTAGCAACAGCAAGCTAGCTAGCTAAATAGGACAAATAAGCTAGCAACAGCAAGCTTGCTCGCTAAATTGCCATAAATGTTTAATGCTTTTTGACCTGTCCCCAAATTAATAGAATTGGTTCAGAGTTTGTTTTGATATTTCAACCTGCGTGTCGTGATCATGTTTGGTGTGGGGGGACAAAATCAATTTGCCCACGATGGCACACGCGGTTTGCACGTGGTGTCACTCAACTCCAGCCACTTTAATAATGGGAATTGATGGGAATTGATGTAAAATATATCACTAGCCACTTTAAACAATGCTACTTAATATAATGTTTACATACCCTACATTATTAATCTCATATGTATACGTATATACTGTACTCTATATCATCTACTGCATCTTTATGTAATACATGTATCACTAGCCACTTTAAACTATGCCACTTTGTTTACATACTCATCTCATATGTATTCTTTATACTGTACTCGATACCATCTACTGCATCTTGCCTATGCCGCTCTGTACCATCACTCATTCATATATCTTTATGTACATATTCTTTATCCCTTTACACTTGTGTGTGTGTATAAGGTAGTAGTTTTGGAATTGTTAGTTAGATTACTCGTTGGTTATTACTCCATTGTCGGAACTAGAAGCACAAGCATTTCGCTACACTCGCATTAACATCTGCTAACCATGTGTATGTGACAAATAAATTTGATTTGATTTTGATTTGATTATCAACATCAATCACACACTGCAGAGGAACCCATAAAATAGGCCTACTGTTCATTTTTAAAATGTTTTACTAAGCATCTGATTCATAATGTAGCCGTCTGTGTGGTCCACTCTTAGGCGTAGTGTGTATACCCCGTTGCTGATTGATTCAGCCTGGTGGATGTTGGCAGTATGTTTTCGTCTGACTTGCTCTCTTCACCTCTGGCCTCATTAGCAGCCGTGCTTTATTCTAGCAGTGTGGATATTCCTCACACACACATGGTAGTGATCCTAGCCACATGGTGGAGAGGTTTTAATAGGGTCATTCAGACAGAGCGTATCCTGTTTCGATCGGAGAGAAAGGAACGTTTTATTAAAAAAGGGTTCTTCGGGTGTCGCCATAAGAGAACCCTTTTGGGTTCCAAGTAGAACCCTTTTTGGTTCCAGGTATAACCATGTTGGGTTCCATGTAGGAGGGTTCTCCTATGGACGACAGCTGAATAACTATTTTTAGGTTCTAGCAGATAGATTATTGATAGACAATGTGTTTTCTAGTCAGTTAGAGAAACAAAATGTCTGCGGCCCTAATGGCACCCTATTCCCTATATTGTGCACTACTTTTGCCCAGAGCCCTATGGGCCCATGGCAAAAGTAGTGCATGTTAGAGGGAACAGGGTGCCATTTGGGGTGAAGATGATGCTTATCCCATAGAGACCACCTCAACTGCTTGAATGTGCCTATAAACACAGAACAGCACATGGAAAACAAAGAGAGCTGTCTGGTCTGAGATGTCCCAGCGCTCCTCTTCCTGGTTAACTCTTCTGTCTCTCTCTGGAGATGGATGGATGGATTGGATGGTGTGAGAGGAGAGAGGGGGGATGGAGATCTCACTGTGACCTGAGGCTGTTCTTTGTCTTTCTCCTTTCTCTCTCTGCAGTATGCCAGGGAAACAGACCAGCTCAATAAAATGAACAGGAACGAGGGGAGACAAAAGCTTTTCTCCCTGGACCCTGAAACACAGGTTAGAACTGTCTGTGTTTTACTCTATTCATCCCCAATATGTTTGTTAATGTTGTTTAAGTCTATTAGATCAGGCTTGTAGTATGCAGTGTATAGGTGTATCGATGCATGATATACCCTGTCTGTCTGGGCAGTCCCAGGGCCTGCTGGCTCAACTGGCATCGAGTGAACCTCTCAGTTAGAGAATGTCTATGTTTGCATATTGTATGTTTCCATGGGGATGGATGCCAGAAGCTAACCACTGTTCCCTCCTCTCTCCTTCATCTTTCTTCCTGACCTCCCTCTCCCCCCTCCTTACTTCCTCCTCCTCCTTCCTCTCCCACCTCTCTCCTCCACTCTCCTTTCCCCCTCTCCCTCCTTCCCCTCTCTCAATCTTTGTCCCTCCCTCCTCTCCTCTCCTCACCCATCCCTCCCACCTCTTTCCCATCCTCCTCTCCTCCTCCCTTCCCCATGTCTCCTCTCACCCCTCCTCTCTCCAGAGGTTGGACTTCTCGGGTATAGAGCCTGATGTGAAGCCGTTTGAGGAGCGTTTTGGCCGGCGCATCGCCGTCAGCTGCCATGACCTTACCTTCAGCCTGCAGGGCTGTGCCAACGAGAGGGGGGACGGGGTCCTCACCAACGTAAGCTCACACACACCCTATCCTCCTGCTCCAACGTAGGTCCTATAGGAGTAGCGTACAACAGGGCACAACAGATCCAACAACGACATCAGAATTCGTGTTTAAGTTGTATATTCAACTTATTTTCAGATCACTTTTTGATCTTTTAAGTACAAAGAATTATGGTTAGAATGTCCAGGAGTTATGTTTTTTCCTAAAATATTGGACAATAGCAGCTTAACTTGTATTTCAACAACAACAACAAATTACAAAACCATTTATCCTTTCTAGTTATCAATGGCTAAAGAAACAACGATTAGAACCATCTGAACAAATTGTTCAATAGAAATGGAAAAATTGGTCAAACATGAATAAAAATATCTTTCATTGTGTTTATATTGCACGTTTGAAATACCTCAAGATAGATGCCCAAATTGCTGTATAGAGACCTAAATCATTATCCACATTCAGATTCCCTGATGAATGAAGTTAGCCTCCTGATTGGAGTGTGAGACGAATGCAGAGCCTCTTTGGCATGAGCCAGCAGTATAGAGCACACTACTGAGTCCTCCCTTTCTCCCTCCTTCAGAGTGGATTATAGTAGACATAAAACACTATGATAAATAACTACATTCCCACTAGAGCATTTATAGGGTCTGGGGAGGGGAATAAGGGAGGTTGGCCCGAGATTTATATGGAGGGACTTCGTTGCACTCAAACTCACATAGGCGTTATGGTTCCTGGAAGGAGTGGGGTTGCCATCATTCAAGCTAATATGCTTATGTCTACAGTGGAAATACACTCGTATACACATACACACACTCGTATACACACACACACTCTCTTTTGTTCGTACCTCGTAAACACGCACATACGCACGCTCTCTCTTCTCTCTGTTATCCAGGTGGAGCCGTTCTTCATCAGCTTGGCCCTGTTTGACGTGTCTAAGAGCTGTAAGATCTCTTCGGACTTCCACGTGGACCTCAACCCTCCCTGTGTACGAGAGATGCTGACTGACACCTCTCCACTCTCCCCTACATCAGAGGGAGGAGGAGGAGGAGGAGGAGGGGTGAATGGAGGAATGAACGGGGATGCAGGGAAAGGGAATGGTCTTCCCGTTCTACAAAGGGTGTCTGAGTCTCTGCTGCAATACCCCACTCAGGTTGGACCATAGTGACCTTAACTGACCTATATAATATATTCTGTGTGTTGTGTTTGTTTACACAGACGCAGACTAAATCGTGCTTGTGTATCTGTAGAAATGATGGCATCACAGAATCCTAGGATTACAAACTAAGTCTCTCCCTTATTTGACATGATTACTTAAGATGCTCAGTTGGTTAGGACAAGGATGTGAAGATGGCTCGAGTTTTGTTTGTAAATGCGTTGGTGTTTGTTTCTGATGACCCCCATGACCCGGTCAGCAGGCATTAGACACCCAGAGATGAGCCACTCCCGTCGGGGATCGCAAGGCGTTGCCGTCAGCGGTGCTGCGCAGTCGTGGCTGTCCTCTCGTCTTACACCCTAGTCGATGCGGTGTCACAATACTGCACATCCATGCATTTACCCACAATGCAGCGTGTGTGTGTGTGCGTGAGAGAGCACTTGACTGATACTCCTGATTTCACTGGACTACCTCTGGTGTCTGGGGGACTCTGCTGGCGCTACTATGGACCAGGACATAGTCCGAATGATACAGTTGATTTTCCCTCTTTATTCAAAGCTGGTTGAGATTCAGGCTGATGCTACACTGTTTACTGTGCCTGTTGTCCGCGTGGTCGTAAAACACACGACATAACTCCACCATCCAGTGCTACAGCTAGTACTGCCATGCAACGCGGTAGGATTTTGATTAATCTGTTGAATATCTCCTTAAGCTTAACTCCTCATTATACGGTAATTGGGTAAACGAGAACAGCAGCTATGAGATATGTTCGCTTTAATCTATATGTATTGTACACGTATATAGCTAGTATTGCTATTTCAAAGGCTAACTGCAATATCAAAGTTGCCCGACTCTCACTGTTTTGCTAAAGTTTGAAGCCAGTCGACTTGAAAAGAACAGTCCAGTTTCAGCATGATGGTGAGTGTTTCTCTTGGGTAATAGCTGTAGCGTGCAGTGTTAACTCCTGCAGCCGGTGTGATGCCCCAACAACCGCGCACGCACACACAAACTGCTGCTGGTCCCATTTACAGTTACAGGATGACCCAGCCTCAGTAGCGGTGGTACCCAGCAGTAAATGACAGTACGTGTGTTTCCCCTATATTTATTTAGCAGTGGTGCAGCGTGACGCACCTTTAAGATCAAAGTGAGGCGATACAACATCAGATCGTCCCGGAGAAACCTCTAAGGTAGTTAGCCAGCTAGCTTGTAATCCTGGAAGTGTAGCCAACTTCATTAGACGTATGGCCCGGTCAGTGTGAACTTAAACAACTAAAACCCGACATAAAGTATGTAAAACGAGAATGGAGAAATATATTTTTTGAACAAGATCGTCTTTGAGAACTAACAATCACCCCAAATGAAAGACGGTCAGGGAGAATCTAAAATTCAAAAGAATGTCATGACATGAGGCCCGAGGTGATGTTGTTATAATGCTTGAATCACTCAGATAGCATAAGAACACGGCAAACGCCATGGGGAGATGTGTATGATTAGCTTTAAAACTGCACATTTTCTCTCGGCCCCGTTGCAAAATGTGTAGAATTGCAGGAAACTAGCTTTAAAACTGCACATTTTCTCTCGGCCCTGTTGCAAAATGTGTAGAATTGCAGGAAACTAGCTTTAAAACTGCACATTTTCTCTCGGCCCCGTTGCAAAATGTGTAGAATTGCAGGAAACTAGCTTTAAAACTGCACATTTTCTCTCGGCCCCGTTGCAAAATGTGTAGAATTGCAGGAAACTAGCTTTAAAACTGCACATTTTCTCTCGGCCCCGTTGCAAAATGTGTAGAATTGCAGGAAACTAGCTTTAAAACTGTTAACATTTTCTCGCCGCCCAACGGCAAAACTTTAAAACAGGGAAATGTTTTCTCTGTGGACAAGAGAAAGGTTTTTAAAATGTTCAGCTGTCGACAGCGCCATTCCCCACTGCCTGCCGTGCTGCGCCTCCCATCCCCAGACAACATGGAAACATGACGGAGCTTTCCCTCTCTCTGGAAGCAGAAAGTCCTGTGAGGTGGAATGGAAATGTCTGTGTAATAAAATATCTGGACCCAGAAACAGAATGAAGAACAGAGTGGAAACAGAGAGTATCAAACAGAATAGAATCAATCAAGACATTGGTCATTCTCACTCTCGTTGACACAAAAAAACAGAACTTGATTTGGGGTGGCAGGTAGCCGAGTTAGAGCGTTGGGCCAGTAACCGAAAGGTTGCTGGATCGAATCCCTGAGCTGACAAGGTAAAAATCTGACGTTCTGCCCCTGCACAAAGCAGTTAACCCACTGTTCCCTGGTAGACCGTCATTGTAAATAAGAATTTGTTCATAACTGACTTGCCTACTTAAATATATATATATATTTTTTTTAAGTAGGCACTTGCCGTGTGTGAACCTAGCAGTGTCCACCAGGGCACAGAGAAATAGATAATGGCCTTCCTCTATGATTACTGTCTGATTATAGACTTGGACACCAGCGGATCAGTGTAATTGAGGTGCTGTTTGGGTGTAGTCCAAGGACAGCCTGTCCTCATCTTTCTACTGCACAACGGAAGTCAGGGTGTGTCTCACCGGCGCTAGCAGGCTCCCCTCCATCTCACTCAGTGACAGCTTTATGTTGTGATTTACATGGGTATCTCCCATGTAAATCTGTTTCTGGTAGCAGAATCTTTAGCTAGACCCCTGCGAGAGCAGCATAATGAGACTTGTCGTCCGGATTATGTCAAGCTGATGTGTTCCAAATGTATTCCAAATGTCTACTAATGTGTCACGAACTCCACTCTTACTTTTCTGCCACTCCCAGGAAGAACTTGTTTTTGCGTGTGTGCGTGCGTGTGTGTGTATGTATGCCTGCATGCACGTACATGTGTGTGACGCTCTGTATGAGAGCCACGGTTGGCTTCATCTCACTGACCCAAAAATAGTTCCAGCTCTGTTTGGGTTTCCTGTATAACTTCAGCCACTAACTGACAGCCAACCACTTCCCAGCTGCAGGCCCTGTCCAGGAGACAGTTGATAAACTCTCCTTCATACAATGACTAGGAGCTACTGTAGTCCTAATGGCAGTTTCAAACCGAAAAATCATATGAAATTTTAAGGGAAAAAGGTGTTAAGGAAAAAAATAGATACATAAAAAATAAAAGTAACAAATAATTGAAGAGCAGTAGTCATTTGGTCTCGCAGTCTCAAATAGTCATGTTTCCTTCATCAGTCTTCTCCACCTTTTTTCTTCATCCCTCCATTTTTCTTCGACTCCACCTTTCCTCTCTTCCTCATCTCTCCTCCAGGGTATCTTCTCGGTGACCAACCCCCATGCTGATATTTTCCTGGTGGCCAGAGTGGAGAAGGTCCTACAGAACGGCATTACACACTGTGCTGAGCCCTACATCAAGACTTCAGACATCAACAAGGTGTGTGTGTGTGTGTGCTTGTGCGCGCGCGCGTGTGTGTGTGTACCTTCAGACATCAACAAGGTCTTCTACCACCACTGTTCTCTCTCTCACCGTAGTTACTTCTATTGCTATTAATAGACCATATGTCAGACACAGGACATGCATAACCCCAAAACCACTGTTTAAAAGTTTTAGTAGATCGTCTCCCTGGGTTGTGTGTATTATGTCATGTTAAAGTGTCTTGTTTTAACTTATTTTAAACTGAATTTCCTCCCATGTGTTTGCTTATTTTGGTCTCGTTTCCATCACGATTGTTTGAGTAGCTGTGCCGCTGTTATAAATCACGTTATTACCTTTTCATTAACCTGATACTGTCACATCGGACTCATTCTACATGTGTGTGTTCCGCTCCAGACAGCCCAGAAGGTGCTGAAGGCTGCCAAGCAGACGTGTCAGCGCCTGGGCCAGTACAGGATGCCCTTCGCCTGGGCTGCCAAGTAAGACACAGCTCTCATACACATCAGGTGGAAAACTGTGGAATAATTCACTGACTATTTGGGAAATCATGTTTACTGGGCCTCAGGCAGTGCGGTGATGATTTATTTGCGACCTCAGGTGTCTTCATTTGAATATTGACCTGCGTTTTACGATGTACATCCTCCTTACACGTGAACATGATCCTGTCTCTGTTGTCCCAGGCAAGTGTTTAAAGATGCCCAGGGCAGTCTGGACATGGACGGGAAGTTCTCTCCTCTCTATCGCCAGGACAGCAGCAAGATCTCCACCGATGACCTCATCAAGATGCTGGCTGATATCAGGAAGTGAGTCATCAGTAAGACATGTGATGGTTGTGACTGTACACTCTCAGGGAAAAAAAGGTGCTAACTAGAACCGTAAAGGGTTATTCAGCTGTCCCCATATAGGAGAACCTTTTGAAAAACCTGTTTTGGTTGCAGGTAGAACCCATTTGGGTTCCACATAGAATCTTTTCTTCAGAGGTTTCTACATGAAACCCAAAAGTGTGTGTGTGTGTGTCGACCTGTAGTCAAAAAGGGTTCTATGGGGACAGACGGAGAAACCCTTTGGAACCCATTTTTCTAAGAGTGTACAGTATAGGTGGTTTGGTGTGCTAGTTGTACTACGAACATGTTAGTCAGTATCCTAGTGTCTGTTGGCACTGCAAGTGTACATACTTATAGTGTTATGACTGTTTCATACACTTTCACCCCTACAGGCCAGAGAAGAGCAAGCTGCAGACTATCCCTGGACAACTGAATGTCACCATCGAGTGTGTGCCTCCGGACTTCTCAAGTGGGTAGTTTCCCCTATTTTCTCTAGTCCGCTGTTTACATTTGACTGAATAATATTGAACGGTTGACTGCCAATCGTGCCATATAACCCATTTCATTGGTTGACAGTGCCACTGACGTCCTCCACTGTTCTCCCTCAGACACGGTGACCTCGTCGTACATCCCAGTCAAGCCCTTTGAGGAGAAGTGTGAGAGGGTCTCAGTGGAGATGGAGGAGTTTCTCCCTGAGGAGGCCAAGTACAACTACCCATTCACTGTCTACAAGAACCATCTGTATATCTATCCCCTGCAGCTGAAATACGACAACCAGAAGACCTTCGCAAAGGTGGGTGAAAGGTGGGAGGGAGGTGTGTGTGTGTGTGTGTGTGTGTGCAAATAACAACAACAACGCAACATGTAAAGGGTTGGTCCCATGTTTCACGAGCTGATTTAAAGGCCCCAGAAATATTCAGTTTTTTTTGTGTACAGAACATCTCTCAAACGTTGTGCGCAAATGTGTTTACGTCCCTGTTAGTGAGCATTTATCCTTTGCCAAGATAATCCATTCCACCTGACAGGTGTGGCATATCAAGAAGCCGATTTAACAGCATGATGATTACACAGGTGCACCTTGTGCTGGGGACAATCAAAGGCCACTCTAAAATGTGCAGTTTTGTCACACAAAACAATGCCACAGATGTCTCAAGTTTTGCAGGAGTGTCTAATTGGCATGCTGACCAGAGATTTTGCCAGAGAATTTTATGTTAATTTCTCTACCATAAGCCGCCTCCAACGTAATTTTAAAGAATTTGGCAGTATGTCCAACCGGACTCACAACCACAGACCACGTGTAGCCACGCCATCCCAGGAACTCCACATCCAGCTTCTTCACCTGCGGGTTTGTCTGAGACCAGCCACCCGGACAGCTGATGAAACTGAGGAGTATTTCTGTCTGTAATAAAGCCCTTTTGTGTGGAAAAAAAATAATTCTGATTGGCTGCACCCCTGCCCAGTCATGTGAAATCAGTAGATCAGGGCCTAATTTATTTATTTCAATTGACTGATGTCAGGATTTGGCCAGGGTTGTTCCGGTTTTTGGTCACTAGATGCCCCCATTGTGCCTTTTGACCTTTTGTTTTCCCTTGATCCCCATTATTATTTGCACCTGTGCCTCGTTTCCCCTGATTGTATTTAAACCCTTTGTTTTCCTCTGTTCTTTGCTCTGTGTTTGTATGTTAGCACCCAGCCCTAGTACTCTGAGAACTCTTGTTGATCCCGGTGGACTCTCTTGTGGAATTCTGTTTTTTGTTCTTGTTTGTTTGTTTTTTGAGTGTCTTTTGAGGCTTTTTGTGCTTTTCCTTCCACCTTGTGGATTTGCCTTTTTTGTCTTGGAGGATTACCTTTGTTCTTGTAGGATTCCTTTTGAGGTTGTGGAGTTACATGCTTTCCTGAAGAACTTCACTTTTTACTTCATTAAATACACCGTCTCAAGTACTGCTGTGTCTGCCTCATCTTCTGGGTTCTGCCGACTATTCGTGCCTCAGTTGGTTAAGTGACTGTTTCTCACTCCGGAGACCCGGGTTCGTAACCGGGTCCTGACAACTGATTTCCTTATATAAACTGTAACTCAATAAAACTGTTGAAATTGTTGCATGTTGCGTTTATATTTTTGTTCAGTACACATTGAGTTCAGTGGGTCATTGAGTTTACAGCTCACATTATCCCTTCACCGACTGTCGTCCTTCCTGGGTTGAGTTATTGTATTGACTGAAGTGTCTTTTATCCTTCCAGGCAAGAAACGTAGCGGTGTGTGTACAGTTCAGAGACTCTGACGAAGAAGGCGCGGCCCCTCTAAAGGTGAGCGTTTGGATGGTACTGTAACGTCTGATCTACTGAAAATGACTGGGATCCCCAGGAGTTGACAAAGTTCAAGTTAAACTACAGTGGAGTCGCGGAGGAGAGAAAAGGCCTCTTACAGAAGCTTAGCCAGTTATTACAGCTGGCAAGGGGAGATATTGAGAGCTCTCGCTCTCTCCTTCTTTCTCTCTCCTTCTTTCTCTTTCATTTGCTTAATCTCGTGCTCTTTCTTTCTTTCTCCTCTCTTTTTCCCTCTCTCTCTTTCCCTCTCTCTTTCCCTCTCTCTCTCATGCTCTCTTTCTCCCTCACTCTCTATTTTTCCCTCTCTCTCTCTCTCTCTCTCTCTCTCTCTCTCTCTCGTTGAGGAACATCCGCACACGTCGAATATTTGTGGGTGGGAACCTCCATTCGACGACCATGGAAAAGTTTTTCCCACCAGACAGAATCCCTCACTGTTCACTGCACTCAAACAGGCTTCCACAGAACCAGTGAGAGAGATGATTTATCACACAGTCTGGCTAGGAACAAAGTCTTTTCTCAGGCTTAATAAAGTGTTTACAAACAGCAGGGTCGGGCCAACGTCACAGCACACCTCTCCATTTAGCACACAGCGGAAACCAACTAGCACAGTTCCTGGACTTGACACTCCAGTAGAAGGAGCGATAGCCCATGTCACACTGTGTTGTAGGTTGCTGGAGCTGTATGAATTCATTACGATATTTATTTGATCGTTAACACAAAAGAAAGGTGGAGACAACATGACATATAGTGCATTCAAAAACGACTGCATCAAGGATGAACCCCACGAAGCCCAAAGGCTCATTCATTCTGGCCCGCCAATAGTGAGCGTCTGCCTCATTGTGTGTTGCACTGTAGTTTTGCACCATGGACTTCTATGCTTAACATGTAGGAACGGATTCTGCAGAAAAGACTGAAGATTCCAGTCGGCCCTTCTAGCCAGGGACCGGGCCTACACGCTCACTATGTAATCATCAGACCACACTTCAGCATGTTGTCGCTGCGGGAACAGGGTTCTGAAGGCACTGCTTTTTCCATGCTGGTACACAACCCATAATCACATGATCTGAAACAGCATATTCTCCTCTGGAAAGAGGCCAACTATCGCTTAGACCGGGCTGGTCATTTGAGCTCTGCTCACTCGGTCCTTTCTAAGGACCTCCACCACTCGGCATGTCCTCTCAGTTTCCTTTTGAGACAGTACTGATAATTACGAATGATCAAACATTCCCCTTCAGACTATAATAATAATAATAATATATGCCATTTAGCAGACGCTTTTATCCAAAGCGACTTACTGCTCATTTGAGCTCTGTCCCTTTCTAAGGGCCTCCTTCACACTCTCATACTTTGGTCAATTAGAAAATGACCCAAAGAATCAACATGGTAATTACTGCACTAAATGACCCCCCCCTCCCCTTCTCCTCCTCCTCACTGTGTCCGCCCTGTCAGGATCAATTATCTAGACCTCTGCCTGGACTAGCATTGAGTTTTACCCTCAGTACCTTACCCCACAAAAAGCCTTCCCGTCCAGCCCAGGGTCAGAGGATCTATCTAGGTCAGGGCCACATCACACGCCTGGGCTTTGGGCAGCTCAGCCGGCCCCCTCCTCCTTCCCTCTCCTGGGGTCTCCACTCCACTTAGTTTAATTCTGTTTAAACTCTCACCTACTACATTCTCACCTCCAACTAACTTACACTGGTGAACAAGCTCGTTTTCCCCATTGTTCGTAGCCGTGGTTTGCTTGTGTTGCAAGTATTTGAGGTGTGATTGTACAGTTCTTTAACAGCATTTCTGTCTAATTAGTTCACATTGCTCACAGATTGCTGTCTTCTTACTCACTGACATGCCCATGCAACATCAGCAGATGAGCGGGAGGTTAATAATAATAATGTGTGTGTGTGTGTTTCAGTGTATCTACGGAAAGCCAGGAGAGACACTCTTCACCACCAGTGCCTGTGCGGCCGTCCTCCACCACAACCAGAGCCCTGAGTTTTACAACGAGGTCAGAGAACAATTTGCGTAATAAACCGGCCTTTTCCCTGATTTGCTATGCCACATCAATTACTCCCTGCAATTGTTACTGTTACTGTTGAGGTCCTCAGTGGCCAAAGTCCAGTCATTAGGGCTCCGTTAATCCTATAATCTAGCCCAGAGCAGGGGCTCTGGACTGGCTCACACTGGGCTGGTCTGATACCCACCAGAGGGAGGGAGAGAGAGAGAGGGGTGAGGTCCGGGAACTGTCACAGACACAGAGACGTTGACTGGGACTGGGGCCATCTGGTCTATGGCATAAGGTTTAGAACCCCACACACACCATCCAAGATCCCTTCACTGTTCTGATCTCTCTGGACTGATGCTTTGGTAATGAGTTACTTTATCAGCCCTGTTTCAAACAAGATTTTAAGGAAAAGGACCACACTATTCATTGTGACACATAACCAAGTCATACTAGACCCCAGGTGGGAATTAGTTTGATGAAAGAAGCAAATGTTATTGGCTAGGCTCACCGTGTGTCATTTCCTCTGACACAGAGCACACGTGCAGGCAGGCTGAACATTCCACTACTCACTCTTGCTGCCCCCTAGTGGTAAAGATAGGAATCGTTTTGCTTTGCCTTGTACTATTTCTGAAAGTGAGAAATATGTACCGTTGTATCTAGAATGATAGGTTTGTGACTCATTCTGGGGGTATTTCTAATAGCAGTTCCAGAAGGACTTCTTAGTTTAAAATCTTGGGTCAAGTGAGATGAGAATTTGAAAACACTAACGTCCATGTTGATCGTGTATCGATCTGTGCAGGTAAAGATTGAGCTGCCGGTCCATGTCCATGAGAAACACCACATCCTCTTTACCTTCTACCACATCAGCTGTGAGATCAGTACCAAGACCAGCACCAAGAAGAGAGAGGGAGTGGAGTCCCTAGGTAAGACTAGGAGCGGGGTGTGTGTGTGTGTGTGTGTGCGCGTGCGTGCGTGTATCTTCCTCCATTACCTTACCTGTTCATCCCTCCCTCTGTGACAGTGGGCTACTCCTGGGCCCCCCTGTTGCAGGACGGCAGAATGCAGTCCATAGAGCTACAGCTGCCTGTGTCTGCCACCCTGCCCCCAGGATACCTGTATGACAAGACCCAGGACGCCAAGAAGGTACAACCCTCTGTTCACTGGAGAACACCTGGGGTCAAGGAAGAGCTATCCCCTGCGTGTATTCTAGTGACAAATGACTATCGATGACACTGATTTAAAACATTTGGCGAAAGAGTTATTGTGTTAGTGGGGAAAAAAGCAGACGACTACAATCACATTGTTGTATTCGTGTGTTGTCACCCTTCCAGTCAGCACCCGATATAAAATGGGTAGAAAACAACAAGCCACTGTTCAAAGCGAAGACCAATGTAGCGTCAACAATATACCCCCAGGTATGTCTTCCACCTGCCGACATTGAAACAACTTGGCCAAGCTGTTATGACAAACACGCCATCAGACAGCTGTGTCCTGTGTTTCCCTGTGTAGGATCTGCACCTCCACAAGTTCTTCCAGCACTGCCAGCTGATGAGGTCCTCCTCAGAGGGCAACCCAGCAGAACTCATCAAGTATCTGAAGGTGAGAGAGACGCCTGCTGTGGAGTGTTTTATACCATCGTGTTGTATTGCTGTCTCTCTGACTTTTTCTCCCCCCTCCCTCGCTCCATTTCTCTCTTTCTCGATCTTTCTCCCTCCCTCCCTCCCTCCCTCAGTGCCTGCATGCCATGGAGACTAAGGTCATCATTAAGTTCCTCCCCACTGTGCTGATGCAGCTGTTTGAGGTCCTCAACACAGCAACCAAAGAGGCCACCGAAATCGCTGTCAACTCCACCCGGTGAGTCTGAACTCTGACCCTGTGAGGTCATCGTGGTCTGATCCCATGACATAGTGACATAGACGTAGTCATGGTTTGTGAAAGTGGGTTACAACTGCTTTTTTGGGGAAACGTTAATTCAATGGATATTTGCTGCGCTACATAATTCTCATAATTGTATTTTTTATTTCACCTTTATTTAACTAAGCCAGTTAAGAACAAATGATTATTTGCAATGATAATGATAATGTTCTATTCCTTCAGTGTGATTATACACATCGTTTCCCGGTGCCACGAGGAGGGACTGGAAAACTATCTGCGCTCTTTTCTCAAGGTATAACGCCAGGCATCACACACGACAGTCACTAGTAACCAGAACCAAGCCTAGGATCACAAGGCCTGGTCCTTGCCTTAGCTATGATTATTAAGATGGGTGATGCATTTTCAGTTGAAAGTAACTCCAAAGTTAATGTGTTTCTTTTTTGGGGTTCATGTTGAGCTTGGATCCATTTTTCAGACCATGAAAAGTGATCATGTAAAGGTTGTGTATTAACGGCTGTCTTTGTGTTGCGTCCCAAGTACGTGTTTGTGAACAACAGCCCAGTGTCTGGGAACTCTGGGACCACTCATGAGGTACTGGCCACCGCCGTCACAGCCATCCTCAAACAGACAGCGGACTTCAACACCAGCAATAAGCTACTCAAGGTGTGTGTTTGTTTGTGTGGTGCGTGCGTGTGCGTGTGTGTGTTACCGGAAACCCCCCCCCCAAATTCTCCGTCGTGGGCACATTTCCCAGGTCCCCACAAGGACAACGGCTATTATAAGCTTAAGGTTTAGGTTAAGGGTTAGGATTACAATTAGGGCTAGGTTTAGGATTAAGGTTAGGGGTTAGGGAAAATAGGATGTTGAATGGAATTACACTTTAGTTCCCTATAACGATAGTAAAAAATATGTGTGTGTGTATGTGTCTGTCTGTGTTTGTGTGTGTGTGTGTGTTTGTTTGTGTGTGTTTGTGGGTGTGCGTGGGTACTTGGAAATCCCCCAAAATTCTCTGTTGTGGGGACATTTCCCAGGTCCCCACAAGGACAACGGCTATAATAAGCTTAGGAGTTAGGGTTAGTAGCTAAGGTTAGGTTTAGAATTAAGGTTAAGGGTTCTGACAAATAGGATTTTTAATGGAAATAAATGTTACTTCCTCATAAGGATAGTAAAACGTGTGTGTGTGCTTGCCAGCCAGCGTGCATGCTCAATCAGAAAATTGCGATTCCCATACTGACCAGCAGGTGGCACCAGCCACTTGTTCTTTGAAAGAGAATTCCCAACATTATGTGTTTTCACAGACCTTTTCAAATGCAGTTTTCTATCTATTATCATTATACCCAGGATTATTGGACACTAAGCCCATATTACAGAGCCCAGTGGTGTTTTGACTTTCGTCAGACTGTTGATGTGATCTCTCTTAGTAAAGGTCTGTCCCAAATGGCTCCGCGTTCCATTTATAGTGCTCTAGTTCTGACCAGGGCTCTGCACTATATAGGGAACATGGTGGTTGAATTGGGACGCATTCTAAATGCTTCACAATTGAGGGGTAGTTCCAACGTCTTCTGTCTCTCATCCTCTTTTCTAGTATTCCTGGTTCTTCTTCGAGACCATGGCCAAGTCCATGGCCCAGTACCTGCAGGAGGGCAACAGGATCAAGGTTGGCAAATGTTCTATTCTGATGAAGGGTTTATCTTGTGTTCCACATGAAGTATGGTGTACACGCAGGCGCACACCAGCTATCACTGGCACTCCCTCAGGTGTGGTTACAAAGATTAGAGTTCTCTGTCTTGTACATGCAAATGTTTCTCTATCGAGTGCCAGGGCGTTTAAGTTCAGTCTCTTTTTCCTCACCGTGAAAATGTGGCAACGCAGTCTTCCTCATTCGACATGCTTGTGTCTCTTGTGCACCACACTTACACGTTCCCAGAAATAACCCTCCAGCCTCCACTCCCACATAAGTATTTCGGTTCTCCTTTTTTTTTTTTTTCTGAAAGTTTTTAACTTTTAGTTGAGTTGGTGATGGGGATGCTCCTAGTCATACTCTTGTCTTGCCAACAGTTTCTAAACAGTCCCAGTAACATCCAGACCATGGCCTCTACTGCAGCACCTCGAAGATAAACTAAGGTTGCTGAAATGGAGCACAGTAATGTTACAATTGATAGAACGTCCTCTGGCAAAGTTGAGGATGTTACAAGCTGTGCACATTTCAGAGAGTTGAACCTCTTCGCCAGCCCTCTATTGGGAAAGCAACCTGTTTCTCAATGAGTAGAAGCGCACACTTCCTATTAGGTAATATGAGATGGATATGTATGTATATATATATATATGTTGTTTACTTTGGTCTCATTGAACTGAATATGTTTTACCAGATGCCCCGTGCCCAGAGGTTCCCAGACAGTTTCCACCAGGCCCTACAGTCCCTGCTACTGTCCATCATGCCTCACATCACCATCCGCCATGTTGAGATTCCCGAGGAGGCCCGCTGTGTCAACCTCAGCCTGGCTGTCTTCATCAAGGTCAGGCCCCCATACACTACAGGGCCCCCCGTACATTACCTGAACCACACAGGACAGAAATAATACCAAATACATTATCGCTGCTCAGGAAGAAGAAAGGAAGAAAAAAAGTAATTTACTGTTGATATCACAGGAGGTTGGTGGCACCTTAATTGGGAGAGGATGAGCTCGTGGTGACGGCTGGAGCGGAGTCAGTGGAATGGTGTCAAATACATCAAATACATGGTTTCCATGTGTTGGATGCCATTTTGTTCGCTCCGTTCCAGCCGTTATTATGAGCCGTCCTCCCCTCAGCAGCCTGCTGTGGTTTGATAATGTAGATCCAGGTCGAACACCAAACTCCCTTCCGATAGCAACGGTGAGGTGTGGTGAACTCTGTGCACTGCAAGTCAAGCACTGTGTATGAAAGATAGTCTTGGTGTGCTTAGTTGGTTAGTCCTGGACTTGGTTAGTCGTCCTCCTAATCTGTGGTCCCCTTCCACAGCGCTGTCTCACCTTCATGAACAGAGGCTTTGGCTTCAGCCTGGTCAACGACTACATGTGTGGCTTCACCCTTAAAGACCCCAAGGTACTGGACAATAGCAACAACCCCTCTTCTCTACCATGTCTGATTATGTATTCCTAATGCAACAGTGGAACAACAACACAGCCCTGTATACAGGCCTCTATTGACAGTACATGTGTTGTGTGTGGCACTGGTAGTCATATTAATGCTTCAGCGTATTTGACTAACTGATTCAAATCAATACAACATTTTATGGAAATGTTGATGGAAATCCTGTAATCTTTTTTTATTTTTAGGATGTAAAAAAGAACATCTTGTTTGTTTGATCTTGTTTTGTAATACTGCCGTTGTTTGTTGACCGACAGGTCTTGACCGAGATGAAGTTTGACTTCCTCATGACGGTGTGTAACCACGAGCACTACATCCCGCTGAACCTGCCCATGGCTTTTGGACGTACCAAGCTCCAGAGAGTTCAGGGTAGGCTGCTCTCTCGCCATGCGCCTCTGTCCTGTCAACTCCCTACCTGCATTTGCTCCCTGCCACCGCCACACACGTACTCCTGGGAAATGAGGCCTTCCTGTTCTGCACTGCTG